>NC_141695.1:895090730-895440730 GCF_964263255.1 Lissotriton vulgaris
CATGGGTGCGGTTGCTCTACACATCGCCGGTTGCGCAGGTGGTTGCGAATGGTCATATATCGCCACCCTTCCCACTGGGACGAGGTACTAGGCAAGGATGCCCGCTATCGCCCCTTCTATTTGCATTAGTGTTGGAACCGTTGGCAATCCTGCGCAGAGCAACGCCATTGTTCCGGGGCATCACTTGGGAGGAAGGGTGGGAGGACAAAGTCTCCTTATATGCAGACGACATGCTAATCTATATGATCAATCCCAATGAGGGGGTCCCTGCCCTGTTGGCCTTATGCGATGACCACGGCAAGGCATCGGGATACACCCTGAACTGGTCTAAGTCTATACTTTATGTACTCAAGGGCCCGGGCCCAGTGCTACCAGCTGAATGTCCCCTACAGATAACGACCACCTCTTTTAAGTACCTAGGTATCTTTATCACTGCCAATGCGGCGGAGTTTTATACCAAAAACTTGCTGCCGCCTCTAGCACGCTTGCGTGCGGACGTCAAGTACTGGGCTACATTGCCGCTGACCCTCCTAGGGCGGGCGGCGCTCTATAAAATGATGGCTCTCCCAAGGTTTCTATATGTGCTTGAAAACTCCCCCTATATGGTGAACCCCCGATACTTCAGACAGGTAGCTGCATTAATATCCAGTTTGCTGTGGAGCAATGGCCCGGCGCGAATAGCGCATGGTAAATTGGTGAAGAGCTGGTATGAGGGAGGGATTGCACTGCCCAATCTCCAATTATATTATTGGGCGTCCCAACTTAAGATAATTAATCACTGGATCCACGTCTCACGGGAGGACCCCGCTTATAAGGCGGACTGGTCACAACTGGGGACTGACGGCATGCTTTCAGTGCTATACAATTACTCGCAAGTGAGGACCTTACTGGGCCCAACGCTTCATACGGCGGCGCTCTGAGCCTATAGCACAATCATGTCTGGGGTGGAAGGGGAAAATCACCAGGTTAACACCATTGTGGGACACTAAAACACTAGGAAACTTGCGGGCATGTAAGGGGTTCGCACAATGGGATGCCATAGGGATCTCAGTGGTGGGAGACCTTTGGGACAAGGGCACGGTTATTGCCTTCCCGCAGCTCCAACAGCAGTACGGTTTGGGCCCCACTGAAACATTCCGATATGTGCAGATCCGACACGCCCTGCTGCAGGCGATCCCACCTGACACCACACTCCCAGACTCATCACCACTGGAAGACAGGTTACTGACCGACTTTATGGAACAGAAGGCAACCTCTCTCACATATAAAAAACTGATTAACAACCTGCCAGACCCCACACAGAAACTTAAGGAGAAATGGGTGGGGGAAATAGGTGAAATGGATGATACAGAATGGAACGAGGCGCTTGCCTCACCACGAGAGGTAGGCATATCAGCCAGATTTCGCTTAGTACAACTCAAGATTTTACATCGAACATACTACACCCGTACTTTGCTTCACAGAATACAGAGGGCACCACACCCGTACTGCCTCAGGGGATGCGGGGAAGAGGGAACGCTCCTCCACACGCTATGGGAATGCCCTCAGATCCGGGAAGTCTGGAGGCAGATTATGCGCATGATCTCCCAGGCCGTCAAAGTATCTGTCCTGCCTGAACCCCGTAAATGCCTGTTGAACATTTGGGACCCTACAGACCTGGACAGGTATGGACAACTATGGGTCACGCTGGCGGTGACAGTGCCCAAACGAGACATTGCGCAGAGGTGGGGTGTTCCGGAGTTGCCAACGGTAGCGGGGTGGATAAGGAATATGGACCTCCTAGGTAAAAGAAAGGGCAGTCTATGTACTACGAGCGTGCCCCCGCAAGTGGAATAAGGTATGGACGCCATGGAACAAGTACAGGGGAGAACCATGCGAGGCCCTGCCGGAGGGCGAGGACTCGGAGGAGGAGGAGGATGAGGACTAGCCGAAATGGGCTTACTGGCAGAATGCTGGGGGGGCCGGGAGGGTGCGGGAATACAACATCACCTTGGACGCAGTGCTGTGCAGGTGTAACGGCTGGGGAATGTCTGTGGCTGACCACACTCAATTGCTATGTGATGACCATAGTTGGGTTTTATAGTTTTTACTTTTATACAAAGTTACCATTGTTAGACTCGGATAGATGTATCAGGATGGTAATGTCATGGAATGATATATGGACATGAAACGAAAAGGTGCCATAATCTGTGTATGATGATCACTCCTAATTACTCTGTGCAATGACCGTGATAGAGATTGATGGTTATTGATTCGCGATTTGTTTTGTTCATTTCTCCTGCTTCCACATGCTAGTAAGATGCAAAAGTAACCTACACGTGTTATTCTGAATATTTCTCTTGACCTCCTGACAATAAAGAATTTTGAAAAAAAAAATCTGCTATTGCTCAATCTAGTGTGGTTGAATGCCACTTGCCTTACTAAAATATCGAATACTGAAGATTGCGTTACTAGTTAGCATCTAGGAACCTGGTTCGTTATCAGAACTAATCGTACAAATGTCTCTACCAACTAACAATTGCCCTTCAACACCACTCACCGAACTAAAAAAGAGCTACCAATCTGTCAGCCCTTTCCGTGTCCGAGCCAGGTGAAGTTTTACCGTGTTGAGTCAAATTAAGCCACTAGCTCGACTACTTGTGGTGTCTTTCCATTGATTCCTATAAGTTTCAGGTTTCAACCATACTCCTCCTGGAACCCAAAGACTTTGATTTCCTACAAGTTACTGAGCAGGTTGTGGGAATAACAGTTTGCCAGTTCACTAGTCACTTTGTTTATGCTCAAAACTACAATGTTATATTAACATCTTTAAATCTCTGACTTTTATTCTTGAATAATGAAAACATTCCTTGCAAATGATTTTGCTTTGGTTGGCTTCTGGCGGTCCAAGAATTTCACCTCAAGCAGTACGATACGAATGCCCTGGCTGACTCTTACAATCATGGCCCCAGTTCTAAAAACCAAAAAAACAGAACCAGAGTTCTGTTCCATTATTTCTAGCTGATGTATACAGGCAACCAGACTGCTCTGAACACTCAAATTTTTTCAAAGTAAACACTACGGATCCTCAGGACACTCAGTCAAGAGCATTAAGAGGGCACCGGGAAGAAGGAGGTGGAAAGGACGATAGCTCGCCTTGCGATGGACCGCTAGCTCGTTCCTAAGACCCAACTACAACGTTTTTAACTACAGCAACTGCAATATATGCTATTGGAGCTGTAATTAACACAGCTGCTGGCACAAAGCTTGCCCAACATTGATCCTCATTAAAGTATACTCGTTCCAATTACAGAGCCTCGAAAAAGTCCTGTATTGTTATTTTTTGTCACTACCTATCCAAAGTCATGGGTGGGCGATTTTCAGGTAGAATGGACCCCAAAGCCGGGCAGAGTTCTGACCCTGGGTCCAGTTAGAGATTCTTCACCTGGATTGGCAGCAGAGGCCCTCCTGGGCCTTCAGGTCTCTGTTCCCTCAGGCCAGCCAGTGCTTTCACCTAGGGCCTAGTCATATCTTCTTAAAGTGTACTGGAAGGGAAGACATAACATTTGAGGCCTCCCAAGTCCTGCATTACCACATTCTGGGGTCTATGTGGCACAGTGGCATGGAGAGTGGAGCCCAGGGACGGCTTTCATCCCCAAGGAAGCTGGAATTCTGACCTGGGATTCAGTCAGAGCATCTTCACCCAGCCAAGTAGGGAAGCCCATCTGGGGGCTGCAGGACCCAGGCCCGGGCACTTTGCTATACAACAGCCTTGAGAATGGAGCCAGGATGGAGCGCTTCCGTCCCTTTCCAAGCTAGTGCTCTGACCTGGAGCCCGGTCAGACCTTCTTCACCTGGCCAGGCAGCGGATCCCTCCCCTGGCCTGCTTGACCCTGTCCTGGCTCTTTGCAACACTGTTTCTTATATAATGGAGTCCAAGGATGGAGGTCTTCAGCCCCGGGTCAGCTGGACATCTCACCCATGGCACGGTCAGACCTTATTTACGCTGCTAAACATGGGATCCCTCCCTCAGCGTCTAGGACCTGTCTCAGACACATTGCGACATAGCATCCTGAAGACTGGAGTGTAAGATGGTGGCTTCTACCCCAACGTTAACCAAGGTCTGACTCGGGCCTGGCCAGATCTTCTTCACCCGTCCAAGCAGGGAACCCCGTCGCGGGCACTTTGCGACGTGGTGATCTGATGTCTTGACCCCATAAACTGAGGCCCCCCACCCTTGGCCCCTGTTAGAAATGGGATGCCTGGTTGGCTGAGGTATGAACCCAGGCCAGGCAAAAACTTCCACTCTAGTCCGGGTAAGTTAGAAGCACACTAAAAGGTAACCTGTGCTCACCCTCTGGTAGCTTCACCCAGAGCAGTCAGGCTTACCTAAAGAGGCATTGTAAAGTATTTGTCTAACACACACTCAGACTCACGCAATAACATGATGAATACACCACAAAAAGACTCCACACAGGTTTAGAAAAATAGAGAATATTAGTTATCTGAGCAAAATGCAACCAAAACAACACAAATCCAATCAGTAGAAATCAAGATATGAATCTTTACAGATTAAATGCAAACACAGTGCTTTAAAGTCACTAGCGGCCAAAAGGTTACTTGAGGTCGCAAGGGACAGGTGTAAATAAAAAAAACAGGCCCACCGTGATGGAGAGCAGGCCGACTATGGGACCCACACAGGGCCTGCTGAGATAGTACCTTGGGTGGAGCAAAGCTCCGACACTGAGGGCCAGATACGTCGATCTTTTTTATGCAGTTGGGTCGCTCCGTCGTCGTTGCGGTTCGCTGAAGTGAAGGCAATGCATTGTCGTCCAGCAGCGCAGAGCATCATAATCAGGCTTCGTAGGCTGTTAAACCACTGTGGGAGAACAGCCTCTGCGTCTGTGTCAAAGAGTGATGCGTCAGTTTCGACTGGTGCAGTGGTGACTATGCATCAGATTTGTAGAAAACAGCTGCAGAACCCACTTATGAGGCTCAGAACTTTGAGAAGGCACCTCGGGTAAGGGTAGGACTCACAAAAGGCAAATTCCAGCAGCACCAGTAGAATTATAGGAAGTCTTTTCTGTCCATGAGACTTCAGAAAACAGAAGACAAGCCCTCCGAGATCACTTGGAGGGAAGGCAGAGTCCAGCTCTCCTTCAGCAGAGTCAAAGAGGCACAGGCAGCAGTGCAACAAGCAGAGAAGCAATCCTTCCAGAAAAGCAGTTCAGTTGAGTCTTTTAAGCAGCACAGCAGTCCTCTGACAGAGGTTCAGTTCAAGATCCAGAAGTGTTTGATTTTAGTGGGTCAGAGACCTATTACTTATACCCAAAAGTGCCTTTGATGTAGGGGGTGACTTCAAAGCAGCTCTCTGAGGTGCACAGGGATCCCTTTCTACCTAGTCTTGTCTGCCAGGCTATCTGTTTTGGGTAAATCAACACATTGTGTGTGGACAGGACACTTCTTATTGACTTGTAAGTGTCAGTCCCTCACCTGCCTCTCTGCCCTGAAAGACCCATAAAAATGCAGTTGAATGGAGATGAGTGCTAAGAATGCAGATGAGCCTCTCTTCCTGTGTTTGTGACTGCCTAGAGATAATGCACAAAGAGGCATATTCACAAGGAGCTATCGCCGAATTAGCAGCACTTTATCACTTTATCACAGCCAAAGTCGTGATAAATTTCCCCCACCATTCACAAGCTGGTGCTAACAGCCCACAGCACCAGTTTTCCAGCACCAGATAGCCGCCGCAAAATACATCGCCAAAGAGGACCCCCACAACTATCGCTAATGAGATGCAGTGTAGGCTTCCTGTTCAAAAAGCCGCGACAACACCACACCTCAACATTCACAACGACCAGCCAGATCTACGATAAGAACACAAAACACTTGATAGGGCGCTTTTGCAGCAGGAAATTAACACCTGCTCTGACCTGGTGTAAAGTCGGACGGCAGCCTGCACCACAAAAGGGAGCCCAGCCCAGGGCGTTATCGGAAGGGCAACAGATCCCATGGACACCCAAGAGGGCCACAACACCCCTCGCCAACCCCCCGCTTGACAGCTGCCTTCCAGGAAACGCACCTGCCTCACAGGCCCAACATCTGACAATGTCACTGTCCACTACAGGTTGAAAGGGACAACCATCCTACGCATCCTGGCCATCATCGCTTAACAGGACTACAGCACCAACACAGCGGACAACCAACAACCCACCCCACACCAAGCTGCTGGCTGTGCTGCACCTGTTGGTTGGCCCCTGGCACACACCAAATAACACCCGCCAGAGTCGGCAGAGTCTCACAGCCAGCCACATCCAAATCCCCCACACCTGTCCTGGACATCACCGTCACCCTGGCACCCCAGTCTCCATACGTCCAACACAAGGCGCAGGAACCGCTGAAGACCAAGCAAGGACAATCCACTGCACACATGTCCCACCTGTGCTCCCTCTTGACACAGCACTCAATCAACACAACAGGAAGCACACGTCACACATCATGTGGAGGCAACATTCGAACACCAACGGACCTTCACCAATGTCGCCTCCAAATACACAGCCAGTGTGCATGATACCTACATCCTCCGACAGTCCATCAGCAGCCAACGTTTCCAGGATGGCACCAAGGAAAACGCACAGCCCCTTGGCAAGTTCCCAATTAACATCCCGCTCATCTCAACTCCACAACCATGCAATCCACAATTCTGGCAATGCACACTTCACAAATTCACAACCAACATGCACAACATGCACAACAACATGCCCACCCACCAGACACGATAGAACAACTTGCAATGGTAACCTTGGCAAGCCGTGAACATGACCAATCAGCGGCATCGCACCTCAGCCACACAAAATCCGAATGTGGGGAGAGGTGGCAACCAGGCATGTGTGAAGGATGCAGTAGACCCATGAAAGTACACAATGCCAAGAGTGGCGGCGATGTGCTGGACCGAACCGCAGTATGTAGAACACGCCCATATCCTCGACCACATACACCTCTGGTGTATGGAGTGTAGTGGACAGTGGATGCAACCATGTCACCCCAGCCCCCGCCCCCCCCCCCCCGTAAGCGTGAGCAGAGTGGGATGGCCCGGCGTACGCCAGGCCAGCTTAGGGGTGTGAATGAAAAGCGCGTAGCCCTGGGCGTGATCCTCTTCCAGAAAGTCCAACGTCTCTGCCAGGGCGGCGCCTCCCACCACACAACAAGGCTGATGCTGATGCTGTCCTCATTAGCAGAGTTGCCTCAGATTCCGTGCGCTGGACGACAAACCCGTCATGCCCGACCCTGCGCAGCCTGGCCACACTGATCAGCAGCCGACACCGGCGTGTGTCAAGGAGGGCCCACCGCGTGCCTGTGTAAGCTCCAAGCCTGAGGCCCGCGAGCCTGCTAGCCTTTCAGACCATCTCAGGCCCACCGATGCTGGCCTACATTACTCCTTCCCTGTTGACATATTCTCCTGTGGTCCTCTGCGGCCCTGTGGGTTCAATATGTGAAACTGTGTCCTGGCTCCTGAATGGCAGGGACCCCAAATCCGGGCCAGTGGCCACAGCACCAGACTCCCTTCGATCCGTGAGGCAAATTTTCCATATGGGCATCTTGCGACACGTGGTGCCACAAACCCTGTTCAACGCCAGCCGGCTTCACGTGCTGCCACAAACCCTTTTCAACGCCAGCCGACGACACGAGGCTGAGGGGGACTACCCTGCGTACCAGTAGGTCTCACATCCAGCACCTAGTCGTGAATAACGATTGGCATAGTCCACACCAGTGGTTGCATGGAGAGGAGTAAGAGGAAGATGTGGCTCAATCTGGACGAAAGCCGGGTCACGGTCATGGAGGTGAGCGAACACGTGGTGCCACTGAACCTGAACTACGCAGGCCGGTGGGGCCACCAACCTATGCCGGCGACACTCGGTGAATGGCCCGTGCTGACCGTTGCCACTACCCCACTGCTCACGGCCTAGGTTGCACTCGAGTAGGTCACAGATTTGGAACTGAACATCGAGTATGCAAAGGCAGATTACATATCATTGCACGCAAGGAGAGGCGTAAGAGGATGACGCCATGCATCTTGGCGGAGAGAAAAGGATCATCGTTATGGAGGTGTTCGTACACTCCCAACAACTGACCTGGTGTCGCTAGCACTGTGCATCACCAGCCAACGACACGTGGCTGTGGGCCACTGCTGACCGCTGCCTCCAGCCTACACTGTGATTCAGTAGGTCACAGAGTCATGATTTTCCAATGATGGAGTTCAGTCTACCCGCATCTTCGCAGACTGCATCCACACTCAGCCCCGGTGCCACTAAGTCTGTTCCCCGACATTCATGGACACTCTCTGATCGAACTTTGGTGGCGTCTGAGTCTATGGACTAGGGGGCAGTTTTCATCCTCATGTAGCTGATATCGAATTGGTGTGGCAACGAGGCTGTCGCATTTAACTCCTCCATTTGCTGCTTCCAGATAAAATCAAACCTTTCTGCGTTATGCCCTGGAGGACACCTTCCACTGTCCCCCGAATCTCTCCCCAACATAAACCTCAGACATTGATGATGATCTGCTCAGATCGCATGGCCCATCTGACTGCACCGCAAGTCACCGTCCCGTGGCTGGGTGCTTGTGCCAGCCGCAGTGCATCCGGGGCCACTAACTCTGTGCTGGTCCGGTCCGGACCCCTTCTCCTGAGACATTGGACGGCCCCTGAGGCGTAGGCCTTGGGGTCATCAACGCCATTTCTCTGTAGCCTTGCGCTGTACGCAGCCTCCGGGACCAAATGCGTCCCACCAGGGCTCACACACCAAAGCGAGTCCAGACTGGGCCGGACGTCGCATCACCGCAGGAGGCACACGCCACCAACGCAAGGACCACCTCCTACCGCCATATACCAGAGTTGAAACGGTGGTCCTGACAGACTTACGGAGTTGCTCAGACCTGTTGTGGATGCCATCATTGGCCTTATACCCGGCTCAGCACTCCAGCCCATTGTCCGTTGCCGATTGTGTTTTGTTCTGTGGAGCGGTTGCGCAGCTATGTCACCTCAAACAGTGTGGGGGCCCTAAAACTTTGATGGTGAAGATGATGCAAGTCTAACACACCCCACTGCATCTGCATCAGGAATATGTCAAAGGGACACAATCCGAGACTTCTTCTTCACATGAGCTCATCTCTAGTGTCCCAACCCCATTGCACTGCAACCCACGGACACTTCGGTTTGCATGTTGGCTGTCCTCTGGACTTTCTCCGGCTCACTCCATGTTGCTCAGCAGTTGACTCTATAATGCATGTGTTTTCTGTTTCCGTTGCACTGGGGTCCAATGTTCGAGTGGTTGCCAGCACCAGACATTCTGTGCGGAATGGCTTACACTCACCCCACACACATCCAGCACAGGTGTCACTGTACATGTGGCCCTACCAATAAAGGGGCCGGGCCTTTGTGCCCGTAGCCACTTCAACATGATGTCTGCATGTGTCTCCGTGGTCTTGTAGTATGCATGTGGGCCCTGGGCCCTACGACATTACATTGTGCTGTGTACATCGGATGCAGACATGTCACCGCAGGCAGCGGGTTGGTGCTTGGACATGTAGCTTAGTCGTCACCCACTCAATTTGTAAGGGGAGTGGTTAGGGCCGTCATACCCAGAGCCAACATGGATGTGTGACTGCTATTTGAGCGCCCCTGGGCGTGGTTCTGTGCTGTGAATGTACATCTGCAGGTGTCTCTATGGCAGTGTGGGTCTCCTTAGTGAGATGTGGGTGGTCCCTGAAGGGTGATGGACCCCTACGTATGTGTCCTGGTTTGCATACCATGGGTTCGGCCCCCACCCACACCCGTTGGGCCACCTCCTGTCATGGATGCTGCCTTCCTGTTGGCAGTGGGTTGATGCCTAATTTAGGTAGTCACGTCGTGCCGGCGCCTATTGGCCTCCTGGATTGCCCTCCTCGGCACTCCGTCTGCAATACAGGTGGTCTGCTAGTGGGTCAGTTGCTGATAGTGTTCTGTCACCTCCGTGATGCTGGTCTTGTTTTCCTGCGGTCTGCACCCCGTCTTCCTCTCCCTCTTCTCCTTGGCCTTCCCTGACCCCGTTGTTCCTTGCTGGTGGTCTGTGGGGGTTGTGGGGTTCGAGTTGGCCTCTGCTCTGGGTCAGGGTACATCCATGTTCCTGCGTGCTTTGGCTTGTTTCTGGTGTATTTTTTCTGTCATTATTATGGTGCATTGTCCCGCCAGACGATTGGGATTTGTAGGCCTGTGGCTTGTTGTCGTTACTTTTTGTACCGCTGTTGGCCTCATCGCATGTTTTTTTGCATTCACGTATCGCATTTTTGCGGTGTGGCATTGATTTTCAAGCGGACATTTGCCGCGTTGTCTGGTGTCGTTGACACAGGGTTGTTTTACCGCGATAGGCTGCGATGTTGAAAGTTGCGTTACACTACTCTTGCGGTAGTTATCACACATACTTGTGAATATACCCCAAAGTGTAGCTGTCACCCAATCCAGATGTGCATTGGAGACATGCTGTAAGGCACACAGACCAGTAAGTACAGAGAAATGTCCACTTTCTAAAAGTGGCATTTCTAAAACAGGTATACACCAATGTCATCATGTTATGGGGAGAAGCACATGCACTTTAGCACTGGTTCTTGGAGGTAAAGTGATCCGAGTCCCATGGCCAACAAACAGAATCAACAAAACGAGGAGACAAAAGGCAAACAGTCTAGGGGAAGACCACCCTAAGGATGCCAGGTCTAACAACCCCCCCAGAGCACTACCCATTCTTGTAACCCTTGCACATAAAATGACATTCGAAAAAATGTACCTTGCCTCCTGGAGCTCTGGGCTGAAAGCTTCAAATGAGCCTTCACAAGCACACAGGAGGCCCATTCTATCATGCAAGAGTAATTAGCTTGATAAACCTGTAGCACATTTAATTCATCAGAGATTCAAAGAGAACCTTGTTACACCATTATAGGGCTGATCAGTAAATGTAAACCTAGGCCCAACAGTGACCATTGTAAGAAACTACTTCGATGGTTAAGAACTGTTCTACCAATAACAAATAGCAACAAATGGTGGGGGGGGGGGGGGTGGAAAGGGTGTCATTAAAAAGCAACCTTACTCATCTTCAAAAGCTGCTAAGTCATACATCACTCATGCATGAACGATCCAACAGAACATGTTTTATCATTTCATTCACATTTTATTATTAAGTGTTTTCAGTGTTCTATGAACGCAAAAGGGACCAGGTGGTGGATTCTCACAGTAAGCGTGATGTGCAATCTAGTGTTGCTTCCTGTGTTCTAGGCTCGGCTGCCCGTGAAGTGGATGGCCCCTGAGAGTATCTTTGACTGTATCTACACTGTCCAAAGCGATGTCTGGTCATATGGAATCTTGCTGTGGGAGATCTTCTCTCTGGGTAAGGGCAATGTTTCATTATTTGATCAAAACACTTGCCTCCTTGCTGCTGGTTGACATTATGTATTTCATGACCAGATCATCTATGCCCGTAGTAGCTGACAGATGCCAGGGTGCCGAAACTAATAACTGGAATTCAAAATCCTAAAATGGGCGCCACCATGATCAAAGACTGCCGATCTCGGGTGTGTAGCCCTACATGAAAATAAACCAAGAAACTTTCAGGTAGCCCTTTCTTTTGAAAGGCTATTTGGACTGGAGCATTAAGCCACTAGTCAGGCACTATATGGCATGTGTCTGACTCTTTCCCAATCTGCCTGCCTTTTATTTAATTTATGTATTTATGGCTTTAGTATAGCGCCAGCACTTTCCCATCCCAATAACCACATATTCCAGATGATCATTGACCCAATCCCTGCTTCTGCAACTCAAGTGAAAACTTCCAAATCTAAACAAGGACTAGGAAAGCCAATGAAGAAGTGCAGACTCTGTCATGGAGTTTAAAGTCCATACAGTCGAGTCCAATTTCTAAAGATTTGGGTAGCATTGTCCATCGAGGCTGAAGGTTCCAGTGTCTGTACCTGGATATATAAAACAGATACAATACACCAACACCAAGGGTTTGCATACCATTAAGAAAACATAATTGTCTTTCTCTAGTCTGTGCAAATCCTCACGTTGTCAGTGGTGGGCAAAGGAACATGCAGCAGACTGACACACACAAAGCAGTTGGTGAATGTTGCTGCTTTGAGTCTCTGTGAAGGTGGACTCCCTAATTCGATCTTCACTGAAGGCCCTCACAAGACTGCACTCATCTTCCTAGGGTCCTTCAGAGCCCCTAATTGGACAGGGAGCAAGGTACCCATGTGCAAGTATGACTGCACTGATGGGTCCCCTCCTTGTGCACACCCAAAGTACTTTTGGAAGGGTGCCAGTGGCATGCTGAGTTGTGACTGTTTCTTCACCAACCCTTCCGATATGGCATTAGCCCTGGTCTGGTGGTGTAACACCCAAATCCCTAATTTCAGCGGTGTTGGTTAAGAGCCAATAGTTCCTTCAGTGGCCCCACTGAAACTGTGAATATGTATTCTGCCTTACACAGAATGAGGAATCTCCTGTTGGTTTTATCGGGACAGGTTGGCTTTAGGAAGATAAAGTTCTCAGAGGAAGCTTATAGCTGGATCTTATAAGCTGGATGTAGTCTCCACCCAATGCGGCTAAATGGCCTCTAGATTAGACCCTCCTTGCTCACTCGTACCTCTTATTTATAGGCATGAGCCCATACCCAGGCATACTGGTAGACGGAAAGTTCTACAAGCTGGTGAAGACGGGATACCAGATGGCCAGACCAGACTTCGCTCCTCTGGAAATGTAAGTATGAGGGATTTGAATTCCACCACTATCGTCCTTTGGGCAGGTAGATGCTGAAGTCTTTCAAGTTCAAAATGTTGTAAATATTTGATTATTCAAAACGTAGAATTTGAAATTGTGTTTGATTTAGATTCGGAAATGGAATTTGCAGAGAGGATCCAAAAGTCTAAGAAAATTCAAAGACAGACATTTGGAATTTAGGATGCCAGTTTCTTATTTGCGATTGCGGTAATTCATCAAAATCGGAGTCCTGACTTGTTTTTTTTGGGGGGGGAGGGGAATCCATTTGAAATTTTGAGTGCACAACTAGCTTCAAAGAAAGCTCTGACATTGGAATTTGGATCACTAATCACAGATTTAGGGGCAGATTAGGATTGCGGTTGTTCCGCATCCTCGGGGCTGGCGGAAGCCACCGCCGGCCCAGAGGATGCGGAAAAACCGCAGCGGACCCAGCAAAGACCCACCGCCACATTAGGATGGCTGGTGGGTCCTGGTTTCCGTCCGCAGCTTTTCCGCCGCAGTTGGCTTACAACCGCAGCGGAAAAGCTCTAATATGGTGACGGTATCTTTCAGACACCGTCAGCCATATTAGGAGGGGCATCAAAAATGCTTTTCCGCGGCGGGTTTTCCGCCGTGGAAAAGCATGAGTAACTTCACTGCGGGGGCCCGTTGCGGGCCCCCTGGGTGACGGCGGGGGTGGGGGGTGCACATGGGGGGTACCTATGGTACCCCCCTGCATTTGTATGCAGAAATCGGCAGGCACCGCACGGTGCCTGCCGCTTTCTGCATACAAATGAAAAGTATGCATTTTTACCATTGCGGCAGATGCAGCTTGAAGCTGCACCTGCCGCAATGGTAAACATAGAGGATGTGACGGCCAGGGTGGCGGTCACATCCTAATTTGACAGGAGGGAACTCTGCAGGCCATGCGGAGGTTCCCTCCTCCTGTATGGTCGCGGACGGACTCAAGTCCGTCCGCGATCATAAGGAGCCTCTTAATTAGGTGTTTTCTATTTTATTTGGTCATCATTAGTTTTGAACATCAGTATGACTTTCACTGCAGTTTGAACTGCTGTGAAAAAAAAGGGAATGGAGTGCTCAGCCAGATGGATTTTGGAATCAGAAGATTGAAAACACTCAGGGCCAGATTTACAAGCCCCTTGCGACAACTTTGCACCGCTGTTGTGTCACTTCTGTGACGCAGCGACGTCATAAACAATGCGCCACGTTGCAACATATTTACAACGTGACGCATCTAGGTCACGTTGCAAAGCCATGCGCTACATTATACCTTCTTCAGGTATAATGTATGCAAGGTGGGCATTCCGACTTAAGAAAGCCTCGTAAAAGTGACGCAGTTAAATCTACAAGATTTCACTGAGTCACTTTTACAATGCCACTGCGTCAAAACCTTACGTCTGCTTGAAGCAGGCGTAAGGAGTGACGCAGCATAATAGAAATAGGCATTCCGAAGCATTGCTGGAGTTGCGTCGTGCTTGCGTAACGACTCCAGCCATGCTTTGTCTTTATGCCAATAGATGCGTCACGCATCTATCAATCCTTGTGCAACAGTGCGCCGCATTGTAAATGCGACACATCCATGGTGGCTAAGGGTTTTTTTGTGTGACACAAATTAACTGCCACATCTCTGCTGATATGCAGAGATGCGCCAGTTCTTGTAAATCTGCCCCTCATATTTTGACACTTAGGATTCTAGAATCTCTACATTCGATTCCAGGGCCAGATTTACTAGCCTTTCAATGGATGCGAGCGGGCCATGTAGACATTGAACAGGGTGGGGCTGATGGAGGATCCTAGGGGGACTCCGCATGTGGTCAGTGTGGGTTCCGAGAAGAAATGGGGGAGTCTGACCCGCTGCGTTCTGACGGAGAGGAATGAGCGGATCCAGTTGAGGGCCTTGGTCCGGGTTCCTGAGTCTTGGAGTCTGCGGGCTAGAGTACAATGTGAGACTGTTTCAAAGGCTCTTGTTGGAGATCTTGTTCTTGTTCCAAATCCTGCGCTGGAGCGGACGTTGAGGAGAATGCATGCAGGGTTTGGGGCGTGATGGAGTTGTAGTTGGAGGGTGGAGGAGGGTCCTGGGTCTCGGTGATGGTGAATGAGTGGTGGCAGTGTCGTTAGGTGATAGGTCCCTGGGTGGTGAGAGGTGAAGAGAGCTGGCAGTTGTTGTTCTTGCCGACGAGTGCATAGAGAGCCGAGGAGCTGTAGCGTTGGCCGGTCGGAGGACCAGGGTTCCTGGCGCTGGCCGCGGTTGGGTCGCGAACAGGCACAGGCGGGCTTGCCTTTGGCGCACCAGCGTCAACCCCACTGCAACCAGCTGCGCTGCAGACACCATTACATAGGGTCGGAGGAGGGTGAGACAGCAGGGAGGCAGGAACACGCCGGAGGGGCAGCGGTGGCAGCAGCGGCAGGAAAGCAGCTGAGAGGAAGTTGAAACAGAGAAAGAAAGCAGAAGATTAAGTAGAGGAAAACAAAAGTAAAGTAAGGAAAAATAAAGTGAAAATTAAAGAAAAATTAAGTGAAGAGAGAAAATAAAAATGATGGCTGGCAAAAGAGAGACAAGTGCAACTGGCTGGAAGGCAGAGCAGGGCCTTGAACCGCGGTCAGTGGCAGTGAAAAGAAGAGGCACTGCCTAGAAGAGCTGCTGGTGGAGCTGAGCGTTGAGAGAGCAGGATCCAGAGGGTACTTGCTCCTACCATGGGGCGGGATTTTCTTTCACATAAGCTGAGCCACCCTAGAATTCAGTTGGATTTGTTTTACATAGAATATGTTTTTGGAAGTGCTCAGGAATTGATTGTGTTGTGGGCCGTAGAATCATACTCAAGTGGACCCTGGTTTTCTTGGGGCAGTGTGGTATGTCTGGACGTCAATCCTCCAGAAGGAGACAGTATCCGGCTTTAGTACCCAGACTGTTGTGAATGGGCTGGACAAAATATCAATTTCAAATGTAGAGCAGCTAAGATTGGGCACAGCTAAGGAAGGTAACATGAATAGCGTTGCTAAAACCAGGAAGTGTTGAAGGACAGCCATAATACATATGGGGTCAGAATAGAGTTTTTAGCCACTGTGGTAAATAAGGATTTGGCCATACCACCTAGAGTTTTCCTACAGTGCGGTGCTTTGAAGCAATCTCTATTGGGAGTGTATCCTGCTATATCCTCCAAATGCAGCACCAAGAATGCACCCTCCATGTATAATGGTTCCTTCGTTTTGCCATTGCATCAATGTTTGAATTTCTTCAGCATACGGGTCTCAGAGTAGTGTTAATTGAAATGGGGGACATATAGTAACTCTACAACATTCCTGCCCCTGTATCCCCTTCTCAAGATCTTTAATCCCAACTCCCCTCACTTTGCCCAATCGATTGTTTTTACTCCCACTCTCTCCTTTACTCACTTTCAGTCCTTCCCTACTGCTGTCTGTCGGTACTATACAAAAAGGGGAAACTATTTTACCTTGTGTTAATGCATATTATTTTTCATACAGGTATGAAATCATGAAGGCATGTTGGGACCTGGAGCCCACACACCGCCCTACATTCCAGCAGATCAGTGACTTCATTCAACATCAGATTGCCAGTGACCACAACCAGGTGAGGCCCTAACAATCAAGGGAATAGCTTGCTTATGGCTGAAGGAATTTAGATAAGTGCAAAATAAAATGAGATGGTATAGATTTTCAGCATTTCGGTATTACAAAATGCATAAATCGCCGTATATTTGGAAATCGCCCCTTTTTATCAGGCTCACATCCCCCACTTACCTGCACTGCAAAATTTGATTTGGGCACCCGCCGCTTGAGCGATAACACTCACTCCCCCCACACAGCATCTCCATCTTGGCTGGTGAGGCAGGCCTTACAACAGTGGCCGCCATAGGCTGGGAGGCGCTCTAGTCTTTGGGCCGGGTTTTCACCTCCTATATATTTTATTGGCCATGCTGGCGCGCAGCGATTGCGCGCAGCGGGCGCACCGATGGCGCGCCGGAGGTGCGCCAGAGGTAAGCCCATTTTCGCCCATTCGCGCACGGTCGGGCCCAGGGACCAGGACCTCTGTCCCACTAACCACCCCCCTACAAACATACTCCTGCTGGACACTTCTTGCCCTAAAGGGGGTAACTCCATCTGCTTGCAGCCATTCTGTGGACCTTGCGCTTCGCCGCTTCTCATGTCAACATTGTCCTTTTAGGGCGACGGTGGTGGTCGATAACACAAGGAAAATAGAGGTAGATCTGAAAATGGCATTGGTAAACTGCCATTCTTTACCAAAACATGCAATCGAAATCTCCCTTTTAATTCAAGATCTGGACCTTGACATCCTTTTTTTAACAGCAACATGGCTTGGATCCACTTCTGGCCCAGATATCGTCCAGGCTCTCCCTCCTGGATACCAACATAGGGACAGAGTGTCCAAGGTTGGAGGAGGGATCGCCATTCTTTATAGGGATCATCTAATCTGTCGTATGACTGGTAGTTCTACTCCAGATTGTGAGAGTGCGCAATTTTCTATCACATTATCTCCAGAACTGTCATTCTCAGGTCTTTTGATCTATCATCCACCTGGCCCGATAGGACAATTTCAGGAAGGACTAATCGAAACTACTCTAGATTTAGCTAGTACGGGTTCTAATTTTATAGTGTTGGGAGACCTGAATCTCCATTTTAATAACCTTTTAGATCTCACCGCAATGGAACTGACTAAGGATTTAGCCTCTTGTGAATTGAGCTTAATAGTCTCGCATCCCACTCACTCCAAAGGGAATCTTTTAGATCCCATATTTTCAAACATTGCGGAGTTAATTTCAGCTGAGCCATATTCGATCCCTTGGTCAGACCATATGGTTATTACCTTCATATGAAAGGCACACAGATCCAGTCCAACTATTCCTTCTCACAAAGCCTTAGGTAGGCGTTGGACGAAATTAGAGCTAAATGATTGGCTAGAAATACTGAAGAAGAGCGAGCCTCTGGGTAATCAGGACATAGATAGGGCAAACAAAGACTTCAATCAATGGATTGAACAGTTGTTGGATACCGTGCTCCCAAAAAATGTTATTACAAACAAGAAAGGCCCTACTAAACAACCCTGGTTTAATTCAGACCTAAGGTCCCTTAAACAGGAATGTAAACGGGAAGAGAGGCAGTGGCGGAAACATTTTGATGAGGAGAAGAAAAATAAATACAGATCCACCATAAAGAAATATAAATTTGCCCTTAACATGGCCAAATCCACCTTTTATGCAGAAAAAATTGAGGCTTCCTCCAACGCCCCGAGAGAGATGTTTAGGATAGTCAAATCTTTGTTAAAAGCCCCGGACCCGCCATCATCATCATTATCTTTTGATGAATCTGGTGTTCGCTGTGACGAATTAGCAAATTTTTTTGCCGCCAAAATTCAAAAGATCCTCCTCTCCCTTCCCCCCCACCCATGGCTGAATTAACTTCCCCTCTGGTAGGTTGCACTGACTCCATCTCGCCTCACCTTTCTCTCTTCTCCCCCCTCAGTGCAGAACTTTTACCCCATCTCATTAATTCCATAAAGAGCAGCTCCCCGCTCGATCCTGCCCCTATGACCATCTTAAACTCGGCTTTGCCCCACATCAGTACGCACATTATTAACTTAGTCAACACTTCGATTGAGTCAGGCACTGTGCCACGAGATTGGAAGCTGGCCATGGTCAGGGCTTTGTTAAAAAAAACAAGCCTTGATCCTGACGATTTTCCAACTATCGCTCCATTTCCCTCCTCCCTGGCATCAGTAAGCTGACCGAAAAATGGGTGAACAAACAGTTGGCGTCTTTTTTAGAGACCCACGACTTGCTCCACCCAACTCAAACAGGGTTCCGGAGAGGACAGGGAACTGAGACAGCACTGTTGAGGGTGGTCGAGGACTCCAGGAGGATTCTGGACGCTGGCGGCAGCACGGTCATTATCCTCCTGGACCTCAGTGCTGCCTTCGACACGGTTAACCACCGTGTCCTCCTATCTCGCCTTGGAAGGATCGGGGTCACGGGCAAGGCCCTTATGTGGCTCGAGTCTTTTCTTGGAGATAGATTTTTTAAGGTCTTTTCGGAGAACAGCTGTTCCCTTCCAGTACCATTACAGTGTGGGGTGCCACAGGGCTCCTCCCTTAGCCCCACACTGTTCAATGTGTACATGGCGCCTCTGGCAGAGGTAGTGGCCCCCTTTGGAATCCAATTAGTAAGCTACGCTGATGACACCCAGCTAGTTGTCTCCTTGAATCAGGTAGAGCCCCTTCCGACCAATCTTTGCAACTGCCTGGAGGCAGTTGCAAATTGGATGGACTCATCCCACCTTAAGTTGAATGGGGGAAAAACTGAGCTGATGCTATTGGGGAAACGAGCCACATTTAACAACTTGACACTTTGGCCTTACTGCATGGGGCCTGGGCCCACTCCAAAGATCGAGATTAAGAGACTTGGATTTTGGCTGGATGCGGAGTTGTCATTCAAATCCCATGCAAGGAAGACAGTAGTTACTTGCTTTGGATTGTTGAAGACAATCCGCAAAATCCTTCCTCAGCTACCCGAAAAAGCCAAGAAAACCATAGTCCAGGCCATTATTCTATCTAGGCTGGACCATGGGAACGCGCTTTATCTAGGAGCCCCTGTTTCGGTTATTCGGTGACTCCAGGTCGCCCAGAACTCTGCAGCGAGGCTACTTACGGGTGTTAGCTATCGCGTATCAGCTAGACCCGCGTTGAGCACTTTGCATTGGCTTCCGATAAGGGAGCGGGTTCATTTCAAGACCCTCTGTACGGTCCATAAAGCACTCTATGGGAGAGGCCCCCCCATCCTGGATGACATGATTAGGCCTTATAAACCATCTAGGAACCTTCGCTCCAATCAGCAAAATCTTTTAGCAATTCCCAGGATTAATAGGGCCCGCACAGGGGGCCGTCTTTTTTCGTATAATGCGGCTAAGTTATGAAATGCTCTTCCTCCATCCCTCCGACAAGAGCCTAACTTACTTGCATTTTGAAAGAAGTTAAAAACTGTCCTGTTTCCCAGCATCTAGAGTCTGGGCCTCCGCATCTTCTGCAATCCATTTCCCTCTGGTCAGTCCTAAGCGCTGGGATGCTCCCGAGTAGCCATGCGCTATAGAGGAGCCTTTACAATACAATACAATACAATACAATATCAGTAATATGGCACACTGTATTTGTTTGCACCGAGTGTACCTAGTCAAAGGGTGCACCACAGCGCAAACAAGGAGAGTGAACCATTACAGTAATACAGCTCCTGGAGGGATCTGTGATGCCATGATTTGAAAGTATTGTTGGTCACCACTGAGAAAAAAGTGGTGGCCTTATTTAGAGTCTGATGAATGCAGTACATCTACCGAAAATCTTTGCATGTCCTGGCTGCCCATTTTTGCAAGCATTAAAGCCCTATAAACTCCACACAGGGCAGACTGGGCATCCGCAGGTTTTTGGCATATGTCCCATGTCTGCCAAATTCAAAATCAGGCCCTTTGTCAGCTCATCTCAGTTCTCAGAGAGCTGTGTACTCTTAGACTAAAGACCCTTTGCAGTACCCAAAACTAGGGTCACCTCATGAGCCCTCATGATTATGCTTGAAATCTGAAGTAAAGTCTTCCCAAAAGGTTGTGGTTGAATACTGCGGTACCAAAACAAGTAGGAATAACACAAGGGAGGCTACATGCAGAGTCATACTATGAGTAAATCCGCTGCAAACACAGCAAAAGATTCCTCACAAAACACAAAAATAGATAATAACACGGTTTAAATGTTGGCCTAACTGCAGGCACAGAAAATGAAGGCATAGATGCATTAAATTGATATAATATATATGTGTGTATTTATGTGTACTTCTAAAATGTAAAAACTAAAACTATGCAAATATGTATATACTTAAATACATATTTGCACTTGCACTGCCCAACACACCATACTGTTCACTACCACTCAAATACTCTGCCACATACAAATGTTTGTTGCTCCAAGGTGGTGGAGCTGCACTCACCATCTGCACTTCCACATGGTGGATAACCAGCTAAGGGCGCCGCCTAGTGGAGGTGCAACCTTCAAAAGTGTTTCCCTTTTGCCTTGAGTCTTTAAAACCCTTGCACGATTACTGTCTGCACTTTTCTTAAGATGTAAACTGAACCTTGCATCTCTTTTTTCAGGATGCCAACCTTCCATGTAATGCAGAGGGGGATAGGAACTCTGACTGCGGGATGTCCAAGTGCGACAAGGGATCCTGCGAGCAGGGAGACGCCAGCCAGCCCCTGTTGAAGAGCAACAACTACCAGTTCTGTTAAGCGTGCACACGTCTAGTGGCACTTTTGTCTTCCACCTCCTCATAATTTACAGATTGTCTGGTGATTTTCTGTTATGTCTGAGCTGTCTTGGAGCTCTCCCAGCCTCCATCACTCTCAGGCTTGTTAGGGTTTGAGAGCCGGATTCAAAGGGCATTTTCTTCTTTTTCATCGGATGCAGCTAGATGAGGTAAAGTCATCATACTGTAGCAATCTATTATACACTGGAACAAGACTGGGCCAAGAGTGGGAATCTCAAATCTCAGCCTAACATAACATTCAGCAAAGATGTGCCAAGTGGACAGAAGATGATGCAGTGATTCCTGCCTCACACCCATCTCCACCGTGCTAGGATCCTCTCTTTCCTGCTGAAGTTAAAGAAATCTCCAAACGGCACTGTGGCCGGTGTGTTCTTCCATGTCTATGTATATGTCTATGTAGTTGTATCGTATGTGTCCATAGACTGCTACAAGTCATGAAAGGGATTGACTACGCTTGAGTCCAAGGTGTTTCCAGGCAGAATACATCTCTGAAGATGAGCACAAGCCCACCCACCAAAAATGTTCTGTAGGACTGCAGGCCCATCTGTGGCTTTCATAGGAGAGAGTGGGGGCAATAGCACCTATGTAGAACAGGCTGACAAGCATGCTGGAGAGTGGCAACAGTCACATACAGGTGGGTGTGTGTATGTGTAGTCACTATGGGTAGAGCATGTCTTGTTCATCTCTCAGCAACTCAACCAGCTGTATTGCAAATGTTTAAATTTTTGTCTCATACAGAACGAAAAGTGGAAGGGGCGGTGGCATGTACCTGGTATTGCTGTTATTTGCTTTCAGTTGTGAAGTTTGCGCAGTTGTGGCGATCACCCTGCAGTGTACATTGGTAACAAAGGCAAAGGTTTATCTGCAAGGGTTCAAATAAATGCTTCCAATCTGACCTATGGGTGTAGAGGAAGAAAGCACATAGTTATTGGTCTGAGAAGACAGTGAGACCGTATGATTACAGCAAATAATTTGAAATGAGAGGTCCAAAGTCCCATTTCCGCACTAGCAGTACAGTAGTCATCACCATCAGTACTAACCCATCTTTGTCTTGGATACAAAACCCTTCTCATGGAGCATTTGTCCGTATAGCATGGGTTTTGGACATGCTAGTTTACCCTGACTAGGATGGTGCCCTAGTTCAGGCACAGAAAACCTGAAATGCTTACTTCTCCAGAGTAAAGCAACACATGCCAGACAGGGGTCACTGGAGAGTGGTAAAAGTTACAGCCTGCACCTTAAGAAGTAAAATACATGCATTGATGTCTTAAGCACCATTTGTTGATTAATCTTATGTGAATAAACTAAAGGCAGACACACTAATAAGCTGTCTACTCTGATCTCTTGGGCACAGTTTGGAATTCTAAATGTCAACAGTTTTAACTTAGAAATACAAATATGCTAGAGTAGAGTAATTTAGAAAGCATGCCAATTGATATTATAGAGAATGGAAGATGGATGTAGTGTTTTACTGCTGTGCTTCACACACTATTAAGCAGAGTAGTGGCAATAGCAACTCACCTTTTTATTCAAAGAAGGCTGTGCTTTTAATAATGCAAGATAGTTAGCCTGAACTTGGCTGCAGGGATCACCAACTGAGCTAAATTTGCGAACAAAATGGGATTATGCTCAGAGTGGCCAATAAGAATAGGTTTGTATGGGGTAAAGCTGTGCATCCGTCTACCTGTGATAATCTTAATGTAACCCACAAGTACTGTACGTATGATGCTGGGTAGTCTTAAACTCTTTCTATTCTTCAGAAGAACAGTCTGTATCCATCAGTCTTAGAAAACAGCATCATTTGTTGACTTAATTGTGCTTTCCCCTCACTTTCTAATTGGTTCATACCCACATGGTTTTAACCAATATCTTGAATACTTGCCATACTCCATTCTGATGATGCAGTGTTCTCATCCTCTAATGGGCGTACAAGTTGCATCTCCTGAAATCAAGATGTGCCATTGAAAGACAAGTGCCACATTAGACGATTTAATTGTTTCGAATTCTCCACCAAACATGCAAGGTGTTGCACCGTCTTCTTAGTGCTTTATAAGGTGCCTTTCATTTAGGCTTCAACAAAAACAGGGTTTTCCTCTCATTTCAGTTATATGGTTTGCATACGTGGAAGAAGATTAAAAAGTTGTCTGCTGTCTGGCAGGTACTAGTATAAACTGTAAAGTGGAGGATTACTATATTTGACACAGAGGATTTAGTAAATGGAACATTTGCCATCCCATGGCAGAATAAAACTCAGTAAAAGGATGTGCCATAAAATAACGGGTACACAGATGGGACTAAGAGGAAGACACAATGCTCACTTGCTTTCAGTGAAAATTAGTGAGCAAAATATGGGTGCTTCTCCACAGATTCAAATGGAACATACAGGCACGTGTTGATAAATGGCAATGTTCCCATCTGGACTTATCACAATTCCTCACAAAAAGGCAAGCAAACAGAACAGATAGAGTGACATTATATTCTCATCTGTTACTGGAGCTTGGCTATCTTAATGGATCAGTCAAAGGTAAATAATTTCCTTTTAGATATATATAAATAAATAACTGGTTTCTATTCACTCATCCTTTCATCCAAAAGTAAGCCAATATCACCAAGACATTCTGTTCAAATTCATAATCAAATAAATAGTTTTATCTAAAAAAAGTTGGAATTTTCATTAAAACATACTCAATGTAGCAATAAATATGTGCAAAACAGGTTTATCCACACAGTTGTATGTTCTGTATGCAAATTCAAGTCCACACCAAACTTATGCTAAATACAGATTGACAAACCTAAAAAAAACATTAAAATGTATATTAACACAAGAGGAGAATACCATAGACATACATTGTTGTCATTAGAAACCACTAATCGAGCAAAAAATCATTGGTTACACCACCACTGTTAAAGAAAGTCTCTTGTTACAACCAATGTTGAGTCGATTTAGTGTATAGACGTTTCTGCATTGACGCGTTTCAGTGGGTATTAATGATCCAAACCACCTTCTTCAGGAAAAGAATTGATGTCTCCCACAACTTGAAATCTGACAAGTATTGCTCCTTGTAAAATGACTCCTCCGGTTCATATGCCACACATAAGGTTATCCAACGGTCCCATCAGTATATGGATCTTAATGATAAACTGAATTTCTTTTTTTCGATCCTTTTTCGTGTTATATGTGGGATTTAACAATCTCCACCGCTTGTTTGTTTCAAGCAACGATTACATCAGTCAACTTCAAAGGGGCCCCAAAGGTGCCGGAAAAAAGCTGCCTCTGATCCTAATGCAATCTCCTTCTGCCTCATGTTTGAACGTTGGATAACCTTGTGTGTGGCATATGAACCTGAGTAGTCATCTTACAAGGAGCAATACTTGCTAGATTTCAAGTTGTGGGAGACATCAATTCTTTTCCTGAAGAAGGTGGTTTGGTCATTAATACCCACCAAAACGTGTCGATGCAGAAATGTCTATACACTAAATCGACTCAACACTGGTTGTAACAAGAAACAGTGTTTCATAGTGTGGTTTATCCAATGATTTTTAGCTCGATTAGTGGTTTCTAATGACAAAAATGAATGTCTATGGTATTCTCCCCTTGTGTTAATATGAATTTTAATGGTTTTTTTTGGTTTGTCAATCTGTATTTAGCGTAATTTTGGTGTGGACTTAAATTTGCAGATAGAACATGCAACTGTATGAATAAACCTGTTTTGCACATATTTATTGCTACATTGAGTATGTTTTAATGAAACTTCCAACTTTTTTTTAAAGAAAACTATATATTTGATTATGAATTTGAACAGTATTTCTTGGTGATATTGGTTCAGTTTTGGATGAATGGTTGGGTGAATAGAAATCAGTTCTTTATTTATATATCTCCAAAAGAAAATTGTTTACATTAGACTGATTGTCAATTCAGCGCCCTGTCCCTTTGGTGAAAGGAGGCCCCTCTCCTGTTGTTTGAATGTCTTACGGGATCTACATCTGCTATTAGAGCACAGCAAGTTCTTTCCCGATGTATTACTCCTCATTTTGCTGAACAGTTTTCCCTGAGCAATGATTCTGGATATTTCTTTAACTCATCAAGTTGGTTGGTAAGCAGAGAGCATGCCAGTAGCCATTCTAGATTATCCAAGGGCTCGTCATTGTCTAAGCTTAAAAATAAATCCTAAAGCTTAAAAAATAACTTCTTAAGCTTGTATCCACAGACCCCTTCCACCATGGGTTAGGTGACTTTTTGAGCATAAATATGTACAGTGTCCATGGTGGGTAATTATGAGGGATACGATGCTGGAGCTGGCATGTAGTGCAGCTTTCACCCCTGAGAGATGGTCTAGGGAGTGGATAAAAGGACAGAAACATACAGTCGAAGGTGTCACACTCAGTTCTAACTCCTACCCTTCCGCCTTCATCCGCTACAAGTCTGTCAGTATACTATGTTCTAGCAAATATGTAGCCCTAATGGGTTTCTTGGTAGATTTACTACACAAACACATAATAACTAAGAAGGTGTAAAGAAAGACCTGATGTCTTCCACAATTAGCAGAACCTAAAGTGGCCCTTTTCAAGTCTTATGTCCAATATAACCCATTGCATGCTATGGTGGCCTGGGTGGAAAATGTTTGGTCACCATGCCATACTCTGTTGAAAGAAACAAAGAATGCTACAAAATTCAGCTTTTCAAATCACAAAGATCTATGCAGTCTTGTCCAGATGAGTTTATCAAGTAAGAACCCTGGCACCTTTCTTTAGAGGACCCTGTGAACAAAACCGAGATTTAAAAACGATTAATTTCCTAACTGTATCAAGGGTAGTGTCACCAGTGCCAGAGATCATGCTCCCTCTTTTTCAGGTGCCTACGTGTTTTAGGCGCTGCATGCTGTAATCTCTGTAATCCAGCATGCACACTTACAAAATATTTGAGCCGTCCAATCTTCATAGCACCAATGGCACAGTCATATGAGCCTGTGTTGAAATGGTTAAAATAGAAAAATGGAGGCAATTGTTTTATTGTGACAAAATAGTTCTTAGTTTATCCAGAATGCCAGATATTTCAGCAGAGGCACTGTTAAAGGCAGTTGCTCAGCACAACTGGCCAAACTTCTGCAACCATTCTTGGCCTTACCATCATTGTCATTGAATTGCTTGGGTTCAATTTGAACTGGTTGAAGCCCATCCTACTGTCTGCTGCTTCAAGAAAGGATATCAAATTCCCTGTTCACAAAGTTTCAGGAAGTGACTTCAGTGTCAATGGTTTGTCTTCTGCGTAATTGTTAATGCTTTATCCCATGTAATTTTCACTGGAAGAGAAGTGCAGGAGAGAAATATTAACCAACAATTGCAACAGTGGAGGTCTTTTGTAACCCCAGAGCCTCAGAGGTTTAGGATATGAATGTGGTAGAAACACCTTCTGTGATCTTTCCGCAAGGAACTACCAAATCCCCAACATCATTGCTATTTTACCCCCTTCTGATATCAAAGAATCAAGGTGGTGACTACTGATTTGCCAAGTTCCGTTCTAAATCCGGTGTATATTGTGTCTAGGATAATATGGTTATCTATGAAAAGTTGAAGGCTGGCCATGCTACTTTTTCTGCTAATTTTGGTGGATATGGTAGATTTGAAACTTGACAAAAGTTTATCAAATTGCTACCATCATCCTGGGGTGTTTTTAGCAGTGGAGTAGCAAGATTTCATCCATGTTTTCTGCCCTGCAATGTCACTGAGGGCCAGGTTCAAAAGTTTCCTTATCTGAAACACTTTCCTGAAAGACTGCACTAGGACTGAAATGCTTTGCCACCAGGATGTCAGACCCAGAGGTGTTGCTCGACTTTCTCCCCAAGCACACACACCTCATGATTCACAGAGCTGTTCTTGTGGAGGTATAATCAGAAGGTCTGTCTTGATCTCATGTTGAGGCTATGTGGCTTCTTGGTAGGTGCTGTTGGAGGTAATCAGGTGTCTCAGTGGCATACTGAATTGTAGGGTTGCAGAAGCTGTTGGGACAACACTAGATCCCTCAATTTTATCAAGAGACTCTCTTGCATCACTGACTGGTCCGGATAACACCAGCCCCATTTCTTCTGTGACAGCCGCCTCAGCACCTCTCCAGAAAGTCTTTTTCTGAGTTTCTATGCCTAATTCAGGTATAAAATTATAAATTTTTCTCGTCAATGTCCATCTTCAACTAATTTAAGTTACCTCTTTGGAGGTTAGTGGTTCCTTGCTGGCATTTGACAGAAGCGTGTATCAATCACTTACCTGTCTGTTCTTGTCTCACTTGCAATCTCACTGGTCACTTTGTCGATCAGCCAAGATCAGGTTGACAGTGTTGTTTGCAAACCATGCAGCCATGTTGGATTTTGAATTTGTCTGCTATTGCTGTTGGCCTGTCATGTGTGAATCATAGCAGTAACATACTGTGTCGTCCTTTCTTTGAATTTGCATCCACTTTTTGACAAACGTAAGAAATAACTGGGGACTGCCAAATTGCTTTTAGTTCAAAAGTATGATACTTTAGCCATTACAGTCTCTCTGAGATATTTCCAAAATGTTTCTTATTAGAAAAGAAAATATGTCGGATGTATGTGAGTTGCTATGATTTTATTCTTGTAATGTTAACTAACATTATGTCCTTTGATACATTATTGCAGGTATTTCACTTTTTAAAACGGATAATGCATTTCTGTCCATGAGTTTTGACCTGTGCTCAACGTTTACTAGTGGTCACATTTCAGGGGATTCGTGGAATGTTGGCTTCTGTGCCTGTACCTGGGTGCTATCTTTCAGAAGGCGAGCATAAGATTAATCAACAAATGGTGCTTTAAAACAGCAATGCTTGTATTATACTTTTTGGCACAGAAAAAAATGAAATGTATTTGTGTTGAGGACGTGTAATGTTTCCAGGTAAAATTTGTAATGGCATTGACAGAATAGCAAAGGGACTTTGTCCAAAGGCTTAGTGGCCTACCTTACAGACTCCATGTTTCCTGACGTACTATTGCCAAAGAATTTGTGGGTATCTCTGACCTCACCTAAAAACCATGAAGTTTAGTCACTTAGGTCTGATGAGAGAAATTCAGTTTTACAACGTGATAAAGTTTAACACGTTTGTCTAAACGTTCGCAAAGTTATTGATAGCATTACAAAATATACACGGCAGTCAAGTAGTTGATTAAACTGTTACATTATAGCACTGTGTTTGTTGGCAATAATTAAGTAAAAAGTGAGATTTTCACGGTTGCAGGGTAATTAATGCATGAGCAGGACGTTTATCATTTTATTCAAGAACACCTCTGGGCACATCCCTAGCTCCCCATAGCTGGTAACTGGTGCAAAGTCAATCATATTCCAGTTCTGGTATTTGACAAGTAGTCGATCTGTCCCTTTTTAAAAAGGATCTTACATATCATTGAATTCTTCCATGTCAAAAGAAAGCTGGTCGCACTTTAAAAAGTCCAGGCCTGCCATCTTTTCAAAATAAGACTAGGGTGTTTTTTGTTATAAAAGATTGTTAATGTGCATTTCCTTTAGCCGTGCATATCTTGCTTCTAAAGGGCATTATCTTTTCAGTAGGTGAGCTATGACAACTATGTTGTTTTTTTTTTTAAATCACAGATATGCTGTTGCAAGATCCGTTTTGTTGCATTAGGGGTGGGGTAAGGTAATTTGGTGTTTTTTGATGACAGGGTCGGTTACATCCTTAATGGAAAGGGGTTGATTGATAGTATTAGAGCGAGTTTGTGGTCTGTTTATAATCTGAGCTGCTTGTACATGATAAAATGGTTGGTTATGTTGCAATCTAAAGCACAATTTTAGTAGTTGATATTTTTTTTCCTTTTTGCTGTTAACCAACAGCGAAAACTGCCAAAGTTGAAATGAAGAGGAATTAAAAGCTAATTTTGCACTCAAACTGTTTCTTTGCAGCAATATTAATAAAGCTAACCACACTGGCAGTGGACATTGTCGTCTTTTCTGGAAATTATACTGAATGTAGACTGTTTAAAACATTTCCGAAATTGTAAATATGGCGGAGAGGCTTACTCATGGATCCGTAGATGTGACAGATGAACAGTTCCACCGAAAAAGTGCTCTGTATGTGGCAAAGATTGTCAGCTGTGAGGCAAGCCCGACAACTAATGCTGCCGCGGATACCAGAGTCGCACTGTCTCTTAAGAAGAGACGTCCTCTCAACAGGTCTTTCTAAAACTCTGCTCAGAAATGTTCGTTTCCTACTCTGAGTTGAGGGAAACAGAGTCACTCAGGAAGTTCTGTAAAATCATCAGAACGTCAATACTCATTGCTTTACACAAACCGTCTTTCGGAAGAACTTTACTGAGCATTAAGATAAGGCCACATGCATTCAAGAATTTTCAAAGATTCATGTTTTTTCAGAACTCCTAAACGGAAGCATGTAGAGAAAGGGACAGAATCTAACAATCCAGTGGAGGCCAGCTCTGGAAATGGAAAGTCCGCTGCGGGATTCAATAAAATAGATGCCGCAGAAAAGGGGTGGGTGGATTCGTGAGGGGGTGCGCCATGAAGTGCGCTGGTGGTCACAGTCAGCGCTGCCTGTACATTACTTTTCATGAAGTCTGCTTCTACAAAAATGTCAACAAGGAAAAATGTGATAATGAAGCTGTTCTGGTTTACTTAAAATAGTCACATTGAAAGTACAGTTTGAGAACACTGCAGATAACCCCCAGTTTCCCAGCAGCCACATATCCATCAGTGTACAATTTACATATATATAATGTACTAGAAAAGGGATGACCTCAGAGTCAAGGGGGAACACAGGAAGGAAAAACAACAAGACCATATGGTATGCTCCAGAACTTGGAAACAGGTTCATGAGATAGTAACAAAAGTCAATGCAGCTCATGAATAACAATACTGTAATCAAAGAAAAAGGCATTTATTATTACTAACATTCTATGGGGCATATGATCAATAAACGGCGTTAAAATTATTGCCGCTTTAGCGGCAGGAAACTGCCGCTAAAGCGGTGATAATGGGCTTGATAATATGCCCTTGTGAATTCCCATAGAAGCCCATGTTCTGGTGTGAAGATGGGCTTCTATGGGAATCCTCAAGGGCTTATTATCAAGCCCATTATCGCCGCTTTAGCGGCAGTTTCCTGCCTCTAAAGCGGCGATAATCTTAACTCCGTCCTTGATAATATGACCCTATATGGCTTAGGCTTGCTGGACTAGAGTAAGTGAATGAGATTAGTTCTACTGGAACTAGCTGATGAATGAAAAAAGCACACACACAAAAAAACAAGCATTGAAAATGCAATAGGTCTCGCCTTTCATTAAGTTAAAGCCATTTTCTTTGCTGTACAATACCATTAGGAAAGCAAATGGCTTTAACTTAATCAAAGGCGCGGCCTATTGCATTTTCAATGCTTGTTATCTCTATGACTGTGGCCAAGTCACTAATTACATATTATTGGAAATCTCAAAGCACCCTGTTTCAAGGTTGGCTAAACAAAATTATCAGGGTTATCAATGTATGCAATTCAGACTTTTGTTAGAACCTTTTTTGGGGTGTCAATTAATGGGTTCAGTTTTCGTCAATATATGTGAATTGAACTAAATGAAATGTTGCCACCTATTCTGCAGGGGAAACAGCGTTTACAACGCTACCTTCTCAACGTGGTACCATTACAACGTGGTTGTTACAACAACCGCGTTGTTACCACGCATACATTTACATCTCAAGTCATTACTACGACTTGCTGTAGGGGGAGCACTGGTGTTGGATTTTTAATCCAACACCTTTCCTGCTGTTGCACAAACTGGAGTAGGAATAGAAAATAACACTATTCCTAAGTCCAGTGCACCCCCTACAGCAAGTTATAGTAATGACTTGCGATGTAATTGTATACGTGGTAACAACGCGGTCATTCTAACGGCTGCGTTGTAATGGCATGAGATGTATTCGAATGCGTAGTAAAAGTATATACTACAGCGCTTAGGTATAGAATGCCTGTGGACACATTGAGGAGGGCAGCAGGGACACGGGCGGGGGGGGGTTACAACTGTGGGTCATTGACATTAGAAACTTCCCTTGAGTAGTAGAGAGTGAGAAGTTGAGAGTGAGTAGTAGAGAATGAGTAGTAGAGAGAGAGTGTAATAGAGAGTGAGTAGTAAAGAGTAGTAGAGTGAGTAGTAGAGAGTAAAGAGTAGTAGGGAGTGAGTAGTAGAGAATGAGTAGTAGTGAGCAGTAGAGAGTAGTAGAGAGTACTAGAGTGAGTAGTAGAGAGTGAGTAGTAGTGTAGTTGAGAGTGAGTGGTAGAGGGAGAGTAGTAGAGAGTATTAGAGGGAGAGTATTAGAGAGCAGAGAGTAGTAGAGAGTAGTAAAGTGTGAGTAGTAGAGAATGAAGAGTAGAGAGTAGTAGAGTGATTAGTAGAGAGTTCGTAGACAGTAGTAGAGAGCAGAGAGTAGTAGAGAGTGAGTAGTAGAGACAGAATAGTAGAGTGAGTAGTAGAGAGCAAGTAGTAGAGAGTAGTAGAGAGAGTAGTTGAGAGTGAGTAGTAGGGAGTATTTGAGGGAGAGTAGTAGAGAGTGAGTAGTATAGAGCAGAGAGTAGTATATACTGAGTCGTAGAGAGAAGTAGAGAGAGAGGAGTAGAGAGTAGTAAAGTGTGAGTAGTAGAGAGTAGAGTAGTAGAGAGAGTAGTAGACAGTGAGTAGTAGAGTGAGTAGCGGAGAGTGAGTAGTAGAGAGTAGAAGAGTAGTAGAGTAGTAGAGAGTGAGTAGTAGAGAGTAATATAAAGTAGTGGAGAGTAGAGAGTGAGTAGAAGAGAGAAGTAAAGAGTAGTAGAGTAGAGAGTAGTAGAGAGTGAGTAGTAGCATGTAGAAGAGTAGGAGAGAGTAGTAGAAAGTAGTAGAGTGAGGAGTAGAGAGTAGTAGAGTAGAGAGTAGTAGAGAGAGTAGGAGAGAGTAAAGAGTAGTAGAGAGTGAGTAGTAGGGGGTGAGTAGTAGAGAGTGAGCAGTAGAGAGTGAATAGCAGAGAGTGAATAGTAGAGTGAGTAGTAGTGTAGTAGAGAGTGAGTAGTAGAGAGAGTAGGAGGGAGTAGTAGAGAATGAGTAGTAGAGTAGTGGAGATAGAGATTAGTAGAGAGAGTGAGTAGTAGAGTAAGTAGTAGAGAGTGAGGAGTAGAGAGTAGAAGAGAGTGAGTAGTAGAGAGAAGAAGTAGTAGAGAGTAGTAGAGAGTGAGTTGTAGAGTGTAGTAAAGAGTGAGTAGTAGAGAGTAGAGTAGTAGAGAGAGTAGTAGAGAGTGAGTAGTAGAGTGAGGAGTAGAGAGTAGTGGAGTGTGAGTAGTAGAGAGTGAGTAGTAGAGAGTAGAAGAGTAGTAGAGCAGTATAGAGTGAGTAGTAGAGAGTAATAGAAAGTAGTAGAGAGTAATCGAAAGTAGTGGAGAGAAGTAAAGAATAGTAGAGTAGAGTAGTAGAGAGTGAGTAGTAGAGTGTAGAAGAGTAGGAGAGAGTAGGAGAGAGTGAGGAGTAGAGAGTAGGAGAGAGTAAAGAGTAGTAGAGTGAGTAGTAGAGAGTGAGTAGAAGAGAGTGAGTAGTAGAGGTTGAGTAGTAGGGAGTGAGTAGTAGAGCGTGAGCAGTAGAGAGTGAGTAGCAAAGAGTGAATAGTAGAGTAGTAGAGAGAGTAGGAGGGAGTAGTAGAGAATGCGTAGTAGAGTAGTGGAGAGAGAATGTAGTAGAGAGAGTAGTAGAGTAAGTAGAAGAGAGTGAGGAGTAGGGAATAGAAGAGTGAGTAGTAGAGAGTAGAAGTAGTGGAGAGTGAGTTGTAGAGAGTATTAGAGAGTGAGTTGTAGAGAGTGTGTAGTAAAGAGTGAGTAGTAGAGAGTGAGTAGTAGAGTAGAAAGTAGTAGAGTGAGTAGTAGAGAGTAGTAGAGCATGAGTAGTAGAGAGTAGTACAAAGTGAGTAGTAGAGAGTAGAAGAGTAGTAGAGAGTGAGTAGGAGAGAGTAGTTGAATGTAGCAGAGTGAGTAGTAAAAAGTAGTTGAGTAGAGAGTAGAAGGGAGAGTAGTAGAGAGTAAGTAGTGGAGAGTAGTAGAGAGAGTAGGAGAGAGTGAGTAATAGAGAGTAGTAGAGAGTGAGTAGAGAGTAGTGAATAGTAGAGAGGGAGTAGTAGGGACTAGTAAAGAGAGAGTAGTAGAGAGTGAGTAGTGGTGTAGTAGAGAGTGAGTAGTAGAGAGAGAGTAGGAGAGAGAAAGTAGTAGAGAGTAGTAGATAGGTAACGTATGATGTGAAAAACGATAAACATTGGTTGTAATAGATTTGTACATTTCTTTACTTATACAAAATAATTGGATTATCTTTTTAACGTTAGGGGAATTGTATACATTGTAAGAGAATTATGAGACAGTAGTACTATGCATACGCACTTGAATGGGGGCGTCCTCTTTGGGTTATTTTACTTTATTTGATGCTTTGGAATAATATGGAGAATGAGAAATAACATGGATTTATCTTGGTAATCGAGGGAGAGGAATGTATAACTGTTATTAATGTTGTTAGGGGACTATTTTTGTATTACAGATCTTATATGTTCGAGGGTTAGAGTGAGGATAACGATTAATGGACAAATAGGTTTTCTTTGACAGAGTGCTGGTGGATTTTTACGTGCAGGACAATTAGTGACAGGAGCTAAAATGATCATTGATATGAAAGGTGACTTATGTCCTTTGATCTTAAGTAATTTCCATTTATCTCTTGGGTTCCGCGTGCACTAGGGTGATTTAGTGAATCTGGTACTTTATTGTTTGTTTCTTCTATACTTTCTATGCTTTCACCAGCGGTGATTTGGTTGGTTGAAATACTTTATTCGATATATTTATATCATAAAAGAACATACATTCATTTCAAACCTAAAATCACTATTAACTGATGTATCCAGTTCAAAAATATAAAAGACAATAAAATATAAAAACCTGCTACAGGGATTAAAATACGACAGCAGTAATATACATATAGACTTTATACAGAGGCAAGATTTAGGCTTTGTTTGAATTTAACAACATAGTGCGTGTGAGCCAAGCACATGATAAATATTTAGCAACCCTGCATACAAATAAACAGAGATGTTGTGTCTGATGAGAAGATGCGTAGGGCGACCCTATAGTCATTCACTCCCAACTCCCTACATACTGGTTTTAACCATCTTGCTCTAGCCTTCTTGTAAGCTTTACAGGCGAACAAAAAGTGCAGTAAAGATTCAGTCGCACATGTGCAGCTAGGGCAGGTGGACTGTAAAACCCACGTTCCTTTCCAACTCTCAGTGAATTTGTTAAGCGGAAGTGTCCCATACCTCATTTTCAGGAAAAGTGATCTAGCTTTAGGGATTTGGATAAAATCCCAAAATGGTTCCAGCTTCCTAGTAGGCTTATGTTCCAAAAATTGGGTAGTTAGGGCTCCCTACTTTACGCTCTTGAGGTCCTCGGCTTGCACCCACTCCCAATAGATTTTTTTTAACAACTTGCTTAGGAGGCGGGGACTGAGAAATCCAAACTTCGACCAGACCCAGCTTTGTGACAAGCTGCCTCAATTTGTTAAGCCACTGTATCTTGTTTGCACTATTCGGAGCAATCAGTTCGTCCATCACCAAGGCGTAGTTTGCCAGTTCTGGTGTCCTTCTCAGGCGCACCCAGAACAGCAGGGGGCTGAGGAGAACTATGTCTGAAATTGAGCGTTTGCCCATGTCATGAAAAAGGGGCTTTAATGGAGTCGAGATGGGGAGGGTAACTAGGTCCCTCAGAAACTTATTCGCGGCTCTGACCAGATCAACTATATTCTCACAGCCCCATAGTTCAGACCCATAAACTGCAGAGGCTAATGCCTTTCCTTCATAAACGGCAAGAGCCGGAGCTATAGGTCTGCTGACCGACATTCGCTGGTTTCTCAGAATTACACCAGACACTCTTTTAAGGTTTAGGAGCATTTTGGCAACATGGGAGTCCCATTTCATTTTGTTGTTGATCCTGACACCCAAGTAGTCGAATGCCTCCACCTCCTCTAGCAGCGACCCATTGAGAGTAATATGGATTCTCTTTGTTTTTTTAAGTGGGGGCAACACCATCAGCTTTATTTTGGTAGTATTAATGGAAAGCCCACATTTGTCGCAAAACACACTAAATCTGTCCAATAGTCTCTGGAGTCCCGAGGGGGTTTTTGACATCAGGAGGGTATCATCTGCGAAGAGAAGGGTGGGTGTTTTCTCCCCTGCCAGGACTGGGGCATCGGCAAACTCCTCCCTCAAATGGTCAACTACCCCATTAATAAAGAGGGAGAAGAGTGTTGGGGCCATCACACAGCCCTGGCGCACCCCTCTGTTCACAGGTACCCTCTCAGTTAGCTGCCCCGGGCTCCCCCATCTGATTCTGGCATAGTTATCCTGATGGAGTTTAACAATAAACTCCAGGAGGTAACGTGGGAACCCCATGTCCAACAACACCTTCCATAGTTTATCACGGGGCACCAAATCGAAAGCACTCTTAAGGTCTATAAAGGCCAGATATAAATTCCCCTTCTTGATGGTCACAGATTTCCAGTATATTGCGCAAAACCTAAAGACCTGGTCCATTGTACCCACATTTTGACGAAAGCACGCCTGAAAATGAGTCAGTATGTTCCCTTCTACAAGCCAAGATCCTATTTACATTTACATTTACATTCTGTTAATAATAACCCTGCCAACTACTTTCTGAATGGCATCTATTAAACTAATCGGCCTGTAGTTGGCAGGGTCCTCCCTATCACCTTTCTTGTAGATAGTAATTACTTCTGCACGCTTCCATGAATCAGGGACAGAATGTCCATGAAGAATTAAGTTCATTAGAAGGGCAATTAAGTCAGACCATAGCTTAGGGTCATAGATGAGTAGGTCACCCGGTAACCCATCCGGACCTGCTGCTTTGGAGGGGGTTATTCTCATAATAGCATCATATACTTCCCAAATTGCGAAGGGTTCTACAGGTATATTCTTCTCTGTGATAAAATCATTTTGTGGCCCTAAAAAATTGTCTATCTCAGCCTCATCACAATACAATTTTGAAAAATGAGAATGCCATTGCTGCTCGGTTATGTGGTTGGGGAGGGGCTCCACTCCCCTCCTATCAAGTTTATTTATCAAATTCCAGAACAGTGTGGAGTCCTTCAAGCGGGCAGCAATCTTAAGTTGTTGCCAATGCTCTTCCTCCCAATTCTTCTTTGCCTTTTTGATACAATTATTATATTCCTTCCTGGCTACCCTAACTGCCATTATGTCCTTCCTCCTGATGGAATTCGATATAGCCTTTTTCCTTTTCCTGCATTCAGCCGTATACCAAGGTGTACCGGATGTGGTTGTGATATTCTTCCTGGACCCTCTAGTATCCCCAATAATAAAAAATAAACCAATTTTCTCAATTAGACTCTTGTAGGAGCCCGTGAGTTTAATACTTTGTTTAGTGGCCTGAGCAGAATTAAGGGGTAAAAGTACTCTAGTCTCTTCTTCGACTAGTTTTTTGATACTAGTCAATTTGTCTTCTTGACACATCACCCTATTCCATTTTAATCTACGATTACAATGAGATGGGACTACCTCTTTTTCAAGCATTAATGGACCATTTGGTACTTCCCTCCCGCTCCCCCATCTTATTTTCATGCAGAGCGGGTTGTGGTCACTGTCCTGCGACTGTCTAACTTCCATATCTACTAATCTGCCCCATGATCGGATATCAAGTAAAATATAGTCAATACGGGACGGGCAATTGAGTCTATTGTAAGTCATCGCACCATTTGGGTCTGAAGTAGTCCTGCCATTCAAAGCGCGTAGATTATATTCTAATGTTAGCACATTTAGTTGGATCGCTCTAGGTGTCAATTTCCTGATTGGAGCCAAAGTCAGGGGTGGGATAGACTGTCTAGATTCCTCTTCACTAGATCCCAGGTAATCTTCCTCACTTAGGGGTTCATATGTACAGTTAAAATCTCCCCCAACAATAACATTAGAGAAAGGGGGGATACCCGCTAATGCCACCTCGAGTAGTGCTATGATAGTTGAAGTTTGGCCTCCCGGGGTACCTCTAGCATACACATTAAACAGCTCCATGGAGCTTCCAGTATGGGGACACTTAACAGTAATATGTAATATGTCCTCAGTGGATAAATTATGCACAGTAGGTGCCCAAATCAGTGCCACACTAATCCATACATGAAGTCCTCCCGATGGGCGACCTTTCCCTACACTGGTTGCCGGGATAAAATGGGTAGAATATCCACTTTTATATAGGGGAGACATGCTCCAGGTTTCCTGGAACATACAGATGTCATACATATTAATAAATTTGTTCCATTCTGGATTTTCCAAGTTTTTTTGGAGGCCCGCTATGTTCTATGAAAGTATCTTGATCACATTAATGTTTGGAACCAACCGTCTATCGGGTACTTCCGGAGCCGTTCTCCCTATAACAATTCTTGGAGAGCTTCAAACTTTTCTAGTGGCATTAGTCCTTTCTTCACAATCAAGGGGCACCTCAGGATTGAGCACCGTCGCCTCCATATCTGAGAGACTTGTGGTAGAATCAATCAAAATCTTGGACATACATGTATTTATAATCGCCTCGGCATATGCCATATTCTTAATAGGGGCCCCCGTTGACTTTGGGGAAGATGGTACACCCCTATTATATTGCAGTCAGTCAACCAGGTCCAAAGAACTGAACCTATTACAATAAAAGGGTTGACTGTGTGATTAAGAGTTGTGGGGCATTACCCTAGTCACCTTGCTTTGTCCTCTTGATTCTACCCTAGTCCAGGCCTCTTTTGACCCCTCCATAGGCCGCACAAGATCAGGAGGATTAAAAGCGGCTAATGGGAGGGCCCGAATTAGAGTGTCTATGTCGCCCTGCAACCAATTACAGATATGAAAGACAGTTCTTGGGTCCCTAAAGTTTACCAGGATGCAGTTGCCACTGGTATGCTTGATTGTATTACCCACTCAGGCCACCCTTCGAACCATCAGGATTTCACTAGATATCCTAGGTGGAAGTGGACTATGTTTATTTAACCAACCAACCACTTTATTTTTTAGTGATGCAAATGATTCATTAGTAGATGCATCGAGCTCTGGTACACCAGTTAGGACTACCACCAAAGGGGCTGCATCGGGGGGAGATCAATCACCTTTTTCTTGTTCGAGCTGGTGCCCAACGAAACTTGATGACCCCCTGGCGGTTTAGTCTTGTTAGCTGACACAGAAGTATTAGCTAGGGAAATAGGGAGCTCTTTTCTGCTAGCCATATCCTGAGGTAGATATGAAGTCTGGGCAACTACAGGCTGTACCACCTTGCTTCCATCCAACTTTTTCTGTAAGTTTATTACTGTGTTAAGATGGTCCGCAGTTGCCCCCGTGGCTTGTTCTATCTTCATCAATCTAGCTTCAATCTGGGCAAGTCTTGCTTCCAAGGGACTAAGCAAAGACTTTACCAGGGTGCCCAGATTATGGTTTGCTACATTATTGCTAGCCAACTGCGGGACGCTAGGTATTGAATTTATTGGAGGTGAAACAGGTTGTATAGGAGCCTGGGGGAGTTGGGTTTAGTTGTAGGGGGGACAGGTTCCTGGTCGCTTGCCCCGGTCTTGTGAGCTAAAAAGTTGGAATGTTTAGCGACCTTCGCCTTGTTGCCCCCTTTTGGGGACAGCTCCCTCCCTATTCCCTCTGAGTTGACGATTATTATTATTAAACTGTGTGTCAGCTGGAGGGTTACCACTAGTAATGGGTGTTAATAAGAGCACCAGAGTGGACAGTGGGTATTCTATGGGTGACCCAGAGTTACTCTCCAAGCTTAGCAGAATAGGAGCTACCAAGCCAGGAACAGAGGGAGGCACCTCTCTAATGGGGGTTATCGCTTTTGCAATATGACCAAGGGACGATCTTTTCGCATTGTCAATTCCCTGTGATAGTCTCCGCTCTAGGGTTGTAATTTCATGTGATAGCAGAGAACTAGCTCTAATGATGAAATTATCCATAGTCCCTACAGTATAAGAGGCCGAGGACAGGGCTTTGCTTCTAGTCTCTCGCCCCGCCATACTACAACTAGTAATATAGGTACACAGCCCACACAATCACAATCACTACAGAGAGAAAATAATACCAAGAGGGGTGGCACGGTTCAGTCTCTACCGGGCTAGAACGGGCCCGCCCTTGGCCCGCGGGCGTCCCGCGTATCGCGAATGTGGGCCCTGCTAAATAGGAAGAGGTGGGGGCAGGAAGAGGTCCCAGGTGCAGCGGATGACAGGCCGCTGAGGGTTCTGGTCCTCGCAGTCCAGCGCCCTCAAGGTTCCTTCAGACGTTCTGCCCAGAGTCTGTAAAAGATAAATCCAGTAGCACCAAATGATTCCAGGGTCAGGAGGGTAGACAGAGTCACAGCTCCCACACACTACGGCTGCGAGCGGCTCCCGCGAAGCGGGGGCCGCGCGCCGTAAAGTACTGCACAAGAGGTGGGGGCGGGAAGAGGTCCCAGGTGCGGCGGATGACAGGCCGCTGAGGGTTCTGGTCCTCGCAGTCCCGCGCCCTCAAGGTTCCTTCAGGCGTTCTGCCCAGAGTCTGCAGCTGACGGTGTTGCGCACTTCTGCTCCTTTCCTCCAGGCACAGGCTCTCAGGCTCACTTTGACCTGATCTTTATTCTAACTTGACTTTAGATCTTGATTCTAATGCTATACTGATTTTGAGACAGATGTACTTTTAGCGGTATATTGTGCTTATGTTATTTATTTTGGGTTGCAGCCCTGATAGTCATAAATTCACTAACTAGTGCATGACAAAACACATGTTGGCTGCACTTTGGGATTATTTGGTTACACTTTGGAACAGCATATACACTTTAATTGGAAGAAGAATGTGTGTTGGATTTGGCTACATTTTGGAAATATGAAGAATTTCTAATTGAAGAAGGACCTGTTTTCGTACTGAGATTACTTCAAATACGGCTGTACCTACAATTGAAATATATGGACTTACAAAGGAAATAAATTACTAATTGATGGTTCTGAAATTTGCTTACTTTAAAGTGCTCAGGGAGGAACTGTATTTTAGTTTGTGTGGTGCCCACGCAGTGGGTATTGTGGGGTTGTTAGGTAACCAACCTCTCCCCCCTTTTGAAGCACTACCTATTACTTAGCGATTGTTAATTTTGCCCGAACATTCAGTAGTGCACTCAAGTCTAAACCTGGTTAGCAGGAGTGTTTGTTTAGCTTTAGTACTGTACAGGTGTGGCAGCCACTGGAGCCAAGATGAATAGAGATAAAGAAGCACAGGAACTATTTTGTAATTTGAGTGCTGGGTCTTCTATAGGTACAGCAGTTGGTATTTCTAAAAACCCTAAACATGAGGGCTTAAGAGCTAAATTTGTCAAATTGGAACGCCTAAAGAAAGCGTAACTTAACAAATGGTTGGATGCTGCCACCCTTAGGCAATATCTCGCACTGAACAGAATCCCGAGAGGGCTTAGATCACAAATAGTGCCAATTTATGAAGATTTGGAACCAGATCTTTTAGATCTTTGGGAAAAGGAATTGACAAATAGTTCCAAAAATCTGATTATTATATTAGTAGAAAATGCAGAAAGAAAAATAGCTAAATTTCTGATAGAGATCCAAACCTGTGAGGATGAGATTAAACAGCTGAACCTGCCTGAACCTACAGTTAAGAATTACACGATATTGGATGAGATTTTAACTAATTTACAAGCAGATATAAAGAGGAGGAAGGCAAGAAAATTAAAACGTGACGAAAATTACTATAAAACTGGTTGTATCTTTACGTTTGCACAACGGTTTGATTATTTGATGATTAAAGGTCTGGTTTCCAACAAGAAGGGAGATACACCAAGTACTAGCGATATACATTCCTCTTCAAGTAACGTCTCCAGTAGTGAGAATGAGGATACAGGTGATACACATGCAGTCGTTACAGTAGAAAACAGTTTTTTTTTTTTTAATTTTTTATTTTGCAGTATAGTAGTTGAAAATGGAAAGGGGGGTGGGGGATAGGAAGGGGGGAACAGAAAGGGAAAAAAAAGGATAGGCGACATACCGCCACGAAACCCCACACAGGGGGCGCAAAGAAGGGGGAGGAACTCATCCAAAGAGGAAGGGCGATAGAGCTCTACAGTCCACCAGTAATAGGGATTCTAGTCCAGTATAGGCATCTTCAGAGCGAAAGCGCCGCCCAAAGTCCGCACATGGCACCGTAGCCCTCCCCAGGCATAGTTAGTCGCAGCGAGAGAAAAGGGAGGAAGGAGAACATAAGACGGACACCCCAACTATCCCCCACCCACAACCCTCCCCAACATCACCCTCCCCCCGGTGGCGGCGACTAGCACTCATAGCACACAATACAGACATTCTTGAGATCAAATCTGGAAGAGATGGAGAGATCGCAGCGTTGATGGGCATACTGCTGAGGGCAAACCTCGGGACAGAAATCTCACAAGTGAGCCCCAATTGTACATAAAGTTCTTAAAGTTCCCCAGGAAGATGTCAGAGAGGCGCTCCATGCTTAACAGACGCCACAGTCGGGCATGCCACAGGGAAATAGCCGGGGCAGATGGGGACTTCCACGCTGCCGCTAGAGTCTTTTTGGCCGCACCCAAACACAACCACATCACCCGCTTATCCGCCCTAGTCTGGTGTTCAAGCAGCGGGTCTCTAAGTCCTAATAGGACAAAGTCCATGGAGTTCGGTATCGGGTAACCCAAGATGTCTCTAATGTGGGACAGAATCTCAGCCCAGAACGGCTGGATGGTAGGGCAGTCCCACCAAATATGCTTAAAGTCTCCCAACATCCCACAGCCCCGCCAACACCTATCCGAAGTAGCTGGGAATATGCGGTGCAACTTGGAGGGGTACAGGTACCAATCAAAGATGAGTTTCATATGTGCTTCTCTGAGATCAGCAGAGTGATTGTGCGCCGTCACATCCTTCCATAGGGCCCGCCAATCGGTAGCAGAAATGTCCCTCCCCAGCGTGGATTCCCAATGGTCCTGATATCGTGGTCGTGGTGACACGGCAGAGTCTAATAACAGTTTGTACAGGAAAGAGATCGTACCCCTCATGGTAGTAGTGTGAAGAAGGAAGGACTCAAATTTTGACAAGGGTCTGGTAGCCGCGTCTACCACGGCAGGTGATGTCGCCCAATGTAAGAGTTGGAGATGCCTGAAGCGTTCCGTCGGGAGGACACCATAGTCCCTCATACAGTTGTGGAAAGTGAGGGGTTCGGCGCCATGGAACAAGTGGGTGAGTGCTCTACAGCCACCCTCCCTCCAAACGTCAAATGGTCCCTCCGCCAGGGCCGGTGGGAAAGCCGGATTGAAATGAATTGGGGTGAATGGGGACGGGAACGTGGTCCAGCGGTCGTCACCGTTCACCGTGTCCCATACCTTCAGCACCGTGCTCGTGGGGGTGCTAACGTAGGCATTCTTGGGGCGGTCCGCCTTAGGCTTCCAGGCCAAATCCCAGATGGAGCGGCCCGCCACGCTACGGTCCATGTGGAGCCAGTGCTTCTCCGACTGCTGTTGGGACCACTCTACGATGACCCTCAGCTGGGCAGCTTTGTAATATAAATGCATGTCCGGAAAGCCCACCCCCCCCTCTAAGCGTGGGCGCCTCAGGACGTGGAATGGGAGCCTTGCCCGGCCGCCCTGCCAGACATAACGCAGCATCATGGTCTTCAATCGGCGGAAGTAGTCCAGCCCTATCGGAATAGGCAAAGCCTGAAATAAATACAACAATTTGGGAAGGAGTACCATTTTAAGGGCGTGTATCCTGCCCAGCCACGAGATGTATTTAGGCTTCCAACGTTCCAGTTCAGTTCTCACGGAGGATAACATCGGAGGGAAATTAGCGTGGAACAGGGCATTCACGGTAGAGGTCAACCGCACGCCCAAGTAGAGCAAGGACTCCGACGCCCAAGCAAGTGGAGTGAGCAGCCCGGTCGCTTGCACCTCCCCCGCCGAGAGAGTCAGGTTGAGGATGTAGGATTTATCGAAATTAACCTTAAAACCTGCCACTTCCTCGTAGGCCGAGAGCACTGAGTGGACATGCGGCAGCGACAGCGCTGGTTCCCCGATGGATAGCAGTACATCGTCCGCAAAGAGCGAGATCTTGTGCTGTTCGCCCGTAAAGGGAAGTCCTAAAATCCCCTCATTATCTCGCACCGCTAATGCTAATGGCTCAATACTCAGAGCAAAGAGAAGGGGTGAGAGGGGACATCCCTGGCGCGTCCCTCGGGAATGGCGAAAAGTCGTGGATCTATGGCCATTGACCAGTACGCGGGATGTGGGCCCACTGTAGTTAGCCTCAATCATCTTCACAAATGCAGGTGAGAAGCCGAAAGCCACTAGAGTCTGATGCAAAAACCCCCAGTCGACGCGGTCGAAAGCCTTCTCCGCGTCGAGCCCCACGAGCACCGCGGGTATGCGGAATCGCTCCGCCTTTTCGATGAGGTGCATGACGCGGCGCAGGTTATCATGGGTCTGTCTGCCCTTAATAAATCCCGATTGATCAGGATGGATCAGGGCAGGCATCAGGTCCTGCAGCCTACTCGCCAAGATAGAGGAATACAGTTTGGCGTCCAGATTGAGAAGCGCTATCGGGCGGTAGGATGAACAAAGGGTAGGGTTCTTCCCCGGTTTGGGAATAATACTGATCAGTGCTTCAGCCATAGAATCCGTGGTCCTGCCATCAACCGCCATTGCGTTGAAGAGGGAGACCAGGTAATCGCATATTTCAGAAGCAAACGTTTTGTAGAAGAGGGCCGTGTAACCGTCAGGCCCGGGGGCCTTGTGCAGCTTCAGGTTTTTAATGGCCTCCAAGACCTCCTCTCGGGTGATGGGGGAGGATAGTGATTCGTTCCATTCCCTAGAAACCTTCGGGAGAGACAGGCCCTCCAGGAATTTGGATTGTGCGCCGGGATCGAGAGTATCACTCGAGTAGAGTGCCGCATAAAAGCGCCCGAATATGGCCGCTTTGTCCGCGTCTCTATGCTGGACAGAGCCCGCTTGATCGCGAATACCCCCGACATAGTCCTTCTCGTGTTTGTCCCGCAGTTGCCGGGCCAGATGGCGCCCGATCTTGTTGCCCTGGGAATAGGAGGTACGTCTAAGTCGCAAAAGGGTGAATTCCGCCCTGTTATTATAATGGGCCCTCAGTTTCCCTCGGACCGCCGTCAGGGGGCGTAGGGTCACCCTGGAGGGGTTCGCCTTGTGGGCCTGTTCCAAGGTAGTCAGTTCTAATTCCAGAGCTTCCCTCTCCTCGCGCCGTAGTTTATTCAGGTTCGCGTTGAGAGCGAGGCACGTGCCCCGCAAGGAGGCCTTGCACGCGTCCCACGTGGTATACACCGACGTGTCTGAGGGTGGGTTAAGGAGGAAGAAATCACCAATCGCCTCACGTAGGGCCTTACACGACGCCTCATCCCGTACCAGAGCTGCCGGAAAATACCACTTACGCCAACCATCCCCCCCAGCGGCCCAGCGCAGTCCCAGAACAACAAGGCTATGATCCGATAGCGAGAGTGGAAAAATACTTGCTAGTTGTATATCCCCCCGAAGCGCCTGACTGAGCAAGATGTAGTCAATGCGGGAGTACGAGTGATGTACGTTGGAAAAGAAGGTGTAATCTCTGGCCTGTGTGTGAAGAAAGCGCCAACCGTCAAACAGCCCTAGGTCTCCCAATTGCTGTTTAGTTTTGTCCGAGAAGACGCCTGTGTCTGCCCTGCGGCCCCCAGAGCTATCCTGCCCTCTGTCCCACACCATATTGAAATCGCCTAGCAACAGTAAATGACCCTCCACAAAGTCCCCCATCCTGTCCAGTAGATCCTGCAGAAAGCCATTCTGTCCCGCATTAGGGGCATACAGTACAGCAAAGGTACACAGGCGGTCCCGCAACAGACCTTTCACCAGAAGCCAACGGCCGTCCCTATCCGCACTCACACCCATGGGCTGAAAATGCAGGGAAGCCCGAAAGAGTAGGGCCACCCCTCTGTGCTTCGTGGCCGCAGAGGCCCTGTAGATAAGGGGGAACTGCCGATGTCGAAGCCTCAATTCATCTTTCCTAGCCAGGTGGGTTTCCTGGAGGGCCACTACATCCAAATGGTGATCTATGATGTACTTCCAGAGCTTCTGCCTTTTCTGCGGGGAGTTAAGGCCCTTGACATTCCAAGTTCCTATGCTGACAGGCATAAGGGCTCACACAGATTCCACTCCACGCTCACAGTCAAACAGCCACGGGGCCCGCTCCAGTCTCGTACATGCTCCACAAACCAAGCCCAGGGAAAAGGAACAATCATGGGGTCTCCAGGGAAGAAACCCAGCCACAACCAACCCAGGAGGCCCGCCCAGCCACTCCGCGAATCCCATGGGGCCACCACAGCCCTAAGGCACACATGGGTCAACGAAGGCAGATCCCAGAACCATATGCAAAACACAAATGAAAGTATCGACAAAGATCCTGTCAACTCACGCTCACCACACAATGTCGCCGCCACCCCTCGAACTCCCAACCCCAACCCAAAACATCCCGCCATGACACCCATATTCAGAGCGCCAACAATCCCCCCCATTACCCCCCCAAGAACAAAGAACAACAAAATGCCACTCAAGGCACTGAACCTGAACCTCGCAGTCTTCAGTTCCAGCAGGTCACGGTTCAAAAGTCCCCCACTGGACTGTAGTTGGGGCAGGGGAGTCCACCTGGGGACCCCCAGGTCCAAAATCCGGGGTGTCTTCTCCAAAAGTACCTTAGTACCCCGAGGACCTCAGGCCAAGAGCCCCCTCCGACGCCATTCCGCTAATGTGGGGTCAAGCTGCTCCAGAGCCCATCTGGGAGTCCGCCACGGTGGCGGAAGCCACTGAGGCCACCGCGGCATCCCTCTCCTGCGCACTAGCCGCCGAGTCCGGTCGTCGCCGCTCCGGGGATGGGCCCACCCTGTGCCACGAGGAAGAGCGCCGCCGCCCACGAAATGACGAGCCACGTGCCTCCTGCGATAGTTCCGTCCCCTCGATGCCCAGCAGATCCTTCGCCTCCTGCAGGGAATTGATCTGTCTCAGCCTATTCTCCCACCGAAAGATGATCCGGAAAGGGTGACCCCAGGAGTAGGACACCCCGCGCTCCCGGAGAAAGGCGGTCACAGGTCGGAAGTCCCTCCGCTTCTGCAAGGTTGTCGCCGCTAGGTCCTGGTAAAGCTGGGGGCGATGGCCCCTGAATTGCAACGAGGAAATGGTTCTAGCTTTCCTCAATATCCTCTCCTTCACTTGAAAGTCATGCACACAGACAAGGATGTCCGGCGGCGGGCCCCCACCCCTCCTGGGCAGCCCCACTCTATGCACTCTGTCCATCTGGATATCCCGCACTTCTTCATCCTCTAGGATCTGAAGAAACAAGGCTTGGACGTACCCACGCAGGTCCCCCGCTTCACCATCCCACGGCACCGCCTTAATACGAATGTTGTTCCTTCTGGAGCGATTTTCCAAGTCCTCTGCGTGGGTCTGTAAATCCAGATTTTGCTCCGTGAGACGTAGGATGTCCTGCTGGAGTTGGTGAACATCATTCGCCATGCTAAGGTCATGGTCCTCCAGCGTCGCCACCCTCTCGCCAATCCCATCGACATCCCTCCGCACTTCCCTGAGGTCCGAGGCCAGCTGTGTACGAAGTTCGGTAATGTCCTCCTTGATGGTAGCGAAGAGCTCCTTCATGAATGCTTTAGTCGCCGGTGCCTCATCGTCTGACTGTTTAGAGGAACCGCTGGCTCCCGGCGACGCAGGTTGCTGCGATGATTTCGGGGCCCCCTCCTTCCCCTTATTTCCCCCTCTGCGCTGTGAATTGGACATGGCCGTGAACTGCCGCCACACTCCTTCCACCAGCCTCTTGGTAGGCGCAGTCGGGAGGACAAGTCACAGGCGAGGGACTCACCGCGTCGGGCCTCCTGTCGGCGGTGTTGTTCACCTCCTCCCGAGGTCATGCAGGCATACCTAGTCGGCAAGGCGGCCTCCTCCCCTCAGGGCGTTCTCTGCTCGCCGGCGCTCAAGTGAGGCACCCACCTCCAGCGCCCGCAGGACCACGCGGGCCGTCGCGGGGAGAGTCCCCCTCTCGGTGGTCGACGAATTCAGCACCCCACCGACCGGTCTCCGTGCCCTCCAGCTGCGGTCCCTTCTCGACTTTAGGGTGCAAGGGGCAGCACCACAGGCACAGCGGTCAGCCAGTTGCAGGTGTTGGGAGATTGCGGTGGGCGTCCCTAGCCAACAGCCCAAGCCAGAGAGATCGCAAGGCCGAGCGCCAAACAGGGGTTCACAAAGATGGCGTCGCCAGCGTGCACGGCGGGTCGCCCACCTCAGGCAGCTAACCGTCCCGGCCGCCCGGACCGTGCAAAGTGCTCCTCCGGGCAAATCCAAGCAATGTAGAGGAAGCACCCCTGTCCTGTAGAAAGTGTGACAAGTGAAGGACACTCAGAGAAGCAAGTTAAATGTTTCATTAAAGCACACACATGGCAGTATCTGTGGATCGAGGAGTGTCTTTGAAGGCATTCACCAAACTTTTTCCTCCATTCACAGTCCTTCCCTCAAGATGAGAACACTTCAATACCGTGGTGTTTTATCAGGCAGCATCCATGATGCAGAGGAGCCCAGAGCGTTGGAAGGCCGAGAGAACTCCCCCGGCGCCGCCGGCCAAGCTCCCGCCTCCCTAGGGCTGAGGCGTCGCTCCCGGTCTGCCCCCGGCCCAGGTCCTCCCCTGTTGCGGCGTCCTTCACGCCTTTGCCGGTTCCTTGCACCCCACTGTCGTTCCGGCTCACCTTCCGCCGCGCCCCGGCGGCGGGAGCAGTAAAGGCGCTCCGGCTGGTCCGTCTCCGTCGGTGCTCAGTGCTGCCGTCCACGGCCCTGCCTCGTCGGGACCGCCGATGCGCCCCTCCTCGCAGCACCCGCGCTCAGCGGCCCTGAAGGGAGGTGTGTCCCGTTCTCGTCCGACCCACGCCGGGGTCGCCAGCAACGGCCGGGCCCGACAGGGGCTAAGCGCCGCTCAGGCCGAGGCCGGATCCTCCAGTACGCGAGGTCGCGGCGTCACAGGCCGCAGCTTGGACCGGCTCCCAAAGGCGTCGCAGGCTCCAGATCTCCCCCTCGGCGGCACCGGAGCACTCCGCTAGTCGCCACTGTTCGTGGAGCGCCGTGCAGCACTCCCGGGACCCCGCTGTACGTTGCTTTTGTCGGTGTGGCGTCGGAGAGGCTCAGAAGTGCGTCCTACTCCGACGCCATCTTGGCCACGCCTCCAGAAAACAGTTTTTTACAGGAGGTATGACGAATGAGAATAGGAAATCGAGAAACGGGGGAGATTTCGGGAAACAGGTGGACAAAGACAAGGAGAGGGACAAGAGGGAAAGGAAGAACTAAAAGTAAGACAAGGAATGAAGACCCTTTCCTGGAAGAATTGAGTACACAAACTGAGAATACTAAAGAAATTGAGAATATTAATCTTTCCTCGTTAGAGTTGTCTGCAGACATGATATCAGTATTGAAGAAAGGTTTGGGTTTTTGTCCGTCTACGAAAGTAGATTGGTATATGACTAAAATCGATTTGTACAAATTTGTTAGAATGCTTAAAATAAAGAAATACTTTGCAAACCAACCGTCTAAATCCAGATTTGTTGATGTAAGACCAGAACTTAGTAGTTTGACAATTCAGGAGATCCACGATACCAGATTACTCTTGTCATTAACAGGTAGTGGGCTCAAAAAGAAATCTAGGTGGACCCCCCAACTTTCATCGGGTAATATGATAGATGCCTTTTACTAGGCGGTTAATTTGGATATAGAAAGATTGATAGATAAAGAAAAAGTAGTTAAAATATATAGCAGCAGGGGCAATTTGACGAGGAAAGAAAGGTCAGCTTTGAAAGTTTTGACTTTTAAAAATACAATTGAAATATATGGACTTGCAAAGGAAATAAATTACTAATTGATGGTTTTTGAAGTTTGCTTACTTTAAAGTTCTCAGGGAGGAACTGTATTTTAGTAGTAGAGAGTGAGTAGTAGAGAGTAGTAGAGAGAGAGTAGTAGAGAGTGAGTAGTAGAGAGTAAGTAGTAGAGAGTAGTAGAGAGTAGAGGAGAGTGAGTAGTAGAGAGTAAGTAGTAGAGAGAAGTAGAGAGTAGAAGAGAGTGATTAGTAGAGAGTAGAAGTAGGAGAGAGTGAGTTGTAGAGAGTAGAAGAGAGTGAGCTGTAGAGAGTGGTAGAGAGTGAGTAGTAGAGAGTGAGGAGTAGAGAGTAGTGAACCCTAGAGTGATAAACACTTGCCTTCCGGTCATAGACCGAAGTCAGCAGACAAAGAGTTAAATAAAAAAGGAGCGCTGTAAAATCGATCGACAGAGCCAAAATAAGAGGATTTAAATGACGCAGCAGCTTTGTGGCGGGAAAAGGACTAGATGGCTGGCACAGGCTCCGGTGACTGAATCTTTACTGTAAGTGTTTAGTAACTGGAGAAGCGGCGCAGCCCTCCAGTCCCACCGGGAGCCTGATACAGAATGTGCAACCGTACAAAGCCCTTCATACCGAGGGGACAGCTAATCGGCACATTCCTGCAATCTCACCCAAAGCCTGGCATCCAATCGGCTCAGTCACGCGTTGAGCTGTGAGTGAGGAGTAGACAGTAGTGAACCCTAGAGTAGAGAACCCTTGCCTTCCTGTCACGGGCCGACGCCAGCAGCCAAAGAGTTAAATTTTAAAAAAGGAGCGCTGTAAAATCGATCGCCTGAGCCAAAAGAAGAAGACTTCAATGATGCAGCAGCTTTGTGGTGGGAGAAGGACTACATGGCTGGCACAGGCTCCGGTGACGGCATTTCACACAATGGCAAGAATAATGTTAGATTTACAGAGCTGCTGCTGCCAGTCAAACTGATGCCAGTTTTAATTTGCTCTCTATATATCTACCTCTTGTGAATATTTCGAGAATCTCCCATGGTGCTCGTTAGACAAGAGTTGGACACCCATCTATTATGGCGTCACTCAAGACAAAAGGCTCTAAATATAAGTATAGCCGTAGAGTGTAGTCGTAAGACTGTTCAACAAAGCCATTTTACCATGGAGCAATGACTTCCGTGTCATGTCGGTAACAAATCCCGAAGGTGGGAGGTGTGGTGTTATCGCTAAATTGCTAACTGTTGGGCCATGAGGCGTCACAAGGAGATCACATTGTGTGACCCTGGGCAAGGGAACATTATTAACATGCACTGCTTTCATATTCTATTCATCACAATCAGGAAGGAGTGCATACAAAAGAGCAAAACCTTCTTTGTTCATCTAAAAAAAAAATAGATTAGTCAAAGCATTGATCGATGGAAAGGAAGCTACAGGGGTGCTTGAAAAGATCACAACGGGCTCTTCTTCAAACTTCAATTACGAAAATGACTTCAACAAAACTGTTTAATGTTTTGCCGTTTTCTTGTAAATCCCTGATCAAGCCTTTGAAAAGGAATAGTACTAGGCTAAATAATTCCCCCTCCTAAGCCGGTGCAACCATTCTTATCTGCAATGAAAAACAAGTGCGGCTCACGGATGAGGAGCTTGTCTTTATGTGGCCATATGTTTGAAACACATGGCCCCATAATGATAAGAAAGCTTTTGCGACGAGCGGAAATCAGACGAGCCCGTCCAAGTGGGCCGTCTGAAAAAGAGAAAAGTCTACGTCAGGAAAAGCTCTTTCCCAATGGCTGGCCACCGTTTAGCATAAACGGTGACACTAGCCAATGGGAAAGAGGGCCGGGGCTTAAAGCCCTTTACTGAAGCTCCCTTAAAATAAAAAAATCTTGCTGAGCGTGCTGCGCATGTGCGCAGTCACGCCAGCCGAGACCTAAAAAGGACTGATTCTGGCTTGGACTATCAAGTAATGTTGCCAAGCAGTGTGATTCTCTGTCCCTGACCTTTTATACTGTCACTGCCTTCCATGACCCAAAACAGGAAGTAGTTGGTCAGACCCATTAGTGGGTTTACAGCGGATTGGGATGATTGTAGGTCCAGACTGTGCTTTAGAAAAAGGAGGCCGCCATCTTGGAACGTGTTTCAAACGAGTGCAGCCAAAAGTTCCCTTCCATCACCATACCAGACCCAAGTGCCACATCCTCAAGTACCCTCTCTCTGACCTGGATTCACTTTCTGTTGCCACAATGCGGAATTCTACATTGAACAAACAAGGCCTTTTGTATGATCCAGAAAGAGTTGTGCTAACCCCTGAAACAGTTGAAACCTCCGAGAGAAGGCTCTATTTCGGATATTATCTCTCTCTCACTCACTCTGTACCCTGTGTCTGTCTCCGTTTCTGTATCTGCAATGTATTCCATCATGTTCACCAGTACGAATATCATGGGTAGGCAGAGGCTTTTAACAGATCTACATTACAAAAACCTCACTGCCTGGTCCTGGTCCTAGTCCACCAGGACCTGGCTCCTGTGGCCTTGATACTTTGGGCCTTCTCTTTCCTAATCCTCGTTGCCTTGAATTAATGCGATACTCTGGTCTTTTTCCTTCTGCCCTGAATCTCTTAATCCCTTACGGTTTGGTTCTCTGGTTTTTGATGCTCTTGGCTGTGGCCCTCCTGTTCCCGGGCCAGTTCTTTGTAGTTCTAGCCAGGTACCTGGGCATCCTAGGTTTAGTCCTGTTTTTGCTCCTTTTACTCCTACTGGTTCTCGCTTTCCTATTCCTCATGATACCTGGCCTCCTGGTGCTCGTCTCCATGGCCCTGTTCCCCCTGGTTCTGTCTTCCAGTTTCTGTTCCTCACAGCACTGGTCAGTCTAACCCTGATTCACCTGGTGTTCCATAATGTAATGGCCCAGATCCTCCCCGAGTCCTTGTTCTCCTGGTCCTTCTGGTTTTGATCCTCCTGAATCTGGTTCTCCTGCCCATTTCGATCTTAATCCTGATTCTCCCGGTCGGTCTTGCCCTCCTGTTCCTTATCCTGGTCCTTCTTGTTTTGGTCCTCCCCCAGATCCTGGTTCTGCTGTTGGCCCATGTTGACCTTCTCCTGATCATCCTAGGCCTGGTTTTCCTTGACCTCAGTACCCATGGTCCTGGTCCTCTATGGCCTTATTTTACTAGTCCAGAAGGCTGTTATCCTCCTGTCCCTTGTTCTCTTTACCCTGGTCGTCCTGATCTTGGGACAAATTGGTCTTGATCCTTCTATTTGAGTACTCCTCTAAGTCTTGGTCGTGTTCTCGGCCCTCCTGCAGCCCATCCAGCTCTTGGTCCTCCTGGGTGGCATCCTGCTTCTGGTCTTCTTATTCCTTTTAGTCCTGATCCTACTTCGGTAGATCCTACTGACAATATTCTTCCTGGCACAGGTCTGGCAGCGGGTCTTCTATGTCTTGGTCCACCGTGTAACCCTAATGTCCTCCTCCTAGTCATTTTGGACTTCCTGGTTTTGATCCTCCTGGCCCTTCTAAGCCTGATCCTCTTTGTCCTGTTTGCCTTCCTGGTCCTGATTTGTTTGATTATAGTCCTCCGAATCCTCTGGCCTTCTTGGTAGTCTTGGGCCTGCTAGTGATACTCGTCCTCTTCTCTTCTGCTCCATGTGAGCCAGATTTTTGTAATTTGTTCTTTTAGTGCCTTTTAAATCTTTATGCAGGTTTGTGAAGTATAGAAAATGAGAACCCATTAGGAACCTGTCCAATGCCTTTGCCGTTGAACACCATGACATAGTAAAAGAAAACACAGGGAAACGCACATAGCGCTCTAATGGTATCCCTCAAGGTGCTTGATACAATTGTGGTGTGATGGTTAAATACACTTGTTGTAGAGGTATGTGTGTCAGCGCTGGTCGCAGGTTTGAAGCATCATGAAATAGCACAGATGATTATTGTGACTGATTCAGTTCATATGGTTTCAAGTGCAGGCCACAGATCTGGGTTTTATGTAACACAACTCCGCTAGTTAAGGCAATCCTTATGTTACCTAGAGGCCAGAAGGTACAATCATTTAAACAACTGTTATATCCTGCTCTTCCTCTCTCTTTGTCCCGTCTTAGTGTTGGTGTCTGCTTGTCTATGTCATGTCTCTGTGATGTCATCCATGATTCTACCTGTTGCTATTAAAGGGATTTATCAGTTACCTGGAGGCTGAGCAGGAAGTTATCTGCTCCCGGTGGGGTTTCTTACCATATTACATTCCTACCTGAATGCTGTACCTTCTATCTAATCTCAAGAATAAATATACTACATGAACATTACAACAAGGACCCTTCATCTTTATTTTACTGAATTTAACACTGGCGACGAGGTAAAAAAGGACCCATTTAAAAGAAAAGGAACTTCAGTGAATTTAAAGAGATCATCATTGCAACCAAAGACAAGAAGAGAAACGTGTAAAGTTCCTTTCCTGCTTCTGGGTACTTCACTGGTGTCTAAATCCAACCGACAGCCTCAACCCAGAGCATTGGAATAACCTTTGCTGAAGTAATACTACTACTATATCATCTGGCACTAGAGCAAACTTAAAGGACTCCCTGTTTTCATCTAGTGAGTCAGCGTTTTACGTGAGTAACGTGGCTGCTGCTGTCTGTCCTAGGTGTGCCTGTGCTACTTCTGCAAACTCCTGTTTAAATGAAAGTGTGCCTGTGCTATTTCTGGAATCTGCTGTTTAAAAGATTGTCAGCTCACTTTGTGACTTCAGTTTATTGCCTGCGCAACTTGTGCCAACCTGCTGTTTAAAGGTCTCCTGTTTACAAAAGCGCTACTAACTGGGACCGTTACAACCTGCACTTAAAATTAAAGTCTGCCTGCATCAATCTGTGTGAACTCCGTGTTTCGGTACCTTGGAGGTTGTGCACTGGCAGTTTGAGTGAAGAGAGGGCTATTCTACTTTGTTATTTGGCTTGCCTTGTGGCCTACGCTGAGACCTGATGCCTATTTCTTGACAACTGTCTTTTTCAAAAATTAAAAATAAAGATGTAGCTCGAGCTCAAGGGCACACTCACCTTACTTCTAGCGTCGCATGGAGGCAGAGTGCTTCTGTTATGTCTTTCTCTCCTCGTTCCTCCATGACGCCTGTTCAGCTGCCTATCGACGCCTGCATGTTTCTGCGTGCCTTGAGCCACCCAGCTTGTCGTCAAGAAACGTACCGCCATGTTGTGGTTGGTACTGTCATTGCAGTTTGCCTTCTTGCCAACCACGTCCTGCGCATACTCTGCAGCAGTGCTGCGTGTTCTTCTGGTGTGTACTTTTGTCAATTTCTCTGTCATGCAGCACTACGGCGTTACTTCTTTAACTTCCAATCTTCGATATTTGTGCTCTGTCATCTGGAATTCACATGCCAGCACTTGGCTTTACAGCATTTGGGAGTCTGTCTACATTCCTGACTTCGAGAACTTGATTTGCACACCATTTCACTACGTTTGGATCTACAACCCGGGTGGGAGATCGCTCACCGGTGTTTGCTGCTTCATGAATTATTTATTTATTTATTTATTTATTTATTTTCCTTAAACAAAAGGGTGTTCTCCAACAAGGTACTGTTTGATTTTCTTAAAATTTTCCCATGGAGATTTCTACAGAGCTGTTTGTGTCTCCCTTCATTCAAATGACAACGGTGACTACTTTTATTATTTTGATTTGTTATGTTTAAGATGTTGTGAACAATTTTGCATATTTCCTAATTTATGCAATGTGTAGTTTGCGCTGTAATTTACCCTTGAGTGCATTTCTTCTAAGTACTGTGGTGTGCTAAATATCTATTTATATGCTCAATGCTTAGAACTCTGTTTCTAGGTTATGTGTGTATGCTGTTACATGTTCTTTTCTGTGTGGATTTGCAAGTGATACATTTTGAAATAATTTATTCTAATATTGCCTACTTTACTGGAGCCACGTTTGTGCTCAACCTTTGTTGAGGTGCTCATTTGCTTTCAAGGAGGGAGGTGTGTTATATCCTGCTCTTCCTCTCTCTTTGTCCCGTCTTAGTGTTGGTGTCTGCTTGTCTATGTCATGTCTCTGTGATGTCATCCATGATTCTACCTGTTGCTATTAAAGGGATTTATCAGTTACCTGGAGGCTGAGCAGGAAGTTATCTGCTCCCGGTGGGGTTTCTTACCATATTACATTCCTACCTGAATGCTGTACCTTCTATCTAATCTCAAGAATAAATATACTACATGAACATTACAACAAGGACCCTTCATCTTTATTTTACTGAATTTAACAACAACGCCTTGAAATCTACAAGGCATCAGTTTAAACCTTTAGAAACCAGCATTGGTAAAGCCAATAGGTCTCCCTTATATGAGATCTATTGGGTTTGTCAATGTTTTTTTTAACATGTTGCTCACAGCACCACAAGCCGCTGTGCAACATGGCTTGAAGAAAAAAAAGCGCTATGACACGGTCAATGCTGGCTGCATCAAAGCACTTTTTTTTACCTTAAAATGCCTATTTGCACAAGAGCACACAGTACGCCCGTTGCTTACAGAAGTGCATGAATTGGAGGGTGGGTGGGAGTGGTGGGTGGGTGTAAGGGAGAAGAAACGGATAGGGGGCTGGTTATGGCAAGCAAGCAACGAAGGGAAAAGCAGGGACTCAGATTTGAGGCGAGGAGGGATCTTTGGACAGGGGCATTTAGGTAATGTGTATAATCCGTAACTAACCCTACCCTTTAACTTCATGTTGGTAAAACAAATGCTCAATAATGAAAGCGGTGATTGAAAACAATTAACAAAAAGCTGCACAAATAAATATGTAAATTTGTTTGCATAGCAACTAGATACATTAAACAATGCCATCTCTGCTAGGCCCCAAACACAACTGCATGAAAGGGCGGCGTGCAATTCATTGGAGACCGGCGCAATGAGAAACACAGCCAAAGCGAAGACATGACATCATGCTAAATGGATTAGGATGTAGAATGGCACATAAAAAGGATATTTTCCACTTTGCAAATTCTCATATCACATACTGTGCTTCAACATAGCACCATGGAGACCTCGACAACAATAGGCTTAGATAAGGTCCAACCCATAACTAAGCTGTGGTAATCATTGCATTACTTCCACCTGCTTACAGATTTTGGATGGGGTTGATATCATGTCGGTAATATTGACGTGTGTCACGTGGCCCTGAAAGGCAGCATTTTAAAAGAGAACTTTGACATCCAGTGGCTAAACTGGCTTATAAATCTGCTTTAAATAAATTTCAAATGCTCAAACGTTCCTCCATGAGAACATATTTCTCTAGCCTTATTCAACAGGCGCAGAACTCGTCTAAAACCCTCTTCTCGATTGTGAAAGATTTTGTTACTCCTTTGGCCATAAAAACCCAATGCAGTCCTACACAAGATCTTTGCAATGGTCTCTCTGATTTTTTTCAGGACAAAATTACAAAACTTGCCTCCTCATTTGTCTCTGTTTCGCCCAACCCTCTTTCAGATTCTTCTCACCTCACTCAATGCTCCTTTAATTCCTTTAGCGAATTATCATTTGATTCTGCCCTGTCACTACTCCATCAAGTCAAGTCTGGCTCACCCATAGACCCTGTACCGGCTAAAGTGATGGGCAATCTTGCCCCGGTTTTAATTAATCCCCTTCTCTCCATCTGGAACTCCTCCCTGACCCAGGGTCATTTTCCTTCGGCTTGGAAGCAAGCTAGGCTTCTTCCTATCCTTAAGAAACCCAACGCCGATCCCTCCCAATTTTGCAGTTACCGACCCATCTCGCTTCTGCCCAAGCCAGCTAAGATATTGGAGAAAGTTGTTCAGAAACAACTGGCCCAGTTCTTGGAAACAAATAAACTGTTACACGACTCTCAATCTGGGTTTCGAACCGGTTACAGCACCGAGACAGCGTTGCTGGAAGTTTCCGAGACAATCAGGGAATCAGTGGATAGGGGTGAGGAGGCCATGTTGGTCCTCCTCGACCTATCCGCTGCATTTGACACGGTTTCCCATGTCATTCTTATATCTCGACTACAACAGCTGGGGATTGAGGGCACTGTCCTAGCTTGGCTCAAATCCTTTTTGTCCGGACGGACCCAAAGGGTACTGTTACATCCATTCCAATCCGAAGACAAACCCCTCTTGTGTGGCGTGCCCCAGGGCTCAGCTTTGAGCCCTTTATTGTTCAATGTTTATTTGGCCCCTCTTGCCAAGGTAGTTGAGTCTTCAGGAGTCAGGGTGGTCTCGTATGCTGATGATACTCAGCTTGTATTTTCATTTAGAGACCATTCTGACTCCCTCTTTTCCAAATTTCGAAACTGCCTTGGCAACATTTGCACCTGGATGGCTGCTAATCATCTCGCCCTCAATACTGAAAAAACAGAGGTCCTCTTTTTCAGCCAGAAAACCACCCCTCCTGCAACTCTTTGGTGGCCCACCGTTCTTGACCCACCTCCTATACCAGTGCAATCAGCCCGTAACCTGGGTTTCATATTTGATAACACCTTGTCCGGGAAACCCCAGGTCAATAAAGTAGCGGCGGCTTGTTTCAATAAACTGCGTATGATCAGGAAGATCTTTCCCTATCTCCCTCAGTCTTCCCGTAAAACAGTGGTCCAGGCACTTATCATGGCACACCTTGATTATGCCATTAGCCTCTATGCTTGTGCCCCCCAATATCTCATTGATCGACTTCAAACTATACAAAACGCGGCAGCAAGGCTTATTGGCAACATCCCCCCGCAACTCGGTCAGAGCTTACCGAGAGGAGCTTCATTGGCTTCCAATAGCCCGTCGCATTGACTTCAAGGTTCTGATTCTTGCCTTTAGGGCAATTAATGGCACTGGCCCTGGCTATCTGAGCAAAAGGCTTAAGATAGCCTCTTCAGTAAGGCACTTGAGATCCAATAGTCTTCGCCTGATGATTGTCCCTCGATTCAGACTCACGCGCACTGGTGGCAGAACTTTTACCGTTACGGCCGCTAAGCTTTGGAACAGTCTACCTTTGGATCTCAGGTTTTCCGAATCCGAACAAGTCTTTCGTCGCAAACTGAAAACATGGCTGTTTTCTAAGCACTAGCCAGCAAATCTCTTGCAGACCTGCTCTTGTGACAGATAGTCACGAACTAGGCAACCCCTCTGTGATAAACAAGTAGTCTTAGCGCCGGGACACCCCCGCTGGCGGTAGCCGTGCGCTCTATAAGCTTCTTATATAAATAAATAATAAATAAATAAATAAATAATGCTCCTGAAACTATTAGACACGTTGTAAAGGACATCCAGGACCATGGAGAGAGGAATTATTACAGATAACCTTCCCAAAGAAGTCGGTCTTAAAGAAGCGTTCCAAATAAAATATCATTGTATTGTCTTCCAATTTTATGTACGTAATCATTTTTAGGTCGAGCGACCTATCTCAATGCGCATGCGCATTGAGTGGGAGCTCGATATATAGCGGCTTAAATAAGCTTTACCTAGACTGGCGATTGACTGGCGATTTGATGCTGTGCCCGTGCGCTTTTAGGTCAATGCGCAAGCGCATTGACCTAAAATGCGCGTGCACATCATCAAATCGCCAGTCAAACGCCAGCAGCACTCCTCCCCTGCTGCTTCACACCCTCATGCCGCTCTCCCAGCTCCGCCCCCTCCCCTGCCCGCCGTGTCGCATTTCTCCTCCCGCCTCCCCACAGCAATGCCCTCCGCCGGTCGTACTTTCACTTTGACGACGGCAGTCTCTCGTGTTTCTTTTGACTCGTTTTCGTTAGGGTTGGTGCTGTCTTTTCCTGCTGCTTCACACCCTCATCGCCTACACACACACACCTACAAGCATTCCTCCAAGGTGTCTCTCACTTCAAGCATGTGTGTTGTATCCTGCACGAGCGCCGCGTCAGCTGTGACCCCGCTCTGTGCATGTGGACGCTGTGAATGTCCCTGCGTGTGCGCTCCACTCGTGTCTTTCTATGCAGGCTGCCTTCTGCTGTGTGCATGCGTCTGCTGTACTCGCAGACTGTATGGGTGCCTATTTGTGACTATGCCCGCAGGCGTGCGTCATGTTTTGTATACTCTAAGTGTGTGTTCTCTAAAGGAATGCATTTACTGTTGTAGGCACAGTTTGTGTGTACATTCACTTCGTCATCTGCTATGTAGGTATACCTTATGCACGCTGTGTGCGTGAGCCTTCTGCGATTGCCGTAGGTGCAGCCTCCTGTGTGTGTTTGCGCCGTCTGCTCTGTCTGCATACTACAAGCCTGATGTTTTGTACTGTGAGTTATCCGCAGACATACAGCATGTATGTCCCGAGTAGTATATAGGGTGATCTTACTGTGTTGTTTACACCCTCCGTGCGTGCTGTCTCTATAATCGGTGTGATCTATCTCTATGCACACCGTGCCTATTCGTACACAGTCCCCTGCTGCGCATCCACACGTGCTGTGTGTGTTCCATGTGAGTTTGCACTGCACCCAGACTGCGGACACACTCCGTGAATGCTCGATACCCTGCCTGCATATGTTCTAGGTATATTTCATTCCAGTATGCTTGTACGCAGCGCCAACATGTAGCCTCTCATGTGCTTCTCCGCGCCGAGTGCTCACAATCTTGTTACTAAGCGAGGACGTCGCTTTAAGGATGGGAGAGGGTGAAATCCTCCAATTTTCACCTATTTATTTGATATTTAATGTGGAGCACCTTTGCCAGCTATTAGTATATTGGATAAACCTTGGTAGCTAAATGTCGGTCCTAGGTAAAGTATTTCTGTACAGAAGACTGTCTTTTCAATCGACGCCTGCCGTAGTGTGTATCTGAACTGCGTGTCTCTGGTCAAACTCCACGTGTTGGGTGGTTTCAATAAAGCACATTTAAAAAATGTTTAATCCGTATTAAAAAGAGCAGCGGTCTGCCTTATTCTTCCTGATGTACTGTTAAATAGCGCATATTCGGCACTATGTGTCCGGACAATCGGCTAAATATTATTTACTGCATTCTTCCGGATGCCCTCTTAAATAGTGTAGATTCAAAATTAGCTGCCTGTGTTATGTTAAATACCACAGATGCAATGAGTTGTTTATCTGGCCTGTCTGTGCAATACATGCCATAAAGAATTATTTAACCGAATGGAGGGCTAAACAGCAGGCTGTGCCCTAGTGATCAGGGTGTAATGTTAATTAGCACAAATTCATCCCTGATATTTGTGGCGCTATGTTAAATAACTCTGATCTGCACGATTTATCCGTGTGATAATGTGCTTTAATTTATCACAGTTCTGTCTTACCCCACTGTAAATAACAGGGTTTACTATTACCCAATGTAACAGTTTCCAAGATGTCCTGCTGAAGGGCACTAACCCTTCAGCCTGATCGTGTCCATGATGCTATACCAGCGGTGTCAGGAGGGCGGACGTATTTTTTATAAAGAAATGCTGCAGGCTCTTCTCAAGGGAGACGTAATACTTTTAATTAGAGTGTACAGGCACTTCTCAGAAATAAGCATTTCAAGCGCATTGGCGAGAATTATAGTAAGTGTTAAAGAAAAGTCTACCAAAACGTCTGCGGACCCCATATCATGCACATCCACCGCCACATCCACTGCCACATCCACCACCACATCCATCACACCCACCGCCACCACATCCACCACACCCACCACCACTACATCCACCACCACAACCACCACCCCATCCACCACCACCACCGCATCCACCACCACCACCGCATCCACCATCACCACCACCACCCCATATGTTCCCTCTCGATCCTTGAGATCGATGGGTCAGAATCTGTCTGTTGTTCCACGCTTTCTACTGAGCAGGATTGGAGGCCGCTCCTTCCGAGTAGTAGCGGCTAAATTATGGAACTCTCTTCCCAGTGAAATCCGAGCTATGGAGGATTTATTTCAGTTCAGACGCGCCATCAAAACCTTTCTTTTTAATTAAAAATTCCTGATTCTGTTGCTTTTTGTGATGTTGTGTTTACCTTTCCTGGCGCCAGGACGCCCCTTTACTGGGGCAGCTGTGCGCGGTACAAAAACCATTAACATAACATAACATAACATAACCACATCCACCGCATCCACCACCACCGCATCCACCACCACATCCACCATCACATCCACCACCACATCCACCATCACATCCACCATCACCTCCACATCCACCATGACATCCTCCGCCACATCCACCACCACATCCACCACATCCACCACCACCACATCCACCACCACTGCATCCACCACCACACCCACCACCACTACATCCACCACCACATCCACCACAACCACCACCCCATCCACCACCACCGCATTCACCACCACCCCATCCACCACCACCACCGCATCCACCACCACCACCGCATCCACCATCACCACATCCACCGCATCCACCACCACATCCACCATCACCACCACATCCACCATCACATCCACCACCACCACCACATCCACCATCACATCCACATCCACCATGACATCCACCGCCACATCCACCACCACATCCACCACCACCGCATCCACCACCACCGCATCCACCACCACCACACCCACCACCCCTACATCCACCACCACATCCACTACAACCACCATCCCATCCACCACTACCACCACCACCGCATCCACCACCACCACCGCATCCACCACATCCACCGCATCTACCACCACTACATCCACCACCTCATCCACCACCTCATCCACCACCACACCCACCACCATCACTTCCACCACCACATCCACCACCACATCCACCACCACTTTCACCACATCCACATCCACCACCACCACATCCACCACATCACCACCACATCCACCACATCCACCACCACATCCACCACCACCACCACATCCACCACCACCACCACATCCACCACCACATCCACCCCCACATCCACCACCATCACCACCACATCCACCATCACCACCACCACCACATCCACCACCACAATATCCCCCAGATCCACCACCACCACATCTATATGTGTGTGGCTCTGTGTGTGTGTAGGTGCAAATGCAATGTTCTTGGATTTTCGTCATAATAAAATACACTGAACATAATCTTCACAAAAGTTATTTACAAACGTTTAAGCTATTGCCATTACCACCTCATCCACCACCTCATCCACCACCACACCCACCACCATCACTTCCACCACCACATCCACCACCACATCCACCACCACTTTCACCACATCCACAACCACCACATCCACCACCAACACATCCACCACATCACCACCACATCCACCACCACATCCATCACCACCACCACATCCACCACCACATCCACCCCCACATCCACCACCATCACCACCACATCCACCATCACCACCACCACCACATCCACCACCACATCCACCACCACCATATCCCCCAGATCCACCACCACCACATCTATATGTGTGTGGCTCTGTGTGTGTGTAGGTGCAAATGCAATGTTCTTGGATTTTCGTCATAATAAAATACACTGAACATAATCTTCACAAAAGTTATTTACAAACGTTTAAGCTATTGCCATTATAAATTATAATAACTTTTATTTAAGTATGAATTATTTACAAAAGTAAAAGCCAGTGTTATTTGTAATATCAATACATCTAAGTCACGTAAATACAACACACATTGCATTACAAATGCTATAGGTGTCACATTTGCAAAAGTTAAAACTATTGACATTGTAACTGACAAAGCTATTAATTTTGCTACTTTCAAAACCAACACATAAATAAAAAAAAGTGTCATTTACAATACCAATAGCTCAAACTTTACTAATGCGAGACCTATTGCATTTCCAATGCTTGTTCTACCTGGTAACTTCAAGACATAAGGAAGGCATTGCTCACATCTTTACACAATAAATGTATTTAAGTGCGGTGTCCGGGCCGCTGTAGAAAAATAAACTTGTTATCAATTGCTAGCTTTCATCAAGTAGAAGGTGATAAACATATAAAAGTTCTAGGATATCTTGTGCCCAAAAGCCGAGGCAGCACTAACCAGACGCCGGCAGTTCCCTACTGGGGAAAGAGATGGCTCCTAAACTTGGGGGCTGCGATAGGATGACAGCATGGAACTGGGAATTTTCAAGATAAATATGTCACCAACAAACAGTTGGCATGGAGTGCTGATCTATCGTCCCCCAGGATTTAGAGCTAACTTTACTAATCAATTGATTGAACAAATAGCGATGTACGTACTGGAATCCAATACATTTATTTTACTGGGTGATTTTAACTTCCATGGCTAAGATCACTCCAACCCAGAAGTTAATAGGCTTCTATCCAGCCTAGACCTAATCAGACTTTCTCAAAGAGTCAAAGGCCCAACACACCGGGCCGGCCACTCGCTCCATCTAACCTTTTCTAATATCGACCACTTGACCTGTAACCCTCCCAAACCCGTAACATGGACGGACCATTCAATGATCATGTTTTCTATTCAATTACCATGCACTACGAGCCTAGCAGTGATTGCAGGACAAAACAAGCATTTGCAATGCAATAGGTCTCGCATTAGAGAAAGTTTTAGTTCTTGGCGATGCAAATGAAAAAGTATTAGTACTGCACATTACAACACATACATTTGACATGCCTGCAAATAAGCCCTAACATTGTACATTAAATATGACATGCCTGTAAAGAAGCACTTACACTGCACATTAAGGGAGTGCAGTGCTAAGTTGGGAATGGATGCATCCAGAATGGGAGGCAGCTGGGTGTGCTTCATGATCTATTGGAGGGAGTGTCTGCTTTGCCTTGGGTTACTGGAGGGCAATTTGACTGGTATACTGGCCATTTTGTGTTTTATTAGTCCAGTATACAATAAAAACGCTGCATGACCACACTTTGTGCTCCTGGGCACACTTTACAAATCCTACCCCCCATCCAGTGGCTGAACTGCATACTGTAAAACCTGATAACTGGGCTTAATTACGGCATCCCTGAAGGCACACCCTGTGTGATCTGGGGAGTTTATCACATCTTTAAGTACTTTTAAATACTTGAGCTCCTGATAAGCCTTGTACAAATGCTCTCATGCATCTGCCCTACCCAGGTGTTTGCTGCTACGTGCATAATAAAAAATTGTGCAACACACAATTGCAATTTCTGTGCCCCTTCCGCACAAACAGCACTGTCTCCAGAGCCAAGGGTGGTGTGTTTCTCTGTTCTTATTGGATGGTGGTTGTCCATTTGTTGTTTGATGTGCTGTGCCCACAGCTCCAGGACATAATGTAGTGTAAGGGAGGTAACCCTGCCTCTGTTATGTGCACGCCTGTCCACCCCGCCCCCAGGTTTGTAGAGGGCAAAGCGAGCAGACTGCAGTTTTCGGACAACAAGAAACATCTCAGGACAACTCTGATGTGTGTTCCGTTCCTGCTGGCATGAGATCGGATGCCTGTCTGCTGTCAGTTTGGAGTAACATGTAGAGTCAATGTGCAGCATATTTTGTCCCACACTGATTCACTATGAAGTCAATTTGAACACTATTGTGGCTAAACAGCATACCACTTCAGAGTTTGACACGTGGCAGTGCTTTTAATGTATTCTAACTAGTAAGTATTCTATTGAAGTTTGTAAACAGGGCAGCGGGGGGAGGGGGAATTATGTGGCACATTTTTAATTATGTGGGAATAGCCTCAGCATCTCATAAATACAGTAACACTGATATGACTACCACAACAACAACCCAAGACAGGGGCACCTCCCTGGTTGCTCCCCATAACGCCAACAAATTTAGCATACAGCAGCAACAGAAACAGAGACTGTCCCAGCCGTGTAATGCACTGCAGTGCAACTTCCTACTTACCCGATGGCCCAAAACATGATTCCACGCCCCGCATACGGAGATGTGCAAATCTAAATATACATTAGACCTGATAGCTGCCCGAACATGTATACGAGGCGCTCTGACGACTGCCTGATGTAGTAAGCGCTATGCAAACCTGTCGTGGGAGTGACTTGGAGGACTTCAGCCCTGCGCTGGTGTCCATCTCTAGTTCCGATTACAAAAATGGGGTAGCCCAATCGTGGTCAGGGACCTGGGTATAGTTTAATACAAAAAACAATGGTCCTTGACCTGTACTCTGAAAGAGATAAATCAACTTCCTTGTAGGTATATTCATAAACTATTTTCAGAGCTCTTAGAATTAGATGTAGCAGCTCTTTGGTACTCAATACATCATTTGTGAAGCAAGAACAAAAGCAAAAACCATGTGCAACTCCCTGAAATTGAAATCACCATATATTTTATTTAAAAATGGTGAGACCGTTATTTAAATACATCATGTCATTTAGGGATAGGTTTCTCCAAGGGGGAGAGAGCGTGCAAAAAAAGAGGAGAAGTGCTCAAATGAAGATGTGGTAAGAAAGGGAACTCACATTCAGTGACATAGGAGAGAGCAAATTATATAATTTATACACACAAGGACCGGTTGTAATTCACCGTCCTATGAAGCCTGGCCAAAGTCAATTCATATGCCGTTTTTCAAAAGTGTTTAATATACATATAATGTATTGTTTGTATAGCACGTGGGGGCTGGAGGGTCCAGGCCCTTAGCTGGGTGGGGTATTCGTCGACGTTTCGATCCGTCTTAAAGCCCTCAGGTAGTTGGAGCCTTGGCTGTGCGGATGTTCATCAGGACTGGGTGGGGCAACCTTATAAGATGTGGGGCCTAGTCTCACATCTATGAAAAGGGGAGAGTTGGAGTCAGGGTCTTTCACAATTACAGGGAGTGTGACATAATTCCTAATATACAAAATTCCTTAAACACTGGTCGTGTCAGGATATTAGTCACGCTACGCTAATGAAGTCGTGGCTGGGTCAGTTGCGTAGACACTGTATTGCTATGGGAGAAAATGGGAACTGTAAGTCTCCCAAGGTATTCGAGTAATTTAATCACAAAGAGGGGAGGATTTAACATTAAAAAATGTATTTACCTTGAAGGAATCTGGGTCAAACAAGAAGGTATTCAATACGTTCATCAGACTAGTGGTTGCTGAAAAACATCAAGGCAGCGTGATCAGTCTAAAAATAAATCGGCCCCGTGTTGCACAAACGCCTGTATGCGCGATGCCACACATAATTAAAAGGGGCGGCTGCAAGGGCCTACAGCCGCGGAGTTACCTTATCAGGGAATGAATCCGGGATGATCCGCCGACTGTCTCTGCAAGGCCGCAGCAGCTGGCAAGAGAACGCGGCATAACTGCGAGGATATTAACGAGTCACGTTTAAAGTACTCGCACAGGTGTCTCTGTACGTGACGCGGGCTGCGCATAACCAAAAGCTGCCTACGGAAATAATAAGCAATGCACATACAAAGGTGATTGGCCCATGCTGCCGTTTTTGTTGGGGTGCACGACGCACCATGCAGTTAAAATGATAGCGGACCAGAGAGGGAGCATGTCTTAAAGGAGTTCTGCCTCCTGATTGGCTGTTTAAATAAACACGAAATAGAAACCTGTGGTGCGCGCGCACCAGAGGAGCGGGGGTAAGGGAGCGCGAAGATGCCGAGACGAGGTAGGTGATGTGTGTGTAAGCGCCGGGGGGGGGTTCTCTGTGTATGTGTGTGCGTGCGTGTGTGTATGCTCGGCGGGGGGTTCTGTATGTGTGTGTGTGTATGCGCGGCGGGGGGGGGGGCTGTATGTGTGTTGTGCATGTGTTGTAAAGAGCCTGCCGGAATCGGAGCGCCTGTTGACGCGCGCGATCTGATCCGATTCCGGCAGGCTGCTGCGTGCGCGTGCCAGTCTCTTGTCCTCTCCCTTTCAGTCCTTGAAAGCCAGAATGATTACAATAGTCTCGCTCTGCGACAGCAGGCCTTTGGCCTGCAATCGCAGGGCGAGACCTAAAAATGAGGTGCACAGACCACGACGTGATCTATCTCAGGAAGCTTTCAAAGAGATATTCCGCCCTAATCCACCTGAGAGTGATACAGACGTCTACAAGATGTTGGAATGCTTCAACTCTGCCTTAGTGACAGCATTGAACTCAATAATTCCTCAAATAAACTATGGCTCCCTTCAGCGGCAGCTATCAGCCCCCTCTGAGCTAAAAACTGATAAATCCAAATGTAAGACATTTAAGAGACGATGGAGAATTAGTAAGGATCTCCTAGACAGACAAGTGTACAAACAATCTTTGTCCAGCTATCATCAGAACATAAAAAACAGCCAGACGAACCTTCATCATGAATCAAATAGAACAAGCTAGCAACTCCTCAAAAGTTCTGTTTAACATAGTTAAGGACTTTGTGTCCCCACAAGCCTGCAGGCAATCCCCAGTGGAATCTCAAGAGCTCTGCAACTCATTAGTGATTCACTTTCACGAAAAAATTGCGAACATTTGTTCTGACTTTTCAACTACGGTGTCCCAGAACCCTGACTCCTTCAGTAGACTTGGACAATTGGGAAAGGTGGCACCTAGTACCCTTGATCGGTTTGAAACTGTTACGTTAGATGAGGTTTCCAACCTATTATCCTCTGCCAAATCCGTCTCGCCTTGAGATCCCTGCCCCCTAAAATAATGGCCCTTCTAGCCACTAGCTGTGCTCCTGAAATCGGAATTTTTTTAAACTGTTCAATCCAATCAGGTATCATCCACCACTACATGGAAAGAAGCGTACGTACGACCAATACTAAAAAACTAAGGCTGATCCCCAAGTACTTAGTAACTACCGGCCTATTTCCTTGCTACCCTTGTTGGGTAAGCAATTGGAAAGTATAATAAACAGGCAGCTAAGTCTATACCTTGAATCAAACAAAATTCTGCACCCCTCGCAATCAGGGTTCCGACCGGGCTTCATCACTGAGACCGCTATCTTGGCCGTGACTGATTCCCTCAGGCAGGTAATGGACGCAGGAGGATCAGCAGTTCTGATCCTATTAGATCTCTCCGCGGCATTTGATACCATCTCACACTTAAAGCTCGTGAAGAGACTATACTCCTGTGCTATTCAAGATACAGCCTTAAAATGTCTGCGGAACTTCTTTTCGGACAGACTACAAACTATAATGCTAGGGTCATACCTTTCAGAGAAAATGCATCTGGATAAGGGCGTACCTCAGGGCTCCTGCCTGAGCCCAACATTATTCACTGTATATATGGCCCCTCTGGCAAAAATTGTGGAACAGCTAGGTTTTGAGATAATCTCTTATGCTGATGATACTCAGCTTATGTTTACAATTAGCCCCAATCTAGAAGCAGAGAAAACCCGATTCTCTGCAATTATGCTTGCCATCTCAAACTAGATGACGGAGAACTGCCTTCAGCTGAACCCCAGTAAGACGGAGCTCATGCTAATGGGGAAAGCCTCTACTATCTGGGCGGATGAATGGTGGCCCCCACAGCTGGGAGCAGCACCCATCCCCAAAAAATGTGTAAAAAAACTTGGATTAAAACCTGATCAGACATTAACAATGAAAGACCACATTGCGGCCACAACCAGCTCCTGCTATTATAGCCTACATCTTATACGCAAGATTCTTCCTTATCTGTCCACTAACCATCGTAGAACTCTAGTCCAGGCCATGGTGATTAGCCGACTGGACTATGGCAAAGCTCTGATGGCTGAAGTGGGAGAGACCCTGCTCGCTTAGCTGTAAGTGATCCAGAACAATGCAGCAAGAATGATCCTAAATCGCCCAGCAGGCTTTCCCTCATGTCCCCTGTTGAGAGAGCTTCACAGGTTACCTGTGAGGAAGCGATCTTATTTCAAAATCTGCTGCCTCACCCATAACGCCTTAAATGCCAAAGGCCCCTGCTACCTGCAAAAGAAACTTACAAAACACGTATCCTGTTGAAATCTTAGATCTAATAAATAAGCCCTTTTACAGGTACCCAGAATACGTCTTGGTCTCTCAGGGGTTATAGCTTTCTCATACCTTGCTCCAAGATACTGGAGCAAACTACCTATTGCCCGACGTGAAAGTGCCTCATATAGTACCTTTAGGAAACAACTAAAAGCTTTCCTGTTTTAAAATCTGCTGTTGTCTTGACTCCAGTTTTATCTTTCAGCCTTTTCTTTCTCTTTGCAAGCACCGAGATGCCCCCGGGTGAGTCATGTGCTATAAAAGTATCCATAACATAACGTAGGAAGAACAAGCAGTACCTAAGGGAGGCACTGTTAGTGAATGTAATTAACAAGATATTGCCAATGATTTCACAGTAGGAAAGATGGCCAGCACAGGCGAGGCTGTCAAAATAGCCCAGAGTTAATGAAGTTAAGGGAACATCCTTAGAGAATTTGTAGTTCAATAAACAACAACTCTAAATTAAATAACTGGTAAAACTGCTTTGGAGATCTGCTGCCCTCCCCTTGTGCCTTGTTTGATGATCATAATCACAGAAACTCTCTAACAATTTCTTTGTCATCATCATCAATTATCTTTATTCGATTTGACATTGAATACACCTTAAAAACATAACATAAAACGAAGACTTTAAAACCAGAAACACCCATGAAACACCCATGATAAATACTGTGACTAGTGACAACAAACATTGGGGTTGTCTAAAAACTGCAAATACAGTAATGCTGGTCTTCCTTGTTTAAAATGTAAATGTAAAAGGAGGACAGATATACTTATGTCGTAATCTTGCCCACTACAGTCAAAAATAAGTAATGTGCAAAGTGTCTTGTGTAGCCATCCCATCACATGTACAGATCGGAGGGTCAGAGGACTTACACCACCCCATTAAAAGGTGTGGGAACAAATTCAAACAAAAATAAGTTAGTAGCCTTCCATGCTGAGGAGGCATGTCCAATGTTAAATCTTGCTCTAAATTGCTCAAAAGATACACCAGATTATAATGATTACATAAGACTTTGGACAATGAGACTCGGGCCTGCTCCTCAAGCCTACGCACCAAAAAGGCCTCTTTAGCCCAAGTGATATCAGCTTTCCAAATCAACTCAGGATCGCCATAAAGATGAGCTTTACCCAGCTCACCCAAAGTGATTTTTTTCCTCAGCCAAAATATAACTAGACAGTAATCTAGGCTCAATCAATCTCGTAAGATTGTTCTGTTAAGCTCGAGATCATCTTTTAATCAAACTGAAAACCATAAAAGTATACGGCAGATTCAAATAAAATCTATGAAACCCATGCATAACTCATCATGTATGATCTCTGAAGGGACACTCTGGGGTAGTTCAAAAAGACTTTATTCAAGTTGAATTCACAATTCATTAAAGTATACTAAAATCACAATTAAAATGTCATATTCCATTCTAAGTTAGACATAATTAAGGTTTAATTTATTACAGTTAAAAAGAAGCTTTAAAAGGAATAAAACAATACAATCAGTTAAAAAACATAGTAGTTGAAAACACTTAATTAACTCTTATTATCCCATAACGATGGACTTTCTCACTCGTAAAATTGTGTTCAGAAAGAGGCTCACTGTACTGATTGTGAGGCAGTCATCTGGGGTAACCATAATACTCTCCTGAAGAATTTATTTTCGGCAATTTGTATCTGAAGGCAAGGCTTATTACCCCCAAATCTCTGACTCATATGACACTATAGGGATGCATTTGGCTTTGTAAAGATGTAGCATAGTTTCTTTGTGTCTTTTTCCTATGAAGCAATTTCAGATCTAGGGTATCAAGCCATCTGAAGAGCAGCAAATAACAGAACTGGAATGTTTATCACTCGGTTCCTGCAGAAAATTGGAAAGTTCAAGAAAGAGGGTTGTGCTTTTGTTTGTGCAGGCATGTTCTAGTCCCTTCAGTTTTCTGTAAAATGTCTCCTGCTCCATGGGGGCAATAGTCCACTAATCAGGGTCGGACTGGGCCAAAAAATAGGCCCTGGCACCAAAATAAAAGTGCCCCCATTAGCAAACCAGGGGCCTTATTTATGAAGGCCTTGCGCCACCGGTGCGTGTCTTTTTCCCATTTTAAAAGTCACGTAAAAGTGGCGCAAGTCCTTCATAAATAAGGCCCCAGATAGGTAAACCAAAAGTGAAAAAAGCTATGAAAAAAATCAAAATAATTAAAAGCAAAAAAAAAGAAGTACACGCACACACACTCCAACAAAACATATATTGAAAACTAAAGAAAGAAAATTGGAAGTGTAAAGTATCAGGACAAAATCATTAAAGAAGATAAAACTAAGTAGGCGCCGGGTGTAAGAGAACAATGTGCACTCACAAGGACAGTCTAAAGAAAAAGAAACCGGTGAAGAAAACAAAGCCTCGTTAACCAGTTTACAAAGGCCTGCAAACAGTCTTTCAAAGCCCTGTGAAATACTCCGGTGAGGCTTAGATAAGACTCCAGACAACTCCCAGCCGAAGTCAGAGCCTTTTACGAAGCAGGACGGGGATAAGGCATCTGGCCTCTGGATTAATTATTGTGCTGGGTGGGAGGCGAGCAGAGCATTGGGAAGGAGGGTCAACACAGAGGGAAGAAGCAAACAGATGGTCGGAAGGAGCAGACGTATCCAGCTACAAAACATGCTCTTTGTAGAGTGGCTCAACAAAAAGAAAAAATAATAGGGCCCAAAAACCAGCATACAAGCACAAACGTGTGTTGGTACAAATAACTGGGCTATGCTCCGTGGGAGGGAACAACCTACGAAAAGGAGAGACATAAGGGAAAGATAAACCACTTGCAAACAAGGCTTTTAAAAGGACACTCGAAGAAACAAATGAAAAGCATTTAGCGGGATGTAAGCACACAAAGTATATACAACATGTCTTGAAGAGACTGTGCAAGCGCTGCCTGGCCGTGGCCTATAAAATCAGTTTATATAGTGTGATATATTTATGAGTGCACTTGCTTTCATAGGCAGATCTGCCTGATGTTGTTACCGAACATGCATCGATCTACAGGCATATTGAGCTTTCGAAAATCTTTGAAAAACCCTTTCAAAACTCACTTTACTTCTTGGCAACTCATGAATGACAGTTTCCACCGCATAGTCGTTCGGCATGCCCTGCCATTGTGCAGACGCCGTCATTACTCTCGGGATTGTCCGGAATTCGCAAGTCGAACTTAAGAGCCAGCATTTTCTGAGCCCTGACACACCTTGGCCGCATCGTCGGTGTTAAGAATCGCTTCATCTGTAGCACTGTTAAGTGCTCAGAGGTATTTTTGAACCTTGGACGAGCTCCAGGAAGCGTTAGAGAATCGGTTTCTCACGAGTACACCGCATCTAGTCACTACAGGGGTCCCGGCTGGGATCTCTGTAAGTTGCTTTTATTCACTCACTTCACGGTGTCACTGTTATCGGATGCATATCCCACTAGTATTGAGCAGGTGCCCCACATACAGTCAGTCCTGAAGAGACCTTTTATCCATATAAGGTCGAAACGTTGTCGACAACTCGCAAAGAAGCAGACCGTTCTTTTAAGTTGTCATTATTGGGCAACTTTAATATTTATTTGGAAATTTACTAATAGGTCGCCTCTTTCTTTTGCAAAAAACGAATTCACATTAGAAACCCTATGTCACTCCTTTTTCATTATCCTTTTCTCTAAATATGTTTTGTTTTTTTGCTGGCAATTACTCACTTGGGACACAATTTCACTGTTTCCAAATTGTATAAGTGTACATAAATGTGTAAATTGTTTATATATGTAAGATCTGTATCTATCTTTGCGGGTATCTAAATATATTCTTCCAGTGCATATACCACTTACTTGCCTTTTGTCTTTTTCCAAATCACCTACATTGCCATCGTGCATTAATATTATCATACCTTTTGAGTAATTGTCCACAGGAGCCATTGTTTTTGTATGAATACTTTACCCAGGCTCCCAGTGAGTCGGGTTCCCCTGTTAATTGTCCTAATGGGAAGCCATTAGACAGCACTGTGTGCCACAATAGCCACAAATGCTCACAAACAGGCCACAATCAGTTAATGGGGCATCGAGGGAGAAATGTCCCTCATCCCTGCATGCTGCTGCTCGGCACACAATAAATGTAGGCTGACACCGCCACTGTCCTGTGTCCTGTTGTAAGTCCATTTCATGATGACACTGACAGACAGAATGGCTAGGACCGGCCTCGATCCCAGACCAGCCTCATAAATACCTGCTGGATGTCAGATCCAACTGGATCCCGTTCATTGCCAGTACTGGTTGAGACTGTGATAGACCAATACAGAAGAATGTTTATTTACATTGGTATGTGACAGAGCGTACTACTGGAACCTAACTGGCTCTAACCACGTATATGGAAATCCCAATAATAGTGAAGAAACATTTCAAATGAGCCAGCCTCCATTGTGAGTGCTGTCAGGTCTATAGAAATCAAAATGATTCCAGATTCAATCTGGTGTTGGCGCAGGTGCCATAAACCTAGTCTCTTGAGATGCACTTCTTAGAGTGGAGTCATGGGGAATTGGATGAGACCACGACCTACTGGATTCGACTCACTGTCCTTCAAGTAACTATTGTTTCCAATTTCCCTTTACTCCTTGTCATTAAAAAAAGATGGGGTGCTGAGAGTCAGAATTGGAGGGGCCAGACTTCTGTCTGCAGGAACAGACATAACAGGGACAAGACTCGTCCGTAATGTACTCTTTTTTTTTTTTTTTTTTTTTTTTTTTTTTTGGAAGACCTTTATTGCACATTGTACATATACACAGCGGTGTGCCTACAACCCACTGCTGGGGCCGGCCGCAATCGGTGCACCACACAAATCATACGAGCCTGCCATTACACACCATCAACACCATTACAGGAGTCCAGAAGTCTCGGCTCATGAAGGCACAACAGTTGTTCCAGATGCGATATTTACAGCACACCCGTAGAGTGCGGCCGTGTCGCCCCCATGTGATCTCGGTCTAATTTTCATTTTTGCATAAAGAAAAATAACATCAACAACTCCCAACCCCTCCCCCCCTTCCTTATCCTGGGTTCAGTGAGTAGTCCAAGTCCAGTAGCCATAGTGTAACAGGGCAGTCAACATGTCTATTGTGCAACAGTGCATCCCCAAGGAAGGGAACCTTCCCTCCTTTCTTATAACCAACCATAGGCAGGAGCGAGGCTAGGGAAGCGAATATTTCCATGCCAGTCCAAGCAGGCCATGACATTCCCCCTGTTGTGTCCCCCACACAGTTACCCTTCACCAAATACAGGTCAATCTTAGGAACATCTCAGGCAGCACCATCCTCATCGTCCAACAGAGCAACATTCACACTCTCGTCGCTGTCGGTGTCCGCTAAGGACAACATATAAAGTGTAAACGGAGCCCACACATCCCTTGGGCGAGAGGCCGCGGGTAATTCGTCATAATAACAGTTCAATTGGTCTCTGCAATAGGCCATATCTTTCAGCCACATTTGCACCTCTGGCGCTCTCCTCCCACCCCAGACCATAGCGACCCTCCTCCTGGCCAATTGAAGCGCCAGCACCACCAGCCGCCGCGATGTCGCAGCCACCCCAGAAGCAATGCCCAAAAGGCACAGGCGCACATCCAGCTTTACCTCAGTCGACACCATGACAGTCAGCCTTTCAGTCACCTCCTTCCAAAAATCATAGACGCGTGAGCATCCCCAGGCCAGGTGTACAAAGTCAGCGTCTTCGCCTCCACACCGTACACAATGAGCAGTTGACCTGAGCCCGTAACGTACCAGTTGAGCCGGCGTATAGTACCACTGTTGTAGAAATTTATAATGCAGAAGACGGAAGTTGCCATTGATCACATACCCCCCGGTCATAGCACAGCACTCATTCCAATCCTCATCGCTTAGCGGTTCCGGGAGACTCCTATCCCACCTCGCTCTAGCCAGGGTCGCCCCTCCACCCTCGTCTTCCTGCGCAGCCTTATATAGTTTAGATAATAATTTAGTCCTGTCTTTGGCCGTATATAACAACTGCAAGGCTCCCAGGGCCATCGGTTCCTCCGGATACATTGGGTATAAGTCACGCACGGCTGCCCGAAGCCTGACATATACAAAGGTGGACATAGTAGCATTCGACGAGCTTGCCGTCATCTCCCGAGTTGTGAGAAACGATGCTCCCGGAAAGAGGTCCCCCATAGTCTGTAAGCCAGCCTCCCGCAGGATCTGCAGCCCTCCAGGTTCCCCGGTCACGGAGATATCTGAATGATAAAGCAGTGGCATAGCCGGGGCATATAGCGGTAACCTGCCAGCTCGCTTACCCAGGCTATCCCATGCAGTCGCCGTGAGCCGCACAGTATCGATCTCCCCTTTCTCAAACACCGAGTGCTTATTTACGATCATAGCCCTAAGTGGATACGGCAGAACCGCGCTCGCTTCCAGAGCTACGTGCGGGGTGTATGGTGGAGCAGTGATCCAGTAACTCGCAAAGTGTGCCTGTGCACAAAGATAATAAAGTCTCATATCCGGCAGGGCGAACCCTCCCAGATCGTAGGGCTTGATCAGCACCTCCCAAGACACCCGTGGTTTCTTGCCAGCCCAGGTGAGTGTTATCAAAAGGGATCTAAGTCTCGCAAAAAAGTGTGACCTCAGCGGGACTGGAATGTTTGTAAAGAGATAGAGAAATTTTGGTAGAACTACCATTTTGATCAAAGACACGCGGTCAGCCAGGGTCAGAGGGAGACGAGTCCATCTCGCCACCTGGTCCTCTAATTTGGAGATGGCAACGCCGTAGTTGGCCCGTATGACCTCTTGACAATCCCTATGCACCCAGACACCCAGGTATCTAACCGACTCCGCCGCCCATTCTAGCGGGAACTCCAGTGGGACTGGAGTAGTGACATCCGTGAGGGGCAGCACCACAGACTTGTCCCAATTTATGGTCAGTCCCGAGTGACGGCCAAATTTAATGAACTCTCTGAGAATGTTTTCCAGGTGGAGCGCCGGATCCCTGACATATAGTACCATGTCGTCAGCGTACATCGACACGGCCAACGATCGGAGAGGGAACTTCAATGCTGCTTCCGCATATCTCTGCCGCAAGACACAGGCCAGCGGCTCCATCATGATGGCAAAAAGCAGGGGCGAAAGGGGGCAACCCTGCCTCGTCCCCCTCTGAATCGGAAAGGAGGAAGAGACATGACCATTGACCCTAACTCTCGCCGTGGGCGCAGTATACAACAGGGAAATTAGTGACGTGAAGAAGAAAGGCACCCCCATTCGATGCAGAACGGCCATCATATACTTCCATGCTACCGAGTCAAAGGCCTTGGCGGCATCCAGCATGACCGCCACCGCGGCCAGCTCTGGCTTAAGGAGATGTAGGACGGCAAATAAGGTCCTCAGGTTGTGAGTGGTGGACCGGAGGGGGATAAACCCCGATTGATCCGGCAGTACCATAACCGGTAGGAGGAGACGTAGCCGTGTGGCTAACACTTTGGCAATTATTTTGACATCAGTATTCATGAGCGAAAGGGGACGGTATGAATCGCACCTATTCAGAGGCTTCCCTGGCTTAGGGAGCGCCACCAAGAGCGCCTCCCTCATAGTCCCCGGAAGCCGTCCGCATTCAAAAGCTTCTTCCAGGACCATTGCCAACTGCGGAATTAGCAAATCTGCATATGTTTTATAGAATTCGGCGGGCAAGCCATCTGTGCCAGCCGCCTTCCCATTTGGGAGGGCTGCAATTGCATCTCTAAACTCAGCCGCAGTAACGTGATGCATCAGGAATTCCTGTTGACCCCTGGAAAGCCACACCAACGCCACGTCCTCCAAGTAACGCGTTACTTCTTCCTCTTCCGCCGTTTCCCTGTGCTCATAGAGCTGCGCATAATGTCTCGTAAAACAAGCAAGTATACCATCCGTCGTAGTCACCACATCCCCCTGATCCTCAACTTCCAACACTGTGCAGTGTCGTGCCCAAGGTTCTCTAATCCGATCCGCAAGACCCTTACCCGGCCTACCCCCCTCTCCATAATACCTGGCTGTAACACGTTTGGACAGAAATTTCACCTCCTGGTCCGCCAAGTCATTATATTCTGTGACCTTCGTCCTAACATCCGCTAGTAACTCGACTTCCCCCCCCCTCCTCTAGTCGGCGCTCTAGAACCAGCAACTCCCTTTCTAGTTTGGACATAGAGTCCCTAATGGACGTGAGAACCCCGGATCGCAACCCAATACACGCACCCCTCACTGAGACCTTAAAGGCCTCCCACACTGTGCTCATACTGTTGACAGAGCCCACATTGTTCACAAAGAACTCCTCAACTATTTGCCGCAGACGTTCGCACAGAACCTGATCAGTTAACACTCCAGGGGAAAGTCGCCAAGAAAATGGAGCAGGGGCATGCGTAGGTATCTGCAGCTTCAAAGTAACAGGGGCATGGTCGGAAATCGTACGGGGCAGATGTTCTGTATTCAGCACCCATCCACTCACATCTCGGGTCAACAACCAATAGTCCAATCTCGACCACGTATCATGCGCAGATGTGTAGCAAGTGCCCTCCCGCCTGCCAGGATTCCGCAAGCGCCAAACATCCAAAAGTTGCAGCCCAGACATACCCTCGCACACCGCATCCGCCGCTCTCTTGCGCTCATATGGCCGGTCATGCCTCTTATCCAACTCAGAGTCTAATGTAACATTCCAGTCCCCCCCACAGAGGAGGGCCGATGGTGGTAGGCTATACAGCTTGTTCCAGAGTGTAACGAAGAAATCAGGGTCATCAATATTAGGGCCATAAACATTTAGAAGGGTGATCAATGTGCCGCACAATTTGCCCTGCACTACAATATATCTGCCATCCTGGTCCACCTCCTCATGCAGCACCTCAAACGGGACATTCTTTTTAATGAGAATCATTACCCCACGGGCATAGGAAGAATACGCCGTGGCCCACCTCGCCCCCGCCCACTGTCTGCCCACCATCTCGGCCGCGTTACCCCTGAGATGCGTCTCCTGCAGAAACGCCACCTGTACACCATGTCTGTTTAGAAAGGCAAGCATTCGTCGAGTTTTCTGCGGCTTATTAAGTCCTCGCACATTCCACGTAACGCACGTGAGAGTACCTCCCCTATCCATATCTCCAAAGGTAAATGCAACCCAACAGTAAGTTCTTCCTCGGCAGCTCCCACCCACTAGACCAGACCTCAAGTCTCACCAACCCGGAGTTGACAGCAATGACACTGTTCAAGATCCCATGCCCCCATCTGAAGTCCCAATCATTGCCCGTGGATCCTTTAGACTCAGTCCCCTCAACCAGGAAAATCAACAACATCCCAACAGAGCCCAACACCCCGTCCCCCAACCCGCCGCCCACTTCAGCACCCCCAATTTGCCAAAGCCTCCCCATGTCCCCCCCCTTTACAACCCCCAACAATGCAAACCGCCACATTTGGGGAGCTCCCATATCCGGGGGCGTAGTGGCGCACCACTCCCGTCAGAACCGACGAGAGCGCAGACCATTTCCGTTAACTTCAACCCCCAACCCCTCCACCCACACCCCCGGTCAAAGCATTAAACATTGTGGTAATCAAATAATAGTACATTGCTCCGGGCGCCCTCGGAGGCGTCCATGCCCACCACAGCAGCCCCCGTACCATGACATGCCACCTCTTCTGGCGTTTAATCACACAGAGCTCAATCGGGCCACGCTCAGCCAAGGTCACCTGGCTGAGAGCCCCATTGAAGCAACATGTCGTTATCAGCAGGGCAGCGCTAGCCGGAGCAGTCCCCCTCCCGCACCATGTAGAGCAACAGTATAAAGTGGATCAGGAGCTCTCAGCAGGTAAGAAATGCGCCATCACAGAGGCGTCCCAACGCAATACTCCGCAGTTCATCCACCATCACAGCTAGCAGTGCAATGCAATTCAGGCTACTTCGTCCAGTCTTTCATCATCACCTTCATGACGCCCAGCCGGTTCTTTAGCACGTTTTTTCAGCTTCTTAGCATAGTCCATGGCTGCCTTTGGCGAAGAGAAGATTTTGTTGTCCGAAGGCGGCCCAATCCGAAGGCGCGCAGGGTACAACATGGCATAAGCTATGGTCTCGGCCCTCAGCAACTGTTTCACCGTAGCGAATTCTTTACGTGCAGTCTGCACCGCCATGGTGAAGTCGGGGTAGAACTCCAGTTTGTTACCCTGGTATTCTATGGAGCCCTTTTCCCTGGCAAGCCGTAGAATAGTGTCCCGGTCCCTGTAGTTCAGGATTCTAGCCACGATAGGCCGCGGCGGTGCCCCCGACGGAGGCCTCTTAGCCAGAGACCGATGTGCCCGTTCCACTATAAAGACCCGAGACAGCTGGTCCGCCCCAAAGATGTCGATGATCATACGCTCCATGTAGTCCTCCATGCGCCCCACGTTTGTGGACTCTGGCAAGCCCGTGACGCGGACGTTGTTCCTCCTGGACCTCCCTTCTAACTCCTCATTCTTCGCTTGTATGACCGCCAGCACTCTTTCCATATTAAACACTTTGGACGAGACCGTGGCCAGGCCATCTTCCGTGGCGGAAACTCGCTGTTCCACCTCTCCCATCCGCTCGTTTTGACGGTCAAATTGCGTCGCCATGTGGTCAAGCCGGTGATTTACTGACTCCATGGTGCCTTCAATAGATTGTAGAGTCTTCTGCATGGCCACCAGTGTGGATTCCAGATTAGGTGTGCCCCCAACAGCCCCAGCCGGGTCAGGGTCCGCAGGCGCCTGGGAGGATGTGTGCGTAGTCTTTTTCGCCTCAAAGTTGAGTTTGGGCTGGTTTCTCTCAGTTCTGCCCATGTCTGCGATCAAGAGCAGCGCGGTCAAATGCACAGCTATGTAGGTCAAAGGCTCCAGATAATGCGCTCAAAACTGCAGCAGGGGACCCAGCAGTTGTCACACACCGCAGAGACGGCCCAGGGACAGGGCCCACAGTCACTTTCAGTCTAGGCCAGGCAGCTCATCAACCCCGGCGGGCAAAGCGCGCCAAGTCGACACCTGCGCAGCTATGTGGTGTAAAGATATGTAGAGCACACAGGACCCAAAGGGACGGAGTGGCCGCCTTGAGAAGGACTCCGGGACCAGGGCCCCTCCCAGGTAGCACCGAAGGTCAGGATAGGCAGCGCTGAAGAGGCGCCAAACATCGGAGCCCGATGGTCAGCAGCCAGGAGAGAAGAAGGCCCAAGATGGCGGGAGCGTCACCGGTCAGCAGTTCATTACAGCAGGCCTCCCATCGAAATGAATGTAGCGGAGACAACGCTCCCCTGCAGCCCAGGTCGTGGCCACGCTGAAGCACCCGTCCGTCCCAGCCTCTCCGCCCCCCAGCCGACCCTTTCCCAGCCCCCCCCCGGCCCAAGCTCGCGCGACGCGGGCTATCGCGGCCCGGCACCACCTCCGCAGCCCCGGGCTCGCGTAGCGCCCCGCCCCACTCACCGAGACCAGCAGGGCCGAGTCCAGGCCGTCCGGTGCTCCGATGCCGCTCCAGACAGATTCCGCCGCCGCCTCCGCTACACCGCCTCCGCAGCTACAGGCGCCGCTTCCAAAGCGCCGATGTTCCAGGCAGCAGCGGGGACAAGGATCCGGATCACAGCGGGGCCTCCGCTCCGCTTCAGCCGAGGCCGCAGTCGTCAATTTCCCGGCCCTGGATCGGGCCGCTCCAGGCGCCCACAGCACAGCCTCAAACACGGCACAGAGCGCTCCAGGTGGCCCCCAATGTTAACGGAGCAAGCTCAGCCGGGGTTCAGGGTAAAGGCGCCGGGGAAAGCAGGATTAATGTAAGGATTTTTAATGGTCTCGGCGGAGCCTCACACGAGTGCGGCCATCTTGCCCGGCGCCCTCTAGCGCCCCCCGTCCGTAATGTACTCTCAGTTCTGATAATGCATCCAGTACCATTCTACCACAGACAAGAGGGAGAAAGAAAATGAAAGGCCAGAGGTGTAACATGAAGTACAGAAGGTATGACAAAGTCTTATACCCTTATAATATGAACAATAAGTACATCAGGAATATTGGGCCAAATGCCAAAAACAATATTTCAATTCCAAAGCATCTGGTTTTAATACAAATGCTGGCTGTAACACATATAAACAGTTTTTACAAATGTCGCCTGCATTCAACCTAAAAAAGGCAAATTATTGGCATATCCTTTGAGGACATAAAACCCCCAATTCTGAACAATAACATTCAGTATATTCAAACAGAGTAGATTTTACTGTAAAATGATGCAATCGTTTGTGCATGTGAGATTGTTATACAAACTCACAATTTTTGGTGAAGCCAAAGTGCGAACACATCTCTGTATCCTCAAAATAATATCAATAATTGTAGAGCTAATATCAATAGAAGGGTGAGGACTAGGTCTAGACTGACTTTGTTTTGGCAAGTAATATCTAAATCAAGATCAAGATTCTAGTCACTTGTTCACACCATTTGGACACTAAGGGCCTCATTTACAATATTTTGACGCACGGCAGCGCAGCAATCCTTCCAAAATATAAGGGCAGGAATGTGCCATAAGATACGCGCATTCCTGTACTTCTCCCCAGCGTCGGCGCACAAACAGCCATGCGCCAGCGCAGACACCCTTGTGTCATTTTGCAAGGGTGCCTGCACTAAGGGGATGACTGTTTTGTGCAGGTAGAGACACCTTCCTGCATAAAAATATTTATATTTATTTAAGGCATTTTCCTCTTTCTGTGCTGCAGTGCGCATAGAAAGAGGGGAAAACGAAGAGAAATAAAAGTACTTCTCTTCGGTGCGCCTCCTTACACCTTCCCTGAGGAGGCATAGGATTTTGATGCATTCCCAGGTATACAAAATGTTGTAAATCTGGAAATGCATCAAGTTTCATGGATGTTGAGTGGGAACATTCACAGCAACACCCAGGGAACGCCCCTTTCATGCAGTTATGCGTGAAAGGGAAACATATTTACAAGACCATGAAAAGTAATGCAGGATGACTTTACATGGCCTTATTTATTTATTTGCTAGTTTTATATGGTGCAAACTTGACCCTTGCAGGTATCAGAGCGCTTTAAAAGTTTACAGAGAGCAGCATAGCTACAAGAATAAAATTATACGCACAAAATAGGTAGCACCAATAAAAGGGAGGGTACGTTTTACTAATTTCAACAGTAGAGGAGATAACTTAATAAAAGCCAACATAACACAGACAATAAAACTGTTGGATCAGGAGTAACAAGAAACTGGAGGGTAGAGTCAGGAACCCTAAGTTTAGAACACTGTAGTTGCCGGCGAGAGTAGTGATGAATGTGAATGAGGGAAGAAGGGCATCAGGGTATCTAGGGAAGAGATTTGTTCATGAGTGCTTTGACTTCTTTCTTGAAGGAAATAGTAGAGGGATTAATTCTAACTTCAGTGGGAAAAGTGTTCCAAATTCTCTGGACCATTCCAGAGAAAGAGTGGTTGTAAGTTTTCTTCTTGCAGAATCTCTGTGGTTTCAGAAGAAGGGTGTTGGAGCCACCAGCAACTTTGGGTTTCTGAGCAAGATACAGAGGGGTTTTTAAGTGAAGGGCTTTATGTGTCATATAAGCATTGGACACCTTCCTGCACATAAGCAATCTTTAAAGGCAATTTGCTCTTTCTATGCATGCAACAGAAAGCAGCACACATGGAAAGAGCAAAAATGAAGGGAAATAAAAGTATTTCTCCTTGTTGCGCCAATCTGGTGCCTGCTATTCCGTGGCATTAGTTTTTAGCACTGCCTCAGATTTACAGAGCTGTGTAAATCTGGGGCAGCATAAAAAAACAATGGGTGTTGTGGTGGAATGCCCACAGCAACACCCATTGCATGCCCCTGCCCCACATATATCTGCGTGAACGGGGACGATATTTACAAAGAGGCGTTAAGCCACGCAAAGTGGCTTAACACAGCTTTTTAAATATGGAGCAGGGCATTGCACCACTGGAACGTTGGAAAAAGTGATGTTCCGGTGGCGGAATGCCCTTGTAAATATGCCCCTTAAGCACTATGGGGAATGGCCTGTATTAGTCCTAGATTGATCCTTGAAGATACTAATGGAATTTAGGCCCTGATTTATTAACTCATTTCTCCATAGACGCAGACAGGGTAAAACTCTCTGATACGTCAGCCTTGACGAGATGAGGGGAAAAACACAGCAAGAACACAGAATACTACATCCAGACAACCGCCTAGCAATAATATATAGAAATCAAGGCTTTGGTTAAGACACCGAAAAAAGGGAACAGACAAATGGGATAAATTGGCTGAAATGAAAGTGACTGTCAACGATATTAAGCTGCTGGCACTTAGGTATTTTATGTACCTTAGCAGCGAGTGAAAATTTAAAACAGGAAAGTAGTAGTTGACTTTCACACACTATACATGGAGATGAATATTTACTGCAACAAGTTGACTACGAAACGATTGTACAATCATTTGTCTGGACTTCAACCATCATCCTAACTTTTCCCACATTGGCAGAATATGACCACAGAGTCTCCAACCAAACATACAGGTCCGGCTAAAATTTCCCCAGAACATTAAGGGGCATATTTACAAGGGGATTGCACCACCGGAAAGTCAGTTTTACCGACGTTCCAGTGGCACAAAGCCCTGCACCATATTTACAAAGAGGCATTAAGCATATGGTACCCTATCACAAAGGTATCTGTGTGAAAGGGGTGTGCAATGGGTGTGGCTGTGGGCGTTCCTCCACAAGACCCATTGCTTTTTGATGCTGCCCCAGATTTTCAAGAATATGTAAATATAAGGTAGCGCATGCAAAAGCAGGTGCTAGATTGGCGCAACAAAGATGCGTTTTTGCTTTTTCTATGTGTGATGTAATTCTGCAGTACACATAAAAAGAGTAAAACGCCCTTACTGATTGATTTTGTACATAAAGGTGTCCCTTCATGCACAAAAACAATCATTAAATAATGGCTATGTTTAGCTCCAGCGCTAGGAAAAACACAGGGTTATGCTGTCGTCTTGCAAATACGGCGCATTCCTACATATTGGAAATGGCACGGCGCAGCAAAATTTGCTGCAGTGCTGGGCTGCGCCATTTTTTGTACATATGCCCCTAAGTGCAATACATTGGTCAACACAGGAAGTTGCAAATAGCAATGCACATCGGTGTGTGAAGAGGGTTGGTTGCAAACCAACCATAGGAAGGAGCACAGACACTAGTGTTCACTTCGTTTCAGAACGAGTGAAACACCAATTTTAAAGGAATTAGAATCTATAAATATTTCATAAGGAGAAACTAAACAATTCTCATTTTAGCTCTCAAATGATCGACTTATCCTTCCTGCAGAGGGGCTGATGTGGCATCGGTTATACTTTTCGATACCAAAGTTTGAAATCAAATGTATTTGAAAATATAATTACGAGAATGCAATACAACTACGTTTTTTTTATGGCATTGACACCAACGTTGAAAATATATATTCAAAATTAAGGGGCAGATTTACAAGCACCTTATGCAACTTTTGTGTCACTTTTCCCATGTTAAAAGTGACGCAAACGTGGCGCAAGGGGCTTGTAAATCTGCCCCTAAATATGTACGACTTGTCAGCATCCTTTGAAAGAGTTAATCAAGACACACTTCTTCAAAGACTTGAATCGAAAGTAGGGATTACTGCTCGGGTCTGTGCAGGGTTACATTCTTCAGTCGGAATCTCACCAGGTAAGAAAAAGCTGCAAGTACCTTGTATTGGACTTCAAGGCCCTGCTTCTTGCTGCTTCTCTTTACTGTGTGTTTGTGGCCTCTATCACATGTGATTGCCCAACACCTATGGTGATTTCAAATGTACGCGGATGAAACTTGAATCAATATGCCACTTGAAAATATATGGTCGATATTAGCACCAGAAACCTAATGTCATAACATGAGTATTTGTAAAAATACTTTCAACCTCGGGAATCTGCGCTGAAATAACAGATGCTATCACCCGACTTAATGGTACTCGTGGTATCGACCTCGGAAGCATTAAAGACTGACTACACCGGCCATGGGGTATGTCTGATGCAGATCCTTGGGGTAGATGCATTAGTCTACTTAGTCCTCAGACCAAGCTGTCCTGGTTCAAAGACTGCTTCATTTGCCAAAATGATTCCAAAACTGAAGTTAATACTATAGGAGGCCACATCTATAATGTACGCTTCTCTTACCACCAGTAAAGGGTTTAAAAACCTGGTTTTTGGGTAGACCACAAATTATCTTTAAATCAACAGATCACTACAATTGTGTAGGATACCAACCTTCAGCTAAAGACATTAGAAACAGTAATCCTGTTACATCAGTGTCATGATAAGATTGAACTCACAAAAGCAATAGAACCGCTAATACCTTCATTACAAGATTGTTGCAATATACTTTTGAGCAAGCAAGAGGGAAATTAGGAAAGTCCAGATGATAATGAATAAAGTGGTGAGAGTCTGCTTAACTCTAAGGTAGAAGGACCATATTGCCCCACTCAATGTGCCGGGCCCGAACCCAACCAAGAATTATAATTAAAGTACAGTAGGCTACACAAAAGGATGCAACCTCAGATTTGGCGGAACCAATGTAATGCTGATTTGTAAGATGCAATATCACCGGGGAGTGTTTCTTGGCGCTGAGCAGGCGTGAGCTTCCCCGAATCTAGGGCTTGATGGGACTGCTTGAAAAGCCAGGTCTTCAGCTTCTTGTGGAATTCAAGAAGTGAGGAGGAGGCTCTAATGTGTAGTGGCAGGGCGTTCTACACTTAAGGAGCGATGTAGGAGGAGGCTCAACAGCCAGAACTGTTTTTCTGTATGTGTGGGATATGTATTGCTGCCTAAACAAAAGCAAGTACAAAATGCGCATCAGGATCGTCATGACTGAATCACTGTGTGGAACTGATATATTGGATTCATTCATTGACTAAATACATTATGAGTCATTCTGTCTGGCCAGTGTGTGATGCGCCGAGTCACTGAGGTAAATTATTTTTTAAAACTGTCTAGTCTACAGCTACGCCACATTCACATTGCCATATGACGTGCTGTCATTTGCAGACAGGTGGTGTTATGTAGACCCGGCCCTGATAAATAAGTGCCGGTGCTAAGCACTGTCAAGCACCGGCACAAATTAGGCACTGCATCCACAAGAACACCATCAGCTGCAACATATACACGGACATGTCATCCTCCAACAAAGAACACCTGCTGTTCAAGCTCTACATCACAGCCAACTTTACCCGAAGAAGCGCTCTTATCTACAAAACACCCAAACCACACACCAACTTCACTGACACCATCACAGACTTTGTCGCGTCACTCGTCCTCGATGCTAGCAATTACATCCTACTCAGAGACCTGAATATCCACCTGGAAGACCACGCCGTCCCCAACTCAAGAACACTTTTTTTAAGACTTTGGAATCCTGGGCATTAACCAGTGAGTAAAGGTGTCTATCCACCTCTTGGACCCTATTTTCACCATTGTCAGCAACATCCGAGTCGACAAGCACATACCAGCCCACTGAAGAGAACACTTCCTCATCGAGTTCAGCATCCCTGTCCCAGTCCAACACACATACATCACTGTCAGACCAGCCCACCTAAACTGGAGCAGCATCACTGACAAGGACTGGGACATTGCTCTCAACATCCACCGATCCAAGCACAGCAACAGCCTTCCCAAAGCCATCAAGAATTTAAACAATTGGATCACCTCCTATGCCGATTCCTCGGTCCGCTTCAAACACAGCAATACAAAGAGATCCAGACCCCAGGTCAGTTGATACACTGAGAAACTCTGACTAATGAAACGCCACTGCGAACAAGTAAAGTGCAAATTGAGAATGAGATAGAGCAATGTAGACTGGAACACATTCGAATCTGCTCCAAGGCACTACCACTAAATGATCTAGGCACCCAAACATGCCGCCCTGATGAATCACATTGATGCCAGCACAAACAAAACGAAAGAAATCTCTGTATTGTGGAAGATTTCACATCACCATCGGCCACATTCAACTCACTCAGCCCCTCACATGACTCCTGCAACAAACTCTCTCATTCTTCATCAACAACGTCACTGCCATTTAAAAGCAGCTTCAATCAGCAACCAGATCCAACAAACCTCACCAAATGGCTCCTGATCTTATGCAAAGAACCAATGCTAAGTACATGGTTTGTCATCACCCCAGAAGACACCGCCAGTGGAGAGTGGGGAGAGATCCAACTCGGGTATCAGGTTGCCCCTGGTCTGAGCTTTGTTCCTATAATCATTTGCAGGAGCGTGTGCTGATACAGAACCTATTGTGTAGCTGTACAGCCTGCTACCTGGGGTGAGGTTGTTGGCATGTTAATGCTCATTATGCAGGGGCTGGCGAGGATATTTTTTCGCTTTTTACCCTGATGTCCTATACTCTTACGAATATGTGTGCTGAGTCAGACTTCCCATTCCATTTTGTCTTCCTTTTTTGTTGTGACATGCTGCGTAATTGAATGAATAAAGAATATAAAATCAAAGTAGTATAATTATCAGAACATATTGTATGTATATCTTTGATTCGAAAATCAGTGAACAAGATAAGCATATCACTAGAATAGAGACCGGGTTTCCTGTGCACAAACTTAGGTATTAAGAGCACAGCTCACATGATTTCGCATGCTGTGCAACCTGACAGCCCATTTAACCAGTGAGCACACTAGTCCTTAGAGGGAGAAGAGTGCGCACATGCGCTCTAATGTGGCTACAATTGGTCCTGTGGTGCTATGATGATTGTGCCTTCGCAAATAGGGGTTGTGCTAGGCCATTTGAGGCTGTACTTGTGAATATGACAATCTGATGCTGCATTATTAAACCAGAAACAAAGGTACTAAAAGGGAAGAACATGTGGGTAATGGCCTGAGCTGCCGCCTTGGGAACTGGAACTGGGCTACCAGGTTCGAGTCGCAGTGTGGGCTCAACATCATGTGATCCTGGGCACATCACTTAATCTCCAGTGCCTAAACAAATGCCCTTATGTAATGTAACTGGTAGTCATCTTAAGCGCTCCATTACCTTTTGGTCCAATCCACACTATATAAAACTGCAAAAAATCAGCACTAAACTCGGACAAGAATGAGCAGATGCTACAAACATTGGCAAAAGGGAGGGGAATATTGCCCCAAATGTTAAGTCCGCTTGGAAGAAAAAAAATACCTGAATCACAGCACGAGTAGTAAATGGGCAGTGGAAGGACCCTAAAGATGCTACATTTGCCAGTAGTTGCTCCATGCTCACACTTGAAAGAAGAAGCCAATGAAAGACAAGCAATGGGCGTCTCCAACCCCTCCTACAACACATACCGCCCCAAGGGAGAGAGAATGAGATGCATGCACTCTCACAGGTGAGAGCTCAAAATGATACTCCTACTCACGTTTACTTATTTATTTTCAAATTTACAAAATATAACAGGAATATTCCTGTGAAGCTACAGCAGTGGCAGTTTCCAAGAGTGGTTCTGGAATCCTTTTGTAATTTCCTAATAACGTAATGCGAAATCATTTTTGCATCCATAAATGTAGTAAGTTTACATCTGAGTAGGCATGACAACCTCGCAATAATGCAATAGCAACTTTTACATTTTGTTCAATGTCAAAAAAAATTCTTCCGCAGAGAAGCCTCATGAGCCACAGCCACACCTGTTTTGTGGAGTGTCCCGTCCCAACCAACCAGCACTGATTTACCCTTACACCTGGCAACAGTAAATCTCAGATCGTTCCAGGATGGGAATATCCCTTGCAAACATTTCCAAACTCCCTAAATGAAACTCACTGGGTGTATCTGCGTGGAAAGGCCCTCGTCTCATGACCAGAGCTGCTCAGCTGTAATTCACATCGTATTGCTTGATGATTACTCATTGTGTATTTAAATTCATTATCTATGCTCAGGATAGCTACAAAAAACGGGCACCTCGATATGCAACCAAAAGAAACCTGCGATCGAAAGTGGCAAATTTCATCACCCAACAATCTTTCAGATGTCCGAAGTATGGAGGAGATTGCTGGGAGCCTAACATCACCGGTTGAGAAATGCACTGAACCCAAACTTGAAAGTATGTGTTTCAGAAAAGGCCTAGAACCATAACACGTGTAACAGGGAAGACTAGAACCCTCCTGCTGCTGATGGGACTTAACTTCTCCCTCATCACAACGTTCCAACTCTCACTACCTTACAGCACTCTGAAGTGTCCCCGAAGCACTATACACATTTCCAAACCATTTTCTATTGATGAAGCGAGTTTTAGAAATGAATTATGTTTTGTCTCGCGAAGTTAAACTTCCATAATGATTAATTGTATTAATGAGTTTATGCACGAAAATGTACTAATCAACCTAGAAATAAAATACATGCATAACACACGGGACTAATTCATATGCTCTATGTTGCACTTGCAAGTACGTTGAAAAATAATGAACTAACCTTGTCTATTGATTTTGTCAACATTAATTGCGGCTGTTTAATTAATGGTATGTGCTTATTTTATATGTGCTTCTGTCTATGTCGTGTCTTATATGTGGCAAAGGCTCGTGGAGAATCCTGGAGGCCTATAAGAAGAAGGTTTTTATTATGCTGCTTTTTGTGCTATGGCTAGGTAACATAATTAACCGGGTTAATATTTAGAGAGGGGGTGGGTAACAGAATAATCTTCATTACTCGAATTAATTAATGTTTTGTGTTTCTTTGAATACTAGCCTTCAAGAAAGAGGCCTGAGGCCTCGCCTTTTAAAAGGGTGTTTGGAATCCTGTCATGATGATCCGAGCACAGCTAAGAAAGTGGAAAAGTTTTGCCACAATGACGTTTATCAGAAAAATAAATAAATGGAACTGTGCAAGATGTGCTCTGGGTTGAATAACTTCAAGGACAGGAAGCGGCAGATCAGCCAAGCTGAGGAAGTAGCGAACTGTTATTTAATAAGATGTTGCAAAATCCTCGGAAGCTAATGTCGCCTGTGGATAAAGGACAAAGACGTTTTAGAAAGGCACAACTTTGGATTGAAAAGGTTATGATCTCATATGGTCTGACGGCTGTCAGCCAATAGAAATGCTGGATGACGGAGAAAAAGTATTCTTTTAGTGTGAATTAGTAAGTTTTAGATAGAGAAAAGGTATAAAAACTGACCTTATGGGAGGAGGTTGTCTGGCTTGTTCCTGATTCCTGAAGGGCGTGAAGTGCTGTCGGACTTTTGACACACGTAAGGATAGCTGAACTAATGACTTTTTTCCTTTAGGTTTTAATGAGTTTAGTCAGGGAAATAGAAAATAGGGGTGAGACCTTTAACTGCTTTAATTCTTTGCAAGCTGATCCGTTTGAAGTGTCAGTCTAATATGCCTTTATTTGATTAAATGATGCTTTCAAAATTGCTAATAAAAAGATTTCATATTCTAAAACTGCTCTTTGACTGATAATAAAATTAATAAATTAGATTTTGAAATGACAAGCTTATCTTGTTTATTCTTAGTCTAGTTACCATCAGTTGATCCATTTACCTAAGTGACTTAATGAAATGTTTCCGTTATATTTTCATGATTATGATGATGACAAACTGCAGTTGTATATAAAGTGTAAGTAGTATGTGAATAGTTCTGATTAATTAGGTCACATGATTCAGTTGCCCAATATTTGTCTCGGTTACTTATGGGCCTTGCAGAAGTTTATGATTAATAGTGAGTATCATGCTGTTGGGTAGTGTTGTTGAGACAGATTTTCTATAGGGGCGCTGGATCACTATAAATACATGTCTCCAGATAGGAAGCATATTGTCTATAGATGAATGCAGTACTCTTACTCTGAAGTTCAAACTGACCTGCTTTACTCAAAACGAAAAAAACGAGAAAAAAAAAACATCCATATTATAACTATTCTTTCCTGCCCGACAATACTTTAATTGCATAACATGAACTCATATAAACCTGAAGACAGCGAACATACATTCATGAGAGGGGGCAATTGATTTTTAGGGCTCGCCCATTTTCTATTCCGCAGGAATAGGTAAAAGATCCCTAATGCAACTAAACCAGTACTTCTGGCCAAGGGCTCTCCTCCAGAGGATTTTGGACAGTTCACGTGAATCACAATCACGTGACCTGCTCTCATGCATGAGCCTTCCCCCTGGCAGCAGCATTTCTCCTTTCACGGCCGCCAGGCCACATCAAAGGATTCCGCTGCCCCGCCCCCTGCTTCACGGCCATCTGTTCCTCTCTCCCCGCACACAGCCTTACTCAGATTTCTCCTCCCCCCTCTCTTTCATCACTGGTCACCCAGGGGCCTCCCATGATTGTGCGACCTCGACCAGCCCTGCACTTCCCACCTTTAGGTAAAGCAGCCATCGGCAGCAGGCTTCCCCCTTCTTCTCTTACATTGGGGCCGTCGCCAGCAGATTTCCCTGTGCTGCTTGTTATCCTTTTGCCCCGTTTCTCATAAGCTATTACTCTTCAGCGATTTATTTTTGTAAACTTTCTGGTCTTTACCAGCCCCAACTCTTCCTACTGCATCTATATCTTTCACCACTGTTCTCTCTTGAGCTCGCACCCGAACTGTCAGAGCTCATGCAAGATGTGGGCACAGCACAAGTTTAGGGTCATCTGGCGCACTGTTGCCAACTTTCCTAGACACACCCAATTTAGGCTGTGCTGCGGCACAAACCGGCACAAACCGGAACTTGATGTTCATTTCAGACCCTTGCATCTTTAAGGACTGGTTTCCAGCTAGGGATCCTGATAATAAGATCTGGTAAAAAGAATGTGGGTCAACTTTGTTAGGGAGGGAAAAAGTTATTGTGATCACAAATATACACTGTTAGGTTGAGCCCTAATCGGATCACAGCAGTACGCACATTTATTCCCAGCCCAAATAACTTCATCCCAGGGGGTGAATTCCCAGACAGCTCTGAACACCATTTAGTACGCCAGTCGCCCACCTCCACACGCACATCCACCTCCACCGGTCGCGCTCGTTTTACACCCCATATGCTCGCCCTCCCACCTTCAGCCTCTTCCTCTGCAGCACACTCTCTCCCCCTTCGCTCCTCCTCACCCCAACATTTGTCTCTCACACCACAGGCTGCTGCTATGTACTTTGGTGCATAGCTTTAACTAAAATCTTGTTTTGGTTCAGGACATGCTTTACTGCAACTGTGCCCCTTTTCAACTTCCTGCTGACTATTACATTATACGTGGTGGTTTCACCCGGCATGATGCGGGTGCCGCCTTTCATTTGTTTTGCATGCTACTTCACATTAAGATCATTTGGCATGCTGCTGCATGCCCCTTGAATTTATCCCCATCCCGTTGCTTCGCATTTAGAGCCTCCCATCCACGCAATATGCGTGCTTTCCCTTTAGCAATAACAGTACAACAAAGGCAGAAGTCGCAGAAACCCTCTCTTGGGCACAGACATCGAAGGTACACGCTGCTTCACGTTAAGAGCACCCCTCCTCCCCTCGCCACCCCGTCGGGATTTCTTTCACACACCGCTTCACATTAAGGTCATTTCACATGCCGTTACATGCCCCTTGAAGTTATCCCCGTCCCTGCTGCTTCGCATTTAGAGCCTCCCCTCCACACAATATGTGTTCTTTCCCTTTAGCAATAACAGTACAACAAAGGCAGGACGTCGCAGAAACCCTCTCTTGGGCACAGACATCGAAGGTAAACTGCCTTGTATGCAGAGCAGTGCACATTTACCAAAGTCTTAATTTTAAAAAAAAACTATCTATCGGAGCCCTGGACGTTCAAAGAGAGCGCAGCGGTGTGATGCTGGCTTACACAGCATCATGCCGAGATGTCCATTGTCTGCTTCTTTATTCACTTGCAGAAGTCTGCCACTCACTTTGTAACTGGTAAAAAAAGTTTCGTTTTTTTTCTAAACAGAAGTGCCCACCTCTAGGTACACAGACTGGCATTTGCAGCTAAATCATTTACCGTTTATTTGTTTAAAAATCGATTTCTGCCTCAGCGCCTTCTCCGAGTTTCGTCTAACTGTATTGCGGATGCTTTCAGCCCACCAGCTCCTCTTCCTTTTTTTCCACAAATGGGTCGGATTTGTTCGAGTATTGAGTAGTCAAGAAAACGGGGTTCCAGTCCCAGCTCTGACACTTGGCTGAATTATGTGATCCTGGGCAAAAAAATCTTGTCCGGGTTCTTTATTTGGCAAAACCGGGAGAGATGTGAAACTGACTAAACAGACCATAAAGTGCAATACTCTGAGTGTCATTTATTCTGCGAGGTGCCTCACGGAATACATGATACGTTGAGTATTTTACTTGAGATGGACACGTCACCCTCATCATGGGCACCTTTAAACTGGGGAATAGTAGCATTTATTGTTGCTACACTTAGAAACGGCACAAATATAGCATTAAGCGTTATGTGTTTTAGTATTGCTCTTTTATAATTATTATGATCACTGCAAATGACACCCTGGCCTCAGCATACAGAGCAGTTGCCTGCATGATGCCACGTGCACATTAAATGAAACTCAATGTTGTTCTGGTTGCGTTCCTGTATTTGTGGAACATCTTTTTAATTGGCTACGTGCATTGCCGATGCTTTCAGCCCTTCAGATCCTCTTTTTTTTCATAAATGGGTCGGATTTGTATAACTATTGAGTAGGGTTGGATTTGTCCAACTATTGAGTAGAGTCAAGAAAACGGGGTTCCAGTCCCGACTCCGAAGCTTGTTTTTACATGGATTCGTCAAGTTTGTAGGCGATCATTCATTTTAATAAATTATACAAAAACAGCTCTGCCTTATGACGCATAAAAGTTTACCCAATGGATACACCTTGGGTCACATTACCATAAAATTACATGAGTGTTTTAAAGTGCACGTTCAAACAGAAAGGTATCTTGGTACTGAATAGCATAAGTATATTGTGACTCAATTCAATGGATTAATTTTATCGACCTCGCAAGGATAAACTGCTGAGTTGGCCAGCCAGAATGTAAACATGTCACCATAAGATCAAACTGGTCCTTCAAATTGTTGGTGCATTCGTGCAATGAGCCACCAGGCATACATTATGTTAGCACTACGAAATGTGCGTTGGGTCTGAACAATTTTGAATTGACCCTTTGTGACTCATGATTATCCAAAACAACTATTATTATGCAACAACTGACATCGTACACAGCATATTTTCCAGTTGCCAATAAGAGCACATATCAGTTTAAGACTAATGCAAACTGTACTGTCACTAGTGCAAACATGCTCAGGGTAAGTGCCTCACACCGAAGAAATGTATGTGATCCAGAGAGCATCTTGAGGTGCCCTATTAACCCTGAAAGCAACAGAAAAGCCAATGCACTGCAACCCTCTCATCTTCGTATAATCTTGATGTCCATATCTATCTATCTATCTATCTATCTATCTATCTATCTATCTATCTATCTATCTATCTATCTATCTATCTATCGCCCTCACTCTATCTATCGCCCTCACTCTATCTAGCGCCCTCACTCTATCTATCTATCTATCTATCTATCTATCTATCTATCTATCTATCTATCTATCTATCTATCTATCTATCTATCTATCTATCTATATCTATCTATCTATCGCCCTCACTCTATCTATCTATCGCCCTCTATATATCTATCGCCCTCTATCGATCTATCTATCGCCCTCACTCTATCGCCATCACTCTATCACCCTCACTCTTATCTATCACCCTCACTCTATCTATCGCCCTTACTCTATCTGTCTATCGCTCTCACTCTATCTATCTATCTATCTATCTATCTATCTATCTATCTATCTATCTATCTATCTATCTATCTATCTATCTATCTATCTAAACCAACGCATAAATAAAAAATGTGTCATTTATAATACCAATAGATCAAACTTTCCTAATGCGAGACCTATTGCTTTGCAAATGCTTGTTTAAACTCGTGATCCTCAGGTTTAGGACTTTGGGCATTGAGAAAAATGTTTGACTTCGAATGTGTCTGAATTCTACACGGCACACCCCTAGCACTAGAAATAGAATGTTAGCAACCTGGGAGAGATGCATCCAGTCTTTGGCCTAACTGGAGAACATTCGGAGTGACGCATGCATCTCAATGTTCCGGCGTGTGGAAAAGATACGGGTGAGACTGATGAGGTAATGTTTGCATCAACAAGATGACCGACATCCACCCCCCCCCCCCCCGCCCCCCTCCTGCCTCGTAACGTAACAGAAGCGGCTCGTGTGCCTCTCTATCTGGGCTCCTCAGGCGCAGTCCTCTGAGCCCTGCCTGCCATCACCAGGACGTTTATCAGCCGAGCACACGTGGGCGAGAGGCGCAGATGTCACTTCACAGAGGCCTCTACTGCAGCCAGCGTCATTGAGCTGTGCGCGCGACACGACACTGCTGGTGTGTTCCTCTCATGCAGTAGTCGGCCCCTTCGGTGGCAGGGCTTAACGAACTTTTTTTAAATTTAATTAAAGGGGTCAACTAACGAATTATCAGACTAATTCATGAAGCTGAATTCGGCTCGCAAAGGGCCAGATTCTGAGAATCTGGCCCTTGGCGAATGAGATTTTTGCATTTGGGATTCATCATCCCAAATGCAAAAATCGGTAATTGCGTTTTCGCAAATTTGAGATGGATTACATTTAAGGAATCTCTATTTGAGATTCCTTAAATGCAATTCATCATCCATTTAAAAATTGCGAAATCGCAATTTCGGGCCGCTATTTACCGCAAGGTCAAACCTCGTGGTAAATAGCGATAACTCAGAAAAATGCTTTTAAAAGCATTTTTCTGAGTTGCATGTTGCACACACACATGTCCTTTGGACATGTGTGTGCGCAACCCCTGTTCATATTAGCATTTAAGGGGTGCTACAGGGTGTCCTTTGGACGCCCCTGGCACCCTTTCAATCGCTATCTTATTTGCGATTAGCTAATTGCTAATCGCAAATAAGGAATACTCCCCATTCATTCCTATGGGCCTTTTGGCCCATAGGAATGAATGGGGAGTTATTCCTTATTTGCGATTAGCAATTTGCTAATCGCAAATAAGGAATTAGTAGGAAGCGCATTTTTTTTGCATATTCCTACATGAATCCCGTTTTGCGAGTCCTTAATAGCGATTCGCTATGAATCGCTATTAGGGGCTCGCAAAACGGGAGTATGATGAATCAGGCTGTATGTCACAATACTTCTCAAAACGCAAGAAAGCATCATGAACCCATTTAACATTCTAAACGCCTGTGGTAAGTGACTGTAAACAAAGCTGGTCTGGTTAACAACATTTTATTCCTTCTTCGGACATATTATAGGACATCTAAATTAGCAAAACTCTTCCCTCAGAATTTGTATTGTTCCTGTAGATGTGGTGATGAGGACGTTGACCGTGAATGTAAGTGTTTTTTCCCAATGCCTGAATTTCAATTTATTCTGATCTAATATTTCCATCTTTTGCAAGGAGTTGTTAGATTATATTTTGTAAAGGATTCTTGAGTGCACTTTTGGCATGCTTCCAGTGGATAATCAGTCAGCACATTGTCTGAACCACCAAGAGTAGCGTGGAGTACAATAGTTAGGCTCTGGAAAGAATCCGCTCCTACAGCTTTCAGTATACCTCTAGAAGAAGGGCTACGAGGAACTCTTCCCGGGTATGCCTTAACCATAGCAATAGAATCAGAATCGGACAAAGCTGGATCTTCTGGTAGAAGAGGTCGCTCATTCTCCTACATCACACCCAGGACATGGAATGACCTCCCTCAACGCCTCAGAGCCTCCTACTCACTTCTTGAGTTCGCAAGAAGCTGGAGACCTGGATCTTTGTATAGGCGCTTTGGGGACCATTCACCTACACACCTGTCCAAGCACCTGGATACACTCTCGGGTGATTAGTGAGCTGTACAAATCATGTAACATTACACACTTGGAGCCGCTTAAATCATACAACTTAAGGCTTTGATGCATGGATTGTTTATTTTATTTACACTTGTGCTGTCTTTGGATGTTATTGTTTTCTCTTTCTGTTCTTTTTCTGATTTAGACTTTTTAGGTCTCGCCTATTAATCCCGCAAGGGTTAATAGACGAGAGTATAGAGGCTCATTCAAGGTCGGAAACCATCGCACGGATTACGTAGAGTGCATGTGCACATGCTCGCGCTTTTTACCATTTGCTCCCGAGCCGCCTGCCTCCGAGAGCTTCACTTCAAAGGCATCCAGTCCCCCGCCCCCTGCTTCACACTTCACGGCCGCCAGGCCGTGTCTCGCATTTCTCCTCCCCCCCTTCCCACAGCAATGCCAAGAGCTTGTTTTTTTCAGCTCGCCTCTGTCCTGTCGTCTCCCAGCACTGCTGGAAGTTACCTCTCTGTGCTGACAAACATCAGTCCCACACTTTCGTTTGCTACACCTCCCCGATACTCAATTGTCACCTTTGCCTCATATAATGTAACATTTGCTTTTAGAACATGCCCACTTGTAATTTTCCCCTCATGTAACGCTACCCTTCCTATGGTGAAGCGCTCTGACGCCTTCGGGTAAAGTCTGCGCTATATAAAAACGCATAAAATAAATAAATAAATAAATAAAATAAACGCGGGACTCCCCCCCTTGCTCCAATTTCGATGCTATCTTCACACCTCTCAGGAACATTCCTCTTGTCACCCCAACCCCGCAGCTCCACTCCCGATAGCCAAGGCGCTAGCGTTGGGGCTGCTTACTGGTATTATTATGCTGCTGCAGTCTCCACCGAAGCTACATTTCCAAACAATTGGGACTTTTCACACCGCTTCAGACTTCTTGGCGCTCAGAAAAGGAGCACTTCTTCCTATCTCAAATCTACATTTTTGTACTGTTTAGTACAGTTACCAGTTGCTTACTACCTTCACACTCCCAAACATTCACACATCTTTTGTAAGTAAACAAACAATGACTTCACTTACAATTCTCAGTTGGCTGTGTTTCTGCACGGAGCGTCGCAGGGAGTTGCAGGCTGTGGTGGGAACGCTGCCCGCCCCCACCCCCCCACCATATCCAGCACAACTTGTGCTTGTTACAAATAGAATCCGAACATGCATTTTTACCTTTGTGTTCTCACAAGTCCACATAACATTTAAAACATTACTATAGTGCTGTATTGGTTTCTTTCACGTTTCTATGCCCTTACTGGACACACAAATGCATTATGTTGCATTTAAATGCATTGACTTTCTTGTTTTCATTGCCATGGTGGCCTGTGAAAGTTCTCAGATGGTGCACTTGAATACCTGCTCATTGCTTACTGAATTGTCTCATCAACCGATACTTAAGTTTTCTACTCCTCTATCCTTCACCATTTGTTTTTCTCTCACAATCTCGCTCTGCCCCTTTCATCTATCCTCTCATTTTCACTCTGTCTCTCTCTTGCACTTTCGCCTCCTTCTCGGCCGTTTTCACCCTCTGTCTTCATTCTGTCTTATTTGGTTTCTGCATGTTTAGTCAGTGGGCATTTGACCCGAAGGTGTCAGAGCGCTTGACATAATACCCTGAGGGTGCAAGGGAGTAGCTGTCTCCAATGATTCACTGCAAGATGTGATATTGTAAGAGTTGAGAGCTCTTACTTATTGTGGTTGTACACTGATAGGAAGAAACTGTGCAGGTTTTCATGGACAGTGCTGTGGTGCATTTTTATCATGAGTTCATATCACCCAGGCGACAGAGATTGCTGTGTGATGATGCTCCAAGTAATAGGGGACGTGGCCGAGGTCTGTCCAGCAGGCCTCTTTCCACAGCACAGTTTAAAGAAAACAGTGATCCAAATATTGAAAACAAGCATTTGCAAAGCAATAGGTCTTGTTTTGCCTTTCTGCCCTCTGCATCACCACATCATCACTCAGCGCTACCCCAGCATCACTCAGCACCACCACATTATCACTCAGCACCACCACATTATCACTCAGCACCACCACATTATCACTCAACATCACCACTCAGCACCACCACAGCACCACTCAGCACCACCAGAGCACCACTCAGCACCACCACAGAACCACTCAGCACCACCACAGCATCACTCAGTGCCACCACAGCACCACTCAGTACCACTCCAGCATCACTCAGCTCCACCCCAGCACCACTCAGCGCCACCCCAGCAACACTCAGCGCCACCACAGCATCACTCAGCACCACCACAGCACCACCACAGCACCACTCAGCACCACCACAGCATCACTCAGCACCACCCCAGCATCACTCTGCACCACCACAGCACCACTCAGCATCACCACATCATCACACAGTGCTACTCCAGCATCACTCAGCACCACCACATTATCAATCAGCACCACCACATTATCAGTCAGTACCACCACAGCAGTACCACAGCATCACTCAGCACCACCACAGCATCACCCAGCACCACCACAGCACCACTCAGCACCACCACATTATCACTCAGCACCACCACATTATCACTCAGCACCACCACAGCACCACTCAGCACCACCACAGCACCACTCAGCACCACCACAGTATCACTCAGCACCACCACAGAATCACTCAGCACCACCATAGCATCACTCAGCACCACCACAGCATCACTCAGCACCACCACAGCACCACTCAGCACCACCACATTATCACTCAGCACTACCTTATTATCACTCAGCACCACCACAGCACCACTCAGCACCACCACAGCATCACTCAGCACCACCACAGCATCACTCAGCACCACCACAGCATCACTCAGCACCACCACAGCATCACCACAGCATCACTCAGCACCACCCCAGCATCACTCTGCACCACCACAGCACCACTCAGCATCACCACATCATCACACAGTGCTACCCCAGCATCACTCAGCACCACCACATTATCAATCAGCACCACCACATTATCAGTCAGTACCACCACAGCACCACTCAGCACTACCACAGCATCACTCAGCACCACCACAGCATCACTCAGCACCACCACAGCACCACTCAGCACCACCACATTATCACTCAGCACCACCACATTATCACTCAGCACCACCACAGCACCACTCAGCACCACCACAGCACCACTCAGCACCACCACAGTATTTATTTATTTATTTATTTATTTATTGCTATTTTTAAAGCGCGCAAATACCCATAAGGGTGTCTCGGCGCTAGTGATCAGAGAACTCCTTACTCTTTGAGGGTAGTTAGACAGAGGAGAAAAGCCATGTCTTGAGGCTCTTTCGGAATTTGATGAGGGTGGGGGCAGTTTTGATATGCAGTGGGAGGGTATTCCATAATTTGGCAGTAGCTGTAGTGAAGCACCTGTCTCCCCAAGTGGCTTTTTTTGTCCGAGGGACAGACAGCATGCAAGTAGTAGAGGATCGAAGTGTTCTGCGATGCTCCAGAGGATGAAGAGCTATTTTTAGGAACTTAGGCCCTGGGTAATTAAGGGTCTTGTAAGCTATACAAAGAGCCTTGAATTTTATTCGGTTCCTAATTGGGAGCCAGTGGAGCTCTTTGATGCGGTGGGATACTGAAGTGAATTTGGGGATTGAAAGTAAAATTCTTGCAGCCGCGTTTTGGACGGTCTGGAATTTGTTAAGGACTCCTTCCTGCGCATTAAGAAGCAGAGAGTTGCAGTAGTCCGTTTTTGAGAACACAAGAGTACTAATGAGAGTTTTGCCAGCTGACTGAGGTAGATATGGAAGAAGTTTCTTGATTTTTTTAAGTATACAGAAAGCAGATGATGTCACGGCATTGGCGTGGTGGTGGAAGGTCAGTTTGTTATCGAAGATAACTCCCAAATTACGAACCTTAGTCACCGGTTCGGGGGGGGGTCCTAGCTCCGGTGGCCACCATTGTGGGGACCATGCTGGTTTCAAGCTCCCGAATGTCATCACCTCCGTTTTATCGGAGTTAAGCTTGAGGCAGTTTGATGACATCCAGGAGCTTATTGCCTTCATACCCTCCTGGAAGTTGGCTGCTATGCTAGCTCCGTTATCATGTACCGATAGCACTAATTGCGTGTCATCGGCGTATGTGGTCAGTGCAATGCCATAGGATTTTATCACCCTCGCCAAGTCCGATACATAGATATTAAAAAGCGTCGGACTTAGCGAGGAACCTTGTGGGACTCCACAGGGGAGAGAGAAGGTCTGGGAGGTGTAGTTGCCCATTTTGACAATCTGTGGCCGGTTGGCAAGAAATGAAGCAATCAGGTCTTTGGCTGTACCTCCTATTCCCAGGGCTGCGACACGGTCGATCAAAGTGATATGATCGACCGTGTCAAATGCAGCGGAGAGATCTAGGAGTATCAAGACAGCTGATCCTCCCTTGTCCATAGTTGTTCTAATTTCGTCCGCGGCTTTCAGTAGTGCCGTCTCAGTCCCATGTCCCTGCCTAAAACCGAACTGAGTGTCATCTAACAGGTTGTTGTCATTTATGTATTTTGACAGCTGCAGGTTCATGGACTTTTCAAAAATCTTTGCTGGAAATGGGAGACAAGCGATAGGTCTATAGCTTGCTGGAAGAAGAGGGTCTAGCGTGGGTTTTTTCAGCAATGGTTTTATGATCGCTTCTTTCCAGACTGAAGGATATGTTCCCGTAGCGAACATGGCATTACATATTATGGATAGTGAAGGGGAAATTGCTTCCGGTATGCGGTTGAGAATGGATGGGGGACAAGGGTCCAGGGGGGAGCCTGATTTGGTGCTGGCTACTAGACGTTGAATTTGATCTTTATCTACAGGGTTAAAAGATAAAAAAGTTGGTGAATTGCTAGTAGAGGGAGAAGTCACAGATTGTAGAGAGGTAGATCTCGAAAAAGTCTGGAAGATGGAACTGACTTTTTCCTCAAAGAAACTGGCCAAGGCATCGGTCAGTGATTGAGAAGTCTCTAAGGGCGGCGTCGGGGGGTTGGATAAGGTGGTCACTACCCTGAACAGTTCTCCTGAAGAATTTTTTGCCTGATTGATCTGAGTGGTATAGTAGTGACTTTTCTCGGTAGTTATCGCTCTTTTGTAGATAGCGAGGGCAGTTTTATAGTTGGATTTGTCTGCCGGGTTGTAGTTGCGGCACCATTGTCTTTCCAGGTTCCTGCAATGTTGTTTCTGCATGCGTAGGGCCTCCGTGAACCATGGGGCTGAAGGTGTTGTTCTATTTCGGTGTGTTGTTTTGGGAGGGGCTAGTTTGTTACAGGCCATGTCCAGGTTGGTCAGGTAGTTTAGAGATGCTTTGGTAGGGTCTTGCTCAGTAGGGATATATATATCCTGTATCATCTCTGCTAATTGAGATATATCAATATTTTTCCAGTCTCTGTATGTTGATCGAGCTGGTACATCAGTGTTCGATTTAATGGCGGTTGTTTGTATAGTGAAGCAAATGGCTGAGTGGTCTGACCAGATCAAAGGGATTATCTGGGTAATATTTACAAGAGGGCTGTTTGTAAATATGCCGTCTAATGTGTGACCAGCCTGGTGAGTCGGAGAGTTAATGAGCTAGCTGTATTAGTCCCACAGCTTCAAGATCTGAAATTAGTTGCATGGTATCTTGGTTATTTGAAATCTCAAGGTGAAAATTAAAGTCACCTAGTAGCGTAAACTGGGGGGTGCCAGCTACTGCTTCCAGTAAATTACCTATGTTAGATAAAAACTTCGCTCTTGAGCCAGGAGGGCGGTAAATCAGCATTCCCTTAAAGGATGCTTTTGCTGATAGTCCTAAAGTGAATGTAAGTGACTCGTATTCTGAACATATATGTGGTTTGGTCGCAAGTTTGAAGTGGCTTTTATAAATGATGGCTATGCCGCCACCTCTTTTTATTGGTCTATCGAGTCTACAGACATTGAAATTGTTGGGAGTGGCTTCAGCGAAGTCGGGTCCTGAGGCCTCGTCGCCCCAAGTTTCAGTAATAAACAGTAGATCAAGTTTATACGCATCGATCAAGTCGGCTATTTCCGTTTTGTGTTTAGGGAGGGATCTTGCGTTTATTAATGCCGCTTGTATGGAAGGTATGTTATTTATTGAGGGTTTACTGGAACGTTTGATGCAAAATGGACATGACACAGGGCCTAAGATATGGTTGGAGTGTCTTAAAATAGGGAGTGAGTGCGGTTGATCCGCTAGATGTCTTAGTTGTCGTAGTTCGCCGGCGGAATAGGTTAGTCTCACCGTATCTGAATGAGGCCGTGGGTCTAGAGTTGCAGGGGGAGTGGCCGTTGGCCCGTCCTCGGCGCGGACGAGCGCAGACGAGCTTGCCTTATGCGCGCCTTTGGCGCGCATCCGTCGCGCCCGCTGCGCTCGTCCGCTGCGCTTCCTGTTGCAGCACATTTTTATGTCAATGTGCTGGCATAGAATGAAGGCGTGGTTACGTGACAGGTCACGTGGGTGGGCGTGTCCGCTGCTGTGACGCGGCGTTGCCCTAGCAACAGGATGCCGATGCCGTCTGTCACGAGTACGCAGGAGAATAGGTGGAAGTTAGCAGTTCTATTTAAAATCAAGCAACAACACAACAGATTAAAATAAGGGCGAGCTAACTCCCGGCTTCCGCCTCAGGAGTGGAGTTCTTTGAACGCGCGAAAACAATCTGCGCGCGCTCAAATAGAGCTAGTGGTCACGTGATAGATCACGTGGGTGGGCGTGTCCGCTGCTGTGACGCGGCGTTGCCCTAGCAACAGGATGCCGATGCCGTCTGTCACGAGTACGCAGGAGAATAGGTGGAAGTTAGCAGTTCTATTTAAAATCAAGCAACAACACAACAGATTAAAATAAGGGCGAGCTAACTCCCGGCTTCCGCCTCAGGAGTGGAGTTCTTTGATAAAGTATCACTCAGCACCACCACAGAATCACTCAGCACCACCATAGCATCACTCAGCACCACCACAGCATCACTCAGCACCACCACAGCACCACTCAGCACCACCACGGCACCACTCAGCACCACCACATTATCACTCAGCACTACCTTATTATCACTCAGCACCACCACAGCACCACTCAGCACCACCACAGCATCACTCAGCACCACCACAGCATCACTCAGCACCACCACAGCATCACTCAGCACCACCACAGCATCACTCAGCACCACCACAGCACCACTCAGCACCACCACAGCACCACTCAGCACCATCACAGCATCAATCTGTGCAACCATTCAACAACTGGTTCAAATATGTTCTCTCAATGTTTCAAGCTTTATTACAAATGTCACAAAAATATGTTATTTCACATCTGTTCCTGGATTTTCGTCACAATAAAATACACTAAACATAATCTTCACAAAAGTTATTTACAAAAGTTTAAGCTATTGCCATTATAAAATACAATCACTTGTATTTAAGTATTAATTATTTAAAAAAATTAAAAGCCATTGTTATTTGTAATATCAATACATCTAAGTAACGTAAATACAAAACATGTTGCATTACAAATGCTATAGGTGTCGCATTTGCGAAAGTTATAACTATTGGCATTGTAAATGACAAAGCTATTAATTTAGCTATTTTTAAAACCAACACATAAATAAAAAAATTGTCATTTATAAGACCAATAGCTCAAATTTTAATAATGCGAGACCTATTGCATTGCAAATGCTTGTTCTCCTCCTTGCCTTGTTTTACAATTACACTTAGAGTGGACAAGGTTTGATGGTAACATTGAATGAAGGTCATTGGGGTACTGACCTGTACTTGATATGGCTGCTAAATTTCAGTGGTGTGCACTCCTAGGACAGGGCCCTTAGAGTGCAAAGCAGAATGCCCAGTTGCACACTGATGTCTAAGGATTACGCTAAAACAATGGGGTTGTGTGTTGGAGTTCAAAGATTTTGTGAACTCACATGTGTAATATGCTGCGAAGAAGGCTTCAAAAATAAAGAGAAAACAAGCAAAAAGTATAACCAGACACAGTATGTTGCAGTTTAAACTGAGTGTATCCCATATGATCTTTACCATATTTATTACTGAGTAAAATGCGTAATCTGTAGATCATTGGTGTTAGACCTGTCAGCCTTAGGGTGGTGTTTCCCCAACCTTTTTGCCTGCTTATCTATTCTTTTTATTGATTCATTTTGTTGGCCTTAGGACTCTGATCACTTTACTACTGCTGACCAGTGCTAAAGTGCATGCACTTCTCCCCTAAGCATGGCTACATTTGGCATATCCACAATAGAAATGTTTAATTTATCTGTAAGTCCCTAGTAGGGTGCACTACCTGTGCCTAGGACCTGTAAATTAAATGCTACATGTGGCCTGCAGCCCTGATTGTGCCACACACACAAGTTTAAACATGTCTTGGGCCTGTCACTGCAGAGCCTGTGTGTGCAGTTTTGCTGCCATTTCAACGTGGCACTTTAAACCTCTGCCAAGCTTTAAACTCCCCTTTTATTACACATAAGTCGCCCCTAAGGTAGGCCCAAGGTAGCCCATATGACAGGGTGCTCTGTAAGTAAAAGGTAGGGCATGTACTTTTAAGTTTTGCATGCCCCTGGTAGTGAAAAATCCCTAAATTCGTTTTTCAATACTGTGAGGGCTACTCCTCTCATAGTTTAACATTGGGAATTCCTTATTACACTTTTAAGCTGTAATTCCTGATTGTAAAGGAGTAGCTCTGTCATGTTTCATATCATTCAATCAATCAGGATTTGTAGAGCGGGCTGCATGACCCGTAAGGGTCTCGAGGCCTTGGGAGACCATGCTGACTGCTCTCCTATTGGTTAAACATCAGTCAATCAATCAATCAGGTCACCTGTAGAGCACGCTACAGGGTCTCAAGGCACTAGGGGGTGGGGGGGGGGGTGCTGCTACTGATGGAAGATCCAGGTCTTGAGGAGTCTTCTGAAGGTCAGTAGGTCTTGGGTCTGCCATAGGATGGTGGGGAGGGTGTTCCAGGTCGTGGCGACGAGGTGGGAGAAGGATCTGCCGCCGGCGGACGTTCTTCAGATGCGGGGGATTGTGGTGAGGGCGAGGTCGGTGGAGCGGAGCTGGCGGGTGGGGGTGTAGAAGCAGAGTCGTCTGTTGAGGTATGCTGATCTGGTGTTGTGGAGAGCTTTGTGTGTGTGAATGAGGAGCTTGAAGGTTATCCTCTTGTTGAGCCAGTGCAGGTCTCTTAGGTGGGGCGTGATGTGGTTTCGGCGGGGGATGTCAAGGATCAGACGTGCAGTTGCAGCTGACCCAGGAGCTGGGCCGGAGTTCCTGCGTAGAGGGCGTTTCTGTAGTCCAGCTGCTGGTGACGAGGGCCTGTGTGACCGTTCTTCTTGTTTCGTTGGGGATCCACTTGAAGATCTTGCGGAGCATTCGGAGGGTGTTGAAACAGGAGGATGAGACGGCGTTGACCTGTTTAGTCATGGAGAGGGTGGAGTGGAGGGTGACCCCTAGATTGCGTGCGTGATCAGTGGGTGTCGGGCAGTGGCGGCTGGTGAAGTTTGAAAGTAGTGGGGCATAAAATTGGAGTATGACTTTGCCTGAACAAGTGTGACTGACCTGAGGGGTGTTTGTGGGGGGTGAGGGGATCTCCCCTCGAGAATTATATATAAAAAAATAGGTTTAAATGATGCATTTTGCAGTACAATTTTGATAATAAAATATCCAAAAGTAATAGGTTTTGCAGGCATTTCTGCTGTGCACACTTTGCTTGCCAAATATGTTTTAAGGCTCGGTTGGTGTACAGGCTCTTAGAGCCACTGTCGACCCATGGCTTCATTGACTGTTACACACCTGTCAAGTACCCTGCATCTCATGTGATGCTAGCAAAATTTGAAGATATTTCTGCATATTTCAGCATCCCTGCACATTTGGAATTATTCACGCATGTTTCAGAGGTAGGACCGGGTTTGGTGTTTACAGGACAGGCTGTGGCTGGTATTTAAAGGGCAAGTATATCCCTTTGCCGCAGGTTTTCTCTGATCATTACAGGACAGGCTGGGGTCAGTGTATGCAGGACAGGTTGGGGGTCGGTATTTATACTACAGATGTAACCTATATAGATCCCACCTGTGCTGCATGTTGTCTCTGATTGCTACAGGGCTGGCTCGGATCTGTATTACAAGGACAGTGCTTGGTCGGTCTTTAAAGGGCAGGCTGGGGTCGGTATTTAAAGGACAGGTATATCCTAGCGCCCCCGTCTGGGCCTCCGGGTGTCTCTGAATGCTAAAGGGCAGACTGGGGTTGTGTTTGGGGCAGATGCTTGTTTTGCTGCTTCTGTAAAACAGATCACACAGGCTCTAAATTTACGCTGGCGCAGTCCCCTTTCCATGAGGCTTAAGCACATTTCAAAGATGGAATCCACTGCCTTTGCACCCGCGCCGTACTGTAGACAGAGTGGCAGAGTGCACCTGAAAATGATGTCTCAGTCTAGCAATTTGCAATGCTCTGTCTGCTGGTAGAAGATGGGCCTAATGCGTACATGAAAAACGAAAATAAAAAATGATGAACAGCGAAATACAACATTTTTTCATTCTTTAGCTCATTTCCACCAAATAGGGTCCGATGTATTCCAAGCACACGCGTCTGGCCTGGCTAACCACAGGTAGGGAAATACACAGGAAAAGGCAGAGGCCATAGGGGCAGATTTATGATAACTGGCGCATCCCCAGGGATGCGCCAGTTATTTTGCGCCGCTGCTCCGCCACCCATGGTGCGCCGCATTTACAATGCGGCGCACCATGGGGCAAAAACGGCACAGATGTGCCGTAAAGGTGGCGCATTGCTGGAGTTGCGTCGCAAGCGCGACGCAGCTCCAGCAAGGCTCGGGGGTGCCCCATCTTTACAATGCCGCGTCAAGACCTACGCCTGCTTCAAGCAGGCGCAGGGTTTTAACGCAGCATTGGCCTGAAAGTGACTGAGTGAAATCCTATAGATTTCACTCAGCCACTTATGCGAGGCGCACCTGCCCTGGAACGCCCACCCTGCGCCGGAACGTGCACAAGTGGCGCAGGGCTTTACAACGTGACGCATCTGCCTAGATGCGTCACGTTGTAAATGGGTCGTAGGGATGCACCACGTTTACGCCGCTGTTGCGTGACGCAAACGTGGCGCATTCCCAACATAAATCTGCCCCATAGTGTTTTAGCAGTTGAAAAATAACACGTTCCTAACCAATGTATTCACTGACTCCAATGCATATAAACTGGAGCACACGCCACCTGTGCATTTTGTAATGCTGAGATTCTTGCGAATAAAATAGCGCTGTGTAGAAAAACCAAGAAAGCATAACATTTGGCATCCACAGTGGAAGAGACATTGCTATCTTTTGCTGGGTTTGCGCCACGAAAATACATACATAGATACCACATACATACTAGGCTGCAGTCGGGGCCGGGCCGGCATTACGGGCGGGTGGGGGGGGGGTGGAAATGGGGTCGCAACGACTGGAGGGGATGAGGGTGGAGGGCGGAGGTGGGAGGCAGGAGGGGTTTAATGGAAAGGAAACAAATATATTAAATAAAGTAAACCTACCATCCCGCCGATACTGCTGACTTCCGCCGTCCTGGGTTTCAAGTCCTGCAGCACTGTGCACGTCATCAGGAAGGCGGCAGGCACCCTCCCTCCCCTCCACCGCGGCGTCTTTGATTGGTCTGGCCGCTGCCCCATCCGCGTCATTTTCTCTCTGTATGCTGCAGCATATAGAGAGAACAGGAAGAGCGGGCAGAGTTGCTCGAGGGCAGGGGGGAGTGCTTGCCCACTGTTGTTAATACTGTCTGTTTGGGAGGCCTGAAGCTGCCCAAACAGACAGTATTAAAAACATTGGGAAAGCCACGCCCCCCTGCCCTCGAGCAACTCCGCCCACCCCCAACCAGGAACTTCTACTTTCTCGCCGTGCGAGAAGGCAGAAACAAATGGTAGGTATTACGGCAATAACTACCATTAGTTTCTGCCTTCTCGCATGGCGAGAAAGCAGGGGGGCGGCGCCCAAACGCCCCCATAGAGGAGCCGCCACTGGTGTCGGGGCTGTTCCCAGTGTTGTCGGCCACCAGGAGTCACCCCAGGCTGAGGGGGTGGAGCCGAGGATAAGGTCCTCCGACTTGTCAGAGTTCAGTTTCAGCCGGCTGTTCCTCATCCATTCGGCGACGGCCTTCATTCCTTCGTGGAGGTTGGTTTTTGCGGTATGGAGGTCCTTGGTGAGGGAGAGGATCAGCTGGGTGTTGAAGGACCGGGTTTTAGAACCCAGGGGCGTCAGGGAAAACGCCTGATGCCTTCGAGTTCCCCTGCCTTGGCAAACAGAGACACGGGACACTTCTTGGTGACGTCAAAGACCAAAGTTTATTGGCTGCAACCAGGAACAGAGGTCTACGAAGCACACACGGGTGGTTCGCTAGAGACTGCACAAATTCAATGAGCAGAGCATGGTCTTTTATGCCAAAAATCAAGCCTCAGGCAGCATTCAAAATTAACATTGGGTTCATACAAACTAACCAATGACAGTGTGACAATTCAAAAGTAGCGTATGACAACAATCCCACTTTCCGTTGTCCAGCCCACCAGAAATGACCAAGCACATTCTAGTATTCTTGTTCAGTCAGGCCGGACAAACTCATCATAAAAACCTCAACCCAAATCAGTGATTATGTCGTAAAGGAAGGAACAGAAACAGATTGGAAGCAAGATAGAAAGGTGGGTGCAGTGTACTGTAAATGCTGGCATGTCCTGCTCTTTGATCTTTATCTGACCAGCTGCTTAACAAGGAACTGGCTATGCGAGGTCAGCCTCGGGCAAGGGAGTCAGTTCGGCCAGGTCATTCAGAAGTCAGCTAAGGCATACGTGTCTCAAGCACTCGTTCGGCCGCAGTCTTCAGCCTATGTGAGGGCAACCACTCAAAATGGCTGCCGCACACAAAATGGAACCCGAAGGTTCAAACGAAATCCTCAAATACATAGTGTTCTCTTCGATCGATTCATGTGAAAACACTCGTACACACTACACTCGTGATTTGCGGTCTATTTCCGATGACCTTTATTGAACGGGTTCGGAACCACCGAACCAGACCCACAAACTCACGGAACTACAGTGTAATCTGTGTAGGAGATGATGTTGAGGTCGTGCTGTCGGGCGACGTGTGCGAGGGGTGTCATGTATATGTTGAACAGTGTTGTGCTGAGGGATGAGCCCTGGGGTACGCCGCAGATGATCTCGGTGGCATTGGAGCGGAAGGGTGGGAGGATTCACTCTGAGTTCTGCCAGAGAGAAAGGATGTGGTCCAATCCAGAGCCTTCTCTTGGATTCCGGTGTCACATAGGCGTGTTCGTAGAGTACGGTGGCAGACTGTGTCGAAGGCGGCTGACAGGTCTAGGAGGATGAGGGCAGCTGTTTCTCCATTGTCTAGTAGGGACCTGATATTGTCGGTGGCCGCAATGAGGGCGGTTTCGGTGCTGTGGTTCCTGAGAAACCCGGACTGGAATGGGTCCAGGATGTTGTTCTCCTCGAGGTAGCGGGTCAGTTGTTCGTTGACGATTTTTTCGGTGACCTTCGTTGGAAACAGGAGCAGGGAGATCGGTCGGAAGATCTTGAGGTGGATGGGGTCCGCCTTGGGTTTTTTGAGTAAGGTGTTGATCCCTGTGTGCTTCCAGCTTTCCGGGAAGGTAGCTGTCTCAAAGGAGATGTTAATAACTTTCCGAAGATGGGGTGCAGTGGTTGTGCTGGCTTTGTTGTAGATGTGGTGAGGGTATGGGTCTACTGGTGATCCGGAGTCGATGGTGTTCATGATCTCGCTGGTGTCCTCATAGTTGGTGTTGGTCCAGGAGAGCAGGCGGTTGGTGCAGGTGGTGGTCGCGGGGGTGGTGGGTGTCTGGACGGTTGTGGAGTTGAAGCTGTAGTGGATGTCAGCAATCTTGCAGTGGAAGAAGGTGGCCAGTGAGTCGCACAGATCTTGCGAAGGCGGGATGTCGTTGGTGTTGGAGCTGGGGTTGGAGAGTTCCTTCACGATGTTGAAGAGCTCTTTGCTGTTGTGTGCGTTGTTATCTAGGCGGTCTTTGAATGAGGCTCTCTTGGCGGTTCTGATGAGTTGATGGTGTCTGCAGGTGGCATTTTTGTGGGCTATGTAGCTGTCCGGTGATCGTTCATGGAGCCAGTTCTTCAACAGCTTCCGGCTTGTTCGTTTGGAGGCCTGGAGGTCCTCGGTGAACCAGGTGGCTTTCTTGCTTGTGTGGTTGTTGGAGGGTGTCTTGAGCGTGGCCAGGGTGTTGGAGCAGTCGTCGATCCACTGTCTGAGTTTGCGGGCAGCGGTGTCGGGGTCGGTGGGGTCGGCGGGTCGGTTCTGGGCGAGGGTGCTGGTTAGCTGGTCCTCGGTGATTTTGCCCAGCAGCGACGAGGCATCTGTTGGGTGCTGTGGTGCGTGGTGGGCTTCCTGAAGGTGAAATGGATGCAGCCGTGGTCGGTCCAATGGGGTTCGGTGGTGTGGTTGAAGTGGATGAGGGGGCTTGCAGAAAAGATGGGGTCCAGGGTGTGGCCGACGGCGTGGGTGGGTGTTGTCATGAGTTGTCTGAGTCCGAGGTTGGCGAGGTTGTCGATCAGGGTGGTGGAGTTGGTGTCGTTGTTGTTCTCGAGGTGGAAGTTCAGGTCCCCGAGGAGGATGGAGGCGAGGGCGTGTGTGCTGATGAAGTCGGCGATGGAGTCGCTGAACTGTGGTCGTGGTCCGGGGAGTCTGTAGACGAGGGTTCCTCTGAGGGTGGTGTTGGGGTCAGTGTGGATCTGGAAGTGCAGGTGTTCGGGGGTGCTGAGGGTGTCGTCGGAGTTGGTCGAGACTCTGAGGGTGTTCTTGTGGACGATGGCGACTCCTCCTCCTACTCCATTGGTGCGGTCTCTGCGGGTGATCTTGTAGCCTTCCGGGATGGCTATGGCGATATCGGGGGCAGAGGCGGTGTTCAGCCAGGTCTCTGTCAGGAAGGCGACGTCTGGGGAGGCAGAGTCAAGGAGGTCCCAGAGTTCGATGGCGTGTTTTCGGGCGGAGCAGGTGTTGAGGAGGATGCATTGGAGGTGGTTGGGTTCCTTAGTTGGCTGTTTGGCTGGCCGGATGCTGGGTTAAATCCATTGTTGATTTGCTTGTCATTCCAATTTATACCAAGCCATATGCAAATCAGTCTTGACCCTGCTCCCCATGGGAACAGACCAGTCCGAATTGCCAGACCAGGTCTTCCCTGGACCACTACCAAGCATCCTGGGATCGGTTTCAGAGTATCACCCCATATCAGCCAGGCTAGCTTGAATCAGGTAGCATAGTGAGCACGGGACCCACGTCTGGGCTTACCATTCTCACTTAGGGGGACAATTGCAAAAAGAACAGATGATGGATGGAATGCTGAACAAATCAAACATTCACTCCTAGACTCAGATCTGGGTTAAATCCATCGTTTTTCTGCATGCTATGCCATTCCATTTGAGACCTAGCCATATAAAAATCTGTTTTGACCCTGTTCCCCATTGGAACAGTCCAGCCAGAACTGCCAGGCCAGGTCATCCCTGCACCAGTAACAAGCATCCTGTTTATGTATCTTTTGCTTTCTCACCCAAAGTGCACCGGGTTTGCCCAGACGTGGGTCCCGGGCTCACTGTGCCACTGGATTCAAGCTAGTCTGGATGATGAGGGGTGATATCCCCAAACCGGTCACAGGATGCTTCTTTCTGGTCCAGGGAGGACCTGGCTTGGCAATTCCGGCTGAACTGTTCCCATGAGGAGCAGAGTCAAGATAGATTTACATGTGGCTGGGTCTAAACTGGCGTGGCATGGGGAGCAAAAGAACAATGGATTTAACCCAGATCTCTTGACTGGGGGTGGATGTTTGATTTGTTTCACATTCCAGCAATCATCTGTATGTCTTTTACTTTTAGAAAGTTGGCATTTCTCTGCTCTTAAAGCTGTGTGTGCCTGGAGCCTGTCTCCAATACACGTCTGTGGTGGGTGACAGCATGACTGTGTGCATTCGTTCTAGACAGCCGCACACAAGGTAAGGGTAGGTGTGTCTGAGTGCCCCTCTGCATCCTGATGGCTCATCCTGGGCAAGATGGGAGGGAGGAGCTGACACACACTTGAATGTGCTGTGTACTGCCCCCACACAAAGGGCTGATTACCCCCCTGCAGTGAATCTAGAGCCAGGGCTGTGCACTTCAAAGACACTTCTTTGAGGTCACCCCCACTTCGAAGGCACAACTGAGTATAAGTACTGGGTCTCTGGACCCACCAAATCAGACACTTCCTGTACCTGGAAAGAATCTCTGTCAGAAGAACTACTGTGCAGCTGCAAAGACGGTCACTGATGGACTGCTGCCCATGAAGAACTGCTTTTTTGCTGTGCTGTCCTGCTCTCTGCTGCTCTCTGACCTTGCTGAGGGAGAGCTGGACACTGCCTTGCATCCAGAGTAATCTCCGCTGCCTGCTGGTTTGCCTCCTGTTTCTTGAGACTCAGGGACATCAAAGTCTCAAGAAACAGGCTCCTGTGCTTTGGAAGTGGACCCAGGTACTTGCCCCAGTAAAATCCCCACATCTCCAGCCAGTCTGCATGTAGCAGAACCCGCGCATCAACCCTGTTGCGGGAGCAGAATCGGTGCATCCCAGACAGAACCAGCGTATCACCTTAAAGAAGCGACCCATCGGAACCAGCGCATTGTCACCGCTGCAGTGTGGAAAGATCGACGCATCCCCTCGACTGTGTGGACAAACCCGCCGCTTCAGCTACGGAACCAATGTCTCTCAGCTTAGTGCATGGTCTTCGGAAATGAAGCATCTCATCCAGTACATGAAGAAAATCGAAGCATCTCATCCAGTACATGAAGAAAATCGAAGCATCACCTCGACTGCAGGATCAACACAGACGCATCGCTCGGCTACACCCCGCATCTCACTTTTGCGACCAGGATCAAGGTACTGTTTTCAGGGGCATGCGTGGCCCCTGTATCCTGCCCCCGCTCCATCATGGTTGGCCTGAAGTCTTGAATTTCCTGACCAGATAACCCCTGTAGGCGCTTATTGCTTTTAAGCCCTATTTTCACAGTTAATCTTTACAAATTCATATCTCAACTTCTACGTATTGGATTTTTGTTGTTTTGGTCTTGTTTTATTGATAAAATTCATATCTATTGTTATAACCTGCTGTGTGTTTTTTTTCAATGTGTTACTGTGTGTTGTGTTCCAGAAATACTTTACACATTGCCTCTTAAGTTAAGCCTGCCTGCTCTGTGCCAAGCTAAAAGAGGGTGGGCACAGGGTAATTCATGGTGTGTATCTGACTTACCCTGACTACGATTGTGGTTCCTCCTTAGACAGGGTGCATATCTCTACCAACTAGTAACCCAATTTCTAACATCCGGTTAAAAACATGTGCAACATCACAGTGAGTTAATATACAGACTGCAGAGGTCTGTATAGACTTCATTTTGCCAGTTCTAACCAAGTTAGTAAACTGTGCATACATGCACGTCACAGGTTCCAGTCATAGTAAAATAGATCATTTGGTAATGCGCTTACTGACATAATCTCTGTCAAACAGGGGTTTCCAAACTTTTTAGTAATTAAGAGCTACTTACGTTCAATGAAAATCATCCAGAACTACCACCGTATCTGACAAGATTACATTAGTGCCCATCCTATGCAAGATTACAAGCAGTAATCACCTTAGTGCATCAGGCAAATAGTCATGTAAAAAAGGCTTTATCAATTTCAATCTCACTTCATGGGAAATATATAACAGCCATAGAAACAAGTCAATATTATGAGTATTAAGTCCCCCCAGCACCACCTGATTTTTCACTAAAATTTCAGCTTTAAGTATGTTTTGGAAATTTTGAGACCTGAAAATACTAACATTTTTTTCTGGAATACAAACTTTTTAATTTTGGTCAACATAATTTAACTCATCAAAGCAAACAAGTCTAATTTAGAAGGCTGGGCTGCACACAGGAGAACTACTCACAGGTAGGTCATTGATCTCCAAGATGGCAGCAGAGCGGTAGCGAGCTATCGGAGTTCCGCTGCCCGCCACCTATTTAACACAACCGAGGGCTGCCCTTGGGCTAACTATGCCCACAAAGAAACTGTAACGCAACAGGAACTTAACAGAGCACCTGGCGTGCATGTCTGGAGGCAGAGGCTGGCATGGAGGCACTGGGGAATCCCGGAAGCCGTCAGAGGAAGAACAGGAAGATGGCGCCAGTCTGTGACGTCCGAGAGACAGAGGACTGAGACTGCCGGAAGACCCGGTAATCAGCCCAAATATCAACGGTGACAGCAGACATGGCGGCTGCAGGTACAGAAGACTGACCGTGTGAGATTATTAACAACATCCCAGCAGCCCCCGGCATCAACAAGGGGGCCCAGGAGCACACCATCATAGAAAGCGAGTCGTGGAGGTGCCCAGGGAATATAGCGCCGATGATGCAGCCACAAGTGCGTTCCTGTGCATACCACACGCGATGTCTGCAGTAATCGGGGTGAGGCGAGCCCCTAATTAATGGGCCGATAGACTTTGGGGAGGCTAAAAGAAAAGTAGAGCACGACACCAGAACAAAGATATCGACTTTGCCTAACCCCAAGATGACGATACCTTGGGAAAAACGGACGACAAGGGAGCGAATGATCACACAGGGAATGCTGATTTGACAGGCAGTATTTTGCGTTGGAAAGTGACGAATCTCAGTTGGCAGAGGGAAGCATAGGTGGGAGAGCAACCATAGAAGAGTAGGAGAGGAGCCTTTCAGGGAGGTACCCGCCTGACCCTAAGATGGAGACTAGGGTCCACGAATCACTGATGATCTGCCGATGACAGAGCCAACTTCAGTGCGGCCAATGCCCGGTGGTGATGTCTGGATGGCTGTGGTACCGGGAGAACTCAGTTTCAGGTCAGCAGGAAAGATGAATAGCGGTGGGCGACGACCATACCGCACAGAGCGTATGAATACGTCAGCACCTATAGTGGACTCCGACCAGACCTCGCTTATTTCACCCACCCCCCACCCCCATCCGACTCACCCATCATGACATTGTACCTGTGAATCTTGCCACCGATCGAGGAGACTTACCGCCTGATTCATCAAGCTAAATTGCACTCGCAAAGGGCAAGAATCTCAGAATCTTGCCTTTTGCGAGTGCAATTTTTGCATTTGGGATTCATCATCCCAAATGCAAATTTCGCTATTTAAGAATTCGCACATTTGCGAAGAATTGAATTTAAGGAATCTCTATTTGAGATTCCTTAAATGCAATTCATGAAGCATTTTAAAATTGCGAAATGGCAATTTTGGGCCACTATTTACCGAGAGATCAGACCTCTCGGTAAATAGCAAAAACTTAGAAAAATGCATTTAAATGCATTTTTCTAAGTTGCATGTTACACACACACATGTCCTTTGGACATGTGTGTGCGCAACACCAATGTAGATTACATTTCAGGGGCGCTACAGGGTGTCCTTTGGACACCCCTGCACCCTTGAAATCGCATCCTTATTTGCGATTAGCTAATTGCTAATCGCAAATAAGGAATAACTCCCCATGCATTCCTATGGGCCTGTAGACCCATAGGAATGCATGGGGAGTTATTCCTTATTAGCGATTAGCAATTAGCTAATCGCAAATAAGGAACATGTAGGAATCGCAATAATTATTGCAATTCCTACATGAATCCCGTTTTGCAAGTCCTTAATAGCGATTCGTTATGAATCGCTATTAGGGGCTCGCAAAACGGGAGAATGATGAATCAGGCTGTTAGCATTTTGGCTGATGCCCGGTGATGCTACCTTGATAGCTATAGAGGAGATGGGCTGTGGACTTCCCCCTCAGCCGTCACCTACCCAGCCGGACATTGGTCAGACTTTTCCTTCGTCTCTCCGCCGTATCTCCCTCCTCATTCCCCTTTTACATTACCTCCCTTTACCCTTTGACACGCCCTAAACAACAGATGTAACTTGTAAATTATGTATCTTTTGTAACAATGTGTAACATGTAACTGATGTAACTGTCCTCATGTAAAGCACTCTGATACCTCCGGTTCTAGCCAGCGCTATATACAACTCAAATAAATAAAAAATAAATAAATAGGCGGAGAGTTACTCGTTGGAGAAGCAGCTGTAGAACCTGCACGTAACAGGGGGCCAAAGTGCCTAGCGTGACAGCCAGCCACCTAGAACAGGCACACAGGTTTGGAGGAGTGTCTTAAGGATAAAAGAAGAATCTTAAAAATCACAGACGGTGAAACATTCACTCCTAAAATTCTAAATTTTTGAACCAATGACGAGCTCAAACTTTGACCTTGAGGCCTCCCCTGCTCTGCACTGCAACCACCCTAGTGGCTATAAGCCCATCTTTCCTTAAGGAAGCCTTTGGTTTAAATCTGTCATTGAAAAGGAAGGAACAAGGTCTCACTGTGGAGTCATCATGAATTGTATACAATATAATTGCAGACGTGTTGTAATCACAGGGCAGACTGCACACAAGAGGAATCGGAAGCGTCATGTATCGGGGGCGAGTCAGGGACCACCATTAAGCAGGGAATACGTTGTTTTTGGCCACCGGCCCTTAAGGATCATACTTTACATACCAGTCCATTGCAGATACTGGCCTGGGGAAGAACTAATATGAATGCTATACAGTAGGGCTTTGTGTATATTGAGTGGATATGGTTTTAACATATTTGAGCTTTATAGGTACGGCCTGGAGTATTTCTGCATCATATAATGAGACTTTGTCAAGACCTGCCTGGTTCTATTCATTTGTGTGATGGGTCACTAAAGACGCTACCATTAGATACTGTGGGACTGTGAGTGATTTTCACTAGGGGGTCTATTACGATGTTGTTAGGAAAGCTTTCCAACCGAATCGGTTCTGGAATTCTTTCCGAATGACTCAGATCGGGAGAGCCCGACCAAGCGATTGGGATGCATACGGATGTTTCCGGATCCGATTCGGTCAATCTTTCATTGACTTCAATAGGAGCCTGTGCTCCGACCAAATACAGAGGCTCCCATTTAAGAAAGTGGTTTAGGAACCGTGGATACTGGTCTGGGAACAGTGCTTTACATACAAGGGCATTGTGAAAATTGGCCTAACTATTGAGTTTTACATACTGGAGCAATACATGCAAGGTATGTAAAGGTGTTTAAGTCAAATATATTGTTTTTTCAAACATTTTCTTGAGAGATAAATTACACAAAGCCCTGTAGAATGTCTGGTTCAATAGCAAGAACGTGTCTAGTACTATGCAGCTTGGGGCTTGTATTAAAATATTTTGGAGGGATGTTTTGCATTCCTAGTCCGCCTCTGCAGGTCATATAATAGGTAGACTCTTAAAGACCCCGGGGCAGACTTACAATAACTGGCGCATCCCCAGGGATGCGCCAGATATTGTGCGCCGCAGCTCCGCCACCGATGGTGCGCCGCATTTACAATGCGGCGCACCATGGGGCAAAAACAGCACAGATGCGTGACGCATCTGTGCCGTAAAGGCGGCACATTGCTGGAGTTGCGTCGCAAGCGTGACGTAGCTCCAGCAATGCTCTGGGGGGCCCTATTCTTACAATGCTGCGTCAATCCTTACGCCTGCTTCAAGCAGGCGCAGGGTTTTCACGCAGCATTGGCCTAAAAGTGACTGAGTGAAATCTTATAGATTTCACTCAGCCGCTTTTAAGAGGTGTTCCTGCGCAGGAACACCCCCCCCCCCCCTGCGCCGGAACGCCTCCTTATGGCGCAGGGCTTTACAACGTGACGCATCACGTTGTAAATACCCCCCACCATGGTGCATCTTTTGCGCCGCCGTTGCGCCACAAAAGTGACGCAACGGCGGCGTAAAAGAGGCGCAAGGGGCTTGTAAATCTGCCCCCTCCCCCCCCCGTCTACGTTTCGGCTAGGTCAGAAAAGGGAGGAGCATTTACTTGATGTGGTAAATAGCTTCTTTTTCCAGTATTTCACTTGGAAATGAGGTAAAACAAGCAAAATTGGTATTTAAGAGAACCAATTCCTCATGTTTTACCTTTGTTTCCAGGCCCTTTCCTCTGATTAATTTAAACCGGACGGATGTGCAGATATCCCTAAGGGGAAAACGGGAAGGTGCGATAAGCCCCACTGCCTCTTCTAAAACGTTGGTATGTATAACCGGGACTCTCCCTCCTGCATCGGGTCTGTTGGCATGTACCTGTTTATACTTTGCCAGTGGCCTCCTTTTAGACCATGCGTGGTACTGGGAGAGCACAGGCCAGGTTAAGATGGGCTGATAGAGGAAAACCCAGAGAATGAGCTCATGTTTTCGCATGAACTACGTACGACACGTGCACGTTAACTGGAAATCCCCCTCCAGCTAACCCTGCCCACGGCCAAGTCCCTGCCAGCAACAGATAAGACTCAAAAAGATGGAGTCCCGCACGTGCGCCGTCACAGCGCGCGAGAGGAGGGCGGAGACGAGAGAGGCAGCATCTCCTGGCCTCTGCAGGCTCCGAGGCGGCAGGCCATCTGTTTACACTGAAGTGAAAGAAGCACAACACCCTCAAGCCGTCGTCTCTTCCAGTTCCACCTCCAGGTGGTGGAGCCTCAGTCGGGTCAGAAACCACATCTCGTCGTCACTGAATAAACTGAACACAGAACAAGAAAAGTAGGCGACGGTGGGAGATCCCGGTGACCTCGGCTGACATTGAAGGAGGGAGCTTCCAATCGCTGCCTTCTTTAAAGGTGCTCTGCACGCCATGGACCACTGTCTCTCGGTGCCTCTATGACATTAGCTAACCCAGAGGAAGTCATTTCGCCTCATGGACCTGAGAAGGAGCCAACATCCGGTAGGCCTTGTCAGCAGTTCAACCACTGGCCCGAGGCTTACACACAGATCTCTTCAGGTGTATCTACACCCACTGAACTATTTTACCATTGCTAGTAGAAGGTTTAGATTTTTGGTGAGAAAAGACCTCTCATCCTGATTGTACTTTACCTTCAGTATAAGTATTGAGCCGAATCCCTTGACATCACATTGCAGAGCAATTTGTGATCCTGTGTAGACCTTTTTCACCAGTGAGCGGCACCCAGGACATTTCTTGCTAGTCATGTGGGCTTCGGTCATGCTGCTGATCACGGTTGCCCTCCTGCAGACCCCGCCAAAAGCCTATGCGGATAAGGGTTTACCCTCCATGAACGACCATGAACTGGACTCTGAACTGGACTCCAGGCTGCAGGAGGACTCACCTCAGGTAGGGAACACGTTGTTTCTATCACAAGTAAGGGTCTTGTTGATTTGTTGCTGGTTTATCCTCACTGTACTCCCCACACAACCAACACCTTAGCCACTAGGCCAAAAACACTTCACTTCAGTATTTAGGCCCTAACACGAAGGGAATAGGAGATGTTGTATCAGTGTACGACAGTTGCAGCAGCATATTATAAATGTGCTGATGTCTCATACAGGTCCTTCCTACTACGCACAAAAACTAAAACTTTCCCCTAGGTAAAAAAAAATTGTGACCAATCACTCGCTCATCAATCACAACAATACATCTAATCCAAGACAACCAAATACCACAGAAGTTTAAAAAATATGGCTTTAATAATCTTTAAAAATTATTACATTTAAAATTTCATATACATAAAAATACAAATACATAAACATAGCATATAGAAAACAAGAAGGAGAATTTGCAACACAATCCAATTTGTATTTTATAATAGGATCACTCCTATTTTTTATGTAACTGGATCTCTGTGAATACATTTAATAGCATATAGATATCATCCATGCACTGTAGGTCGTGCTTTTTTAAATTAGTCAACGCGTTTCAGTGGCACCAACATATAAACACCACCTTCTTCAGGCCTTACATATACATATCTCCTCCCCAATCTCTTTCCAAATAATATCTATAAAAAATATACACTACAAACACTTAGATGCAAAACATGTAGCAAATATGATACAATCTAATTTTACCTATATAAAATTCACACACAAAGCCTACTATTTAAAAGGAAAATCCATTTATAATAAAAAATCACAATTTATAGTTAGAATTAAAAATATACACATCCTCCAAAAGTCCAGTGGTATTTATATACACTCCACACTTCCTATCCGTTCATGACTATGTCGTCATAGATCCACTTCCGTGTATTGTGTTTGGCTGTCATGTATCTCATTCACAGCACACATGATCACATTGCATTCTGAAATGTGCTCTGGGGAGAGTAAAGATGTACTATTATCTTTGATTCATCTAGTGAGAATTAACTAGCAGAAAAGGAAATATTTTACCTGGGGTATTGTGTTCTGTCCTGGCCGGCACATCTGTGTTTCTTTGCTCACCTCTGAGTCACAGAAGGACATACGACTTGTGTCCAGTCATCTGGAGTAACATATTTTCTTTCAAGGATGCATTTGGACTATTGTGCCCTGTTCTAGAGGGTACATCGGCATCATTGTGTCCAGGTGTGGTCCGATAATATTGCCTGGTATCCAGTTCTATTCTTCATACCATCAGAGGGATGGATACAAATTCTCTCTAGGTGGCAGGAGAAAGATGAAGTCCGAAAGCAGATGTTATTCCCTGAAGCTAGCCTTACACAACTCAATGTGTGTACACAGATAAAACATATAATGGAGACATTACATGCTCCACAGCAGTGGTACAGGAATACATTTCAGAGTGGGAGTGCTGCCATCTATGTGACATCACTGAAGTCACAGTGTTGTGATAAATCTAAGCTCTACATAAAGGACAAGTGTAGCATTTGAGCCTCATCCATGCAGCAGGAGAATGGTAAAGGTGTAGTATGTGTCCAGTGGTGCATTTTGAAGCATACTGTCCTAAATATATGAATTACGCATTGGTTGGTAGGGTACTGCCATGCACAGAGAGCACATGTTCCATTGAAATGGCCATCTAATTTGCTTTAAGTATGCGGTTTTACTGCAAAACATATATGGTGCACAAACAATAACTTGTGTAAATATGTTTTCTGTCTATAATCATCACACAGGGAAGTAGTTTGTTCTGATCCTATTAAATTCTCCGTATCTATCATAATTCAGAATTAGAAAAAACAATATTAATTATTTCGTCTTTATTTGCTGTCGATATATTTTAAAATATTTTTAAAGTTCATTTACAAGTATTTCAGTTTTGTTGTGTTAAAAAACATCTGACATGCTTCAGCCTTCTCCTTTCACAGTCTTTATACCCCTGGAGGATTGCTATTTGGCTGCAAAATTCCTCTCCCTTTGTAGTAGGAGAAGGGACAATTAAATACCAATCTTCATGCTAAAAAAGAATAAGGTGTAATTTCTCACTAGACAATGAAAGGCATTTGACCTCTGCCTTTGAATGCACAGAATATGCTACAAAATAAAAACATAATTGAAAGGCCTCTTTATTGATCATTCTCCTTTTAACCTCCTAAAATGTTATTCTGGAGGTGCTATAGCACCTCTCATACCCTGGTGCCTCAGAGTGAAACCACACAAGAGGCTGCACTTCCAACAGCCTAGAGGTAATGCTATGAGGCTGAATAGAATAATGAATGGCGCGGGCGAGGATATCACTTAAGATAGAGCACTCACAAAGAGTTAAGAAATTGTATTAAACTATCTCACAGAAATAGTATAAGGGATGAACCCATCACATAGCTTGAAGAATCTACAGAGGGACAATATGGTGGGATAAGCATGGTTAAAGCTGCAGACCACCAAGAGCTTTATAGGGAATATTAGTTTTATTGAACCGTTACAAAAGAAAAATACAATCTATCCTTCTAGCTAATCTTCAAGAGTAATGTTGGATGTTTTTCTTCACCATAACAATTCTATAACTTTCCAATGACCACCTTCTTGCACATTCATTTGGAAGTGTGGGAGTTTCCCTTGAAACACTCTTGACACCCAAACTAAAGGCCTGATTTAGAGTTTGTTGGACAGGTTAGTCCATCACAAACGTAATGCCCAATCCTTTTTAAGTCAGCCGGACCGTCAATTTTAGACATCCAACGTTGACTTGTAGTTGCCAGCTTTGCATAAACAGGAGTTGAAGCAGATTAGGAGGATTTTGCTTAAGTTTACAATTAGTGCACATATGGAAACTGTATCCTGGTTTTCTTTAAACAACTTTTGTTCAAATAAGTACTCAGGAAAAAATGCAATGGCATAAACCATATATACAGATATGCAGAGTCTATATACTACCGATTTTTGAGGGAGGAGCGAGCGGGGCTTCATAACCCACGGCATCGCCTCAGCCATGCCCCTAACCCACAAATGTAATCCATATTATGTTACACTCTGCATCTGTATATGTATTTCCCAATGGCAGTCACTAGTGGGCAGTTATAGTTAAGACGGTGTTTTCATAAGAAATTGCTTTTTTGGGTTGCTAATAACTTTGGCGCCTTTACAAATACATCAAGCAGGGCCTGAGAAAAGGAGGGGTCCAATAATGCAATATCCCCATTGAATTTCCAAATGGATTTTTTAACACACTACAGCCAAAACGGTTGAAAGGAATTAAACCAAATTTGGCATGAAAGCTAACTTTTGGTCCAGAAAATGTGCCTTTTGTTATTTGGTATAAACCAGTTCAGCGGTTTTTGGTAAATTAAGGTTAAAACATGTTTGTGTGGCTGGAGGGTTGGGTTCAAATGACTCTCATTAGAGTCCCGCCAACACAACTTAAAGAAAAAGAGTTTTTATTGGTCAAGGGCCCCCTTTGGCCATCTCGCTCCTGCGGGAACAAGCTCTCTAATTGGCAGGGCGCAACATGAAACTAAAGTAAGCAATATAAGGGGCAGGTAACAGATACCCTTCCCCACAGGACCCTTGTGTGGGGGGGGGGGGGGCATTGAGAACCCCCTTGGGGCCAAAATAAAGAAAAAAAAATTTTTCACTGCAGTCCTGAGCGCTATTGATTTTTTTCATTAACATTACCCTTAGGGTGGGCCAGAACACAAAGGTAAGAAAGACAAAACACACACACACATATATATATATATATATATATTTACATACATATATATCTATATCTGCTTTCCGCACTACACTTCCCAGAAGTCTCATTGGAGCCTCCCATCGGCGGGTGAGTTATATGAAATTGGAGAAGTGTAGCGGGTGCGCACACCGCTTCCGTTAAAGCCCCTGAAGAGAAGCAGATGGAGCTTCGAAACGCGTCGGGCAGATCCATTACGGAGCGGCGTCTACAAGCGGATCCCCGTCCTCACCTAAACATAAATAAAGCTGCTGCTCACGTGCTACTCAAAGGTGGACAACCTGGGAGCGAGAATCTATATGCGGCAGTCCAGCCGCAGAGTATGCACCACCCCGTTAACGTGGGGGTCACGGCAGTGAAGTAGCAGCCGTACATGGGATCGAGGACGGGCCCACTTGTGGAGTTCATACAGGACTTGATTGTGTGCTTTCCGCACTACACTTCCCAGAAGTCTCATTGGAGCCTCCCATCGGCGGGTGAGTTATATGAAATTGGAGAAGTGTAGCGGGTGCGCACACCGCTTCCGTTAAAGCCCCTGAAGAGAAGCAGATGGAGCTTCGAAACGCGTCGGGCAGATCCATTACGGAGCGGCGTCTACAAGCGGATCCCCGTCCTCACCTACACATAAATAAAGCTGCTGCTCGCGTGCTACTCAAAGGTGGACAACCTGGGAGCGAGAATCTATATGCGGCAGTCCAGCCGCAGAGTATGCACCACCCCGTTAACGTGGGGGTCACGGCAGTGAAGTAGCAGCCGTACATGAGATCGAGGACGGGCCCACTTGTGGAGTCCATACAGGACTTGATTGTGTGCTTTCCGCACTACACTTCCCAGAAGTCTCATTGGAGCCTCCCATCGGCGGGTGAGTTATATGAAATTGGAGAAGTGTAGCGGGTGCGCACACCGCTTCCGTTAAAGCCCCTGAAGAGAAGCAGATGGAGCTTCGAAACGCGTCGGGCAGATCCATTACGGAGCGGCGTCTACAAGCGGATCCCCGTCCTCACCTACACATAAATAAAGCTGCTGCTCGCGTGCTACTCAAAGGTGGACAACCTGGGAGCGAGAGTCTATATGCGGCAGTCCAGCCGCAGAGTATGCACCACCCCGTTAACGTGGGGGTCACGGCAGTGAAGTAGCAGCCGTACATGGGATCAAGGATGGGCCCACTTGTGGAGTCCATACAGGACTTGATTGTGTGCTTTCCGCACTACACTTCCCAGAAGTCTCATTGGAGCCTCCCATCGGCGGGTGAGTTATATGAAATTGGAGAAGTGTAGCGGGTGTGCACACCGCTTCCGTTAAAGCCCCTGAAGAGAAGCAGATGGAGCTTCGAAACGCGTCGGGCAGATCCATTACGGAGCGGCGTCTACAAGCGGATCCCCGTCCTCACCTACACATAAGTAAAGCTGCTGCTCGCGTGCTACTCCAAGGTGGACAACCTGGGAGCGAGAATCTATATGCGGCAGTCCAGCCGCAGAGTATGCACCACCCCGTTAACTTGGGGGTCACGGCCGTGAAGTAGCAGCCGTACATGGGATCGAGGACGGGCCCACTTGTGGAGTCCATACAGGACTTGATTGCGTGCTTTCCGCACTACACTTCCTAGAAGTCTCATTGGAGCCTCCCATCGGCGGGTGAGTTATATGAAATTGGAGAAGTGTAGCGGGTGCGCACACAGCTTCCGTTAAAGCCCCTGAAGAGAAGCAGATGGAGCTTCGAAACGCGTCGGGCAGATCCATTACGGAGCGGCGTCTACAAGCGGATCCCCGTCCTCACCTACACATAAATAAAGCTGCTGCTCGCGTGCTACTCAAAGGTGGACAACCTGGGAGCGAGAATATATATATAGATATATATATATATATATATATATATATATATATATATATATATATGTATATATATATATATATATATATATATATACATATATTTATATATATGAATTATTTGGAGAGGTTGGCTTGCGTGGCCCCCCTGCTCTAGCCGATGTCAGCCCTGGGGGCCTGCCATGTTTTTCAAAGGGGAAGAGGATGTGTGGCCTCCCTCTCTGAGCGTCATAGGGCTCACGAGGCCCCATCCCCGGGACCGATATTTTAAATAAGGGGAGGGGTGCAAGGTCCTGGGGACTCCATTGCCGGGGCAACTAATTCTAAAAGGGTAGAGGTCCACGTGCCCCCCCCCGAGCCTGCAAAGACCTGGTGTCCCTGTCCCCTAGGGCCGCCACATATATTTAAAGGGGTGGAGGCATGTGGCACGACTCACTTAGGTTCTAAAGACCCCCTGGACCCCATCTCCTGGGTCCGCCTACATTGCTGTGTCCCAGGGAGCCTACTCCTGGGACACACTTCCCGTGCCCGCAAGAGCACAGTAGGGGAAAGAATGTGCACTCCTACGCGACGGGAGATGCACATATGCATTTTCGTCCCTGCCTGCGCTTTAGCGGGTGAGAAAAATGAGATTACTCCCGCCCAGTGGGAGCAGAGAAAAATACCCAGCGGCGGTTCCTCCATGGGAGCGGAGGAGAGCCGCCCCCCCTCCCCACACAGTTGCAGAAAGCTGAAAAAATAAAATGGTAATAAAAGGATTATTACCATTTCAGTTGAGTTGGAGAGCAGCCACAGGCCCTTCAGTGCTCACTTTATGGGTGTGTTTAACTTCTATGTTTACTATTTATTTGCAATGGACTCTGGGGAGCATCATGTGACCAAGCTCCTTCGTGGAGCGAAACGCGTCATGGATGGGCACTTTTCCCCTTATTTTCATTAAATAAATTATCCACTCTGCTCTTCACCTGAAAATTGGATTCGTTGTCTTGCTTGCTGCGAGTGTGAAGGCGAGTTTGAGGTCCCCACCTGGTTTCCCTTCGCCGAGTACTGGCGAAACAGGAACATCGTTGCATATATATATATATTTCGATTATCCAAGAGTCCGGACGGACATATACAAAGGAATAAGAAAACTCAAGTTGAAAAAAATCTTTGCAATAAAAAATAAACGAATTGAAGACAGTGCACAGGGGGACCTACAACTTGAATCCACACCTCCAGGATCAAACACTGAAGTGGAATTATATGAGATGTGGAACCAGGAACAAATTGAGTCTAACACACAGATTATGGAATGTGGCACCAAGGGAGCAGGACTGACTAAATTTAAACAGAAATCAACTTTTTGTCCTATTACAACTTACGATGCCATTGATACCTACCATGAAATCATCACTGCTAAAAGTAAAAAATTAAATAAAAAAATTGGATTGACCACACAAAAGTATCGAAACCAAGATCACAAATACTTCCAACTAATGAAAAAACTAAAAAACCACAGAGATGTCATCATAAGGAATAGTGACAAGGAAGGAAATATTGTACTTTGGGGACAGGAGGAATATAAAATTGAAGCCATGAGTCAACTGAATGACAGAGAATGCTACAAGCGCTCGGACATAAAATCACTAAAGGAAATGTATCATATATATTATAAAAAATTCTCAGGATGGCGAAGTAAGAAATTAATCAGTGAGGATGAACAGAAATACTTAACCAATAAAAATCCAGTTGTACCTACGATGTACTTCATCCCAAAAATCCACAAGGATGAAAAAAAGCCACCGGGGCGTCCGATCATAAGCGCAATAAATAGCATTTTAGAAAAAACTTCTGTATACTTTGATTACGTTATACAGGACTATGTCAAGTCTTTACCCTCGTACATCAGGGATACAAGTGACTTTATAAACAAAATTAAGAATTTTACATGGCATGAGGAATACTTATTATTGGCTTTAGATGTGTCCTCATTGTACACCAGCATCTCCCATGAGGATGGAATCAATGCGATCAAATATTACTTATCCACTAGGGACCCTATTTACAAACAACACAGCGAAATGTTAACATCTATGATAGGATTTTGCTTATATAACAATTACTTCATGTTTAACCACTTGTTATACTGCCAGGTACAAGGGGTAGCAATGGGGGCTAGCTTCTCCCCGAGCTACGCTTGCCTTCATATGGGCATGTGGGAGAAGCTAGTCCTCATGAGAGAATTTGCCGAAATTATGACTACCAAGAGTAAGGTAGGTTTATAGATGACCTTTTTATTATATGGCATGGCACTAGAACAGAAGCGCTGGAGTTTGTAGCACAAATTAATGTTAACAAACTAAATCTGAGATTTACAGCAGAGATCAGTGCAAATAATGTAAATTTCCTGGACACCAAGGTATATATACAGAATAACACACCCACGCCATTTAATAAATAGCATTCCCTATGGCGAGATGCTTAGAATCAAGAGGGTGTGCAGCACAGCAAATGAATTAGAAAAGGCTCAGCATGAAAGTAAGATAAGATTTTTAGCAAGAGGCTATTCAGAACAGGTGATAAACCAGGCTATGGCTAAAACAGGGACATTAGTTAGGGAGGACCTACTGTCCAAAAGCAGTAATAAAACTTTGGTCACAATTAGCGAAGAAAGTTTATCTAAAGGCAACATGACTACTTTTCGCTTAATCATAGGCTACAGCAGACAACATAAAGAACTAAGAAATATCATTCAAGAAAGCTGGCCAATTCTTTTAAGTGACCAGGTATTAGGACCCCTGCTGCCACAGAGGGTGTCCATTACCTACAGCAGGGCTCCCTCCATGCGAGATAATTTGGTAATATCAAGTCCCGAAATTCTAGCCAATCCTATTTGGTATCAAAGTCTAAAAGGCTTTAAGAGATGTATAACATGCAAAGCCTGTACACATGGCATTAATACAACTACATATATAAGTCCTTTTAGAGTTAAACCTTACAAAATCACCAAAATGCTGACTTGTAAATCTGAATACGTGGTTTACGTTTTAACGTGCCCATGTGGTAGAATGTATGTTGGAAGCACAAAATTACAAGCCAACTTAAGAATACTGCAACATTTGCGCGCGATAACAAATATGGATAATACCTATCCAGTGGCCAGGCATTTTAAAGAGGTCCACGGAGCTAACAACAAAGGTTTATCCTATTATGTGATCGACTCTGTACCCCCAAATAGAGAAAGTAGATTGCGGAAACTAGAAACAAGATACATCCTACTACTAGACTCTAAACAACCGCAGGATCTCAATAATACGGAAGACTTATACACATGTTTAGAATAAGTAATTTTTGAAATGAATAAAGATGACACAGGTAGAATGACAAAACAACATCAACTATGAGATTAACATGTCATTAATATACCAAAGAAAATTTTTAATACACAAAAGTATTTATTATATATTTTGACGTATATTTTAGGATGAGATATTTATATGATATTTTAACTAGTATATAGTATTTATTTATTATATCGATGTTATTTGACATATTGAATCTCATTATGAACTCCTGTTGTATATAATTAATCTGTGACAAAGGTTGGACCTAAGTGACTGGTAGACGTACAAAATATGTGACCAATATAGAATATATGGAATCCAAAACACGGCTAGGAAGCCTTTAATGACCGTATACAATATACAGCAACATACAGAATTATGATGAAATAATGTGCTGTATATACACCAAATGTATTTTATTATATAATTTTTTTTCACAAAATGAATCTTATGATTCGGACACTGGCACTTTAGGGGTTATTTTTATCAACATTTTTATTTGCATTTAATTTTATTACACGCCCATATATATTTTTTTTAATTATCTCAGGAGAATTAAGAACATACTAAAATGGTATTTTACCACAATCGCCCCCCTGTTTTTTGCGAATTTGCACATACAGTCGAGTTTTCAGTTTGACAAATGGTATTTTACCTTTATTTTGTCTACGCTTATATTTGCACAGTTAGGATATGAAATCTGTAGTACATGAGGTGTCAGGGATACAAAAAGTCTTTTACCTAGTAATTAACCCCTCTCATGCTGGTGACGAACCCCAGCCGTCCCACCCCGCGGTGGGCTTGTGCTGATGACGGCTGGGGTTCGTCACGGCCCCGCCCTGTTCTTTTGTTTACCGCACAGCGGTAAAATCGCGGCCGCAGCGAAGGGGTTAATACATTTCTTCTCTCGTTGTACTAACATATGCTATTTTATGCATAAGGAATTGATTTCATATCGCGTTGATTTTAAATGTTTAAAATGGGTATTTTACCGATATTTATTATGACATTATTTGAACTCTACTGTACATTTGCACGTTTGCGTATTTGCACTAATATGTACATTTTGACAAAGAAATGTAAACAACATCGACATGTTATAAAGAAGTATGTTTTTTATCTCCATTGGGATTGATGTCACGTGAGGGATTCGAAATGTGCACTTTCACTTTAAAAATGCCTTCCATTGGCGATTGCATTGTCGAGTGAACAAGCGGCGGGAGCCGCGAAACGCGTCTTTAACTTTGGGCAAATAAATAATGTAAGAAGGAATTTGGGTCCGTGTCCTGTGTTCTGGCTACATGCACGATTGAGGCGTGTGTGCTAAAGTTTCTCAGGATTTCGTAATATATATATATATATATATATATTAGCTGAACTTCATTTCAAAATCCAAGCCTGGAAAAACGAAAACGGACCCAAGCAGGTGATTTGCAGTCTTCTTTTATCTTATTTTGCGTGCATTCCCATGACCGCCATGACACGTTTCGGGCCCTATGAGCCCTTGTTCACATAACGTTGTTTAGGCAAGCCTCACCATTTAAAGTGCAAGTGCAGGTCATCTGACCATCTGGCCTAAGGACATAAACAACAGACTTCCGCAACATTACAATCAAATTCAAATAGAAAGTTCTATACATCCAGTTCATAAATTGCTGTAGAATAAAATCAAGGCTCCATGATACATCTAAAATCATAAGTTTAGCAGCAGCTATGATATAGTGCAAAGATATTTCAAGCGTGTGCAACATTCCGCAAATAAATATACAGCAATATAAATAATTATTTAAAATGTGCAAATTTGCCGTTAAATGTGCAAATACGCTATTGTTTAGTGCATAATATCATGATCTATATATCTCTGGCATGAGGGTTATTGACACAGGATTGCATTGACTAGGCAAAGCGTAGCCTAATTATACCCATAATAACCTAGATACTGACCGGGTCCTATACCACTAATGTTTGATGACCCCAACACTATAATTGCCTTCATTGCTGCTGCCTCCCATTGGTTAGATGTATATTCTTATATATGGGGAGCCCCGATCCAATCATACAGCCCATGTGGGCAAAAATGTGTTGTGATGACCGTGCTATGCCCTCACTGCCTTAAAAGTCTATTCCAAAGATGATATGCATATGTATACAAAAAAAGGAAAGAGACGAGAAACTCTTACTTTTGTGTAGGTCATATGGACCATCCCATGTGTAAAAAGTGAAAATCAATCATACATAAAATGGGGAACATCTCTTGCGTACAGCCGTACACATATTAATTCATCAGTATTCCTGGTATGCAACTTCATAAAACACAGTTCTGACCTCTTAACTGAAATCTCAACCCTCAGATCCAAGGTAAACTAGAGACAAGTGTACAGATCTTCACTTGAGTTCAAACCGTTCGGTGTCTTGGAATCTAACTCAAGGATGTATCATGTTTCTAGCATCCTTAATTGAGCCTCTAGGTCTCCCCCCCTGCGCAACTGTGAGACCATATCTATAGCAAAGTAGCTTAGGCATTCCAGATCACTCCCATGACAAGATTTAAAGTGTCTCGCAACTGGGTATGCCTCATCCTGATTGGTGATTGCCCGCATGTGCTGGAGTATACGCTCGTGAACCTGCAATTTGGTACTCCCAACATATTGCAGGCCACACGTACACTCCAGCACATACACCGCATATTCAGATTTGCATGTTAGTTTTTCGATATGGGTACTAATACATCACTAAATGGAGTAATGTAAACGAATTAATTTTTCAACCAGTTTACACGCTTAACAGGATGCGCATATAATAACCCCCCTGGTGGTTTGTAACCAAGAACTGCTAGAACTCACCTCTGGACTGCTTTTCATGAGCATATCACTCATGGATCGTGCTCTGCTAAATGTGATATCCGGAGTTCTAGACAGCGTGCCACCAATCACGGGGTCACCCTGGATATTTGGCCAGTTTTTACGAATAATACTGCACAATTGTTTATGTTGCCTACTGTAGGTGGTAATGAACCTAGGTTGATCCAGAGTTGGCTTATCAGAGGTTAATGATATCCCATTACAATCGTCCTGTGTGGGTAGATTAGAAGTCAAGTTTGCTCTAGAAATAGCCCTGTCCAACACAGTAGCAGAATAACCTCTGGCCAAAAACCTACTTTTGCTCCTCTGTTGAGCCTGCCTACACTCATTACCCGTACTGCAGATACGTCTAATTCGCAGCATCTCCCCATAGGGGATGCTGCGAACCAGATGATCCGGATGGTGGCTAGTGGCATGCAGGACTGTATTCCCCGCTGTATCCTTGCGATGTAACCTGGTTTCCAGTTTGTTGTTCTCGATGTATACTTCCACATCAAGGAAGTTCACCAAAAACCTGCTCAACTGACCCGTGAACTTGAGATTTAAATTGTTCCCATTCATCCCTTCAATAAAGTTTTCCGCTGCCACCTCAGAGCCTTTCCATATATATATATATACCTTTCCAAAAAGGCCCCTTTTTCCGATAAACGGGCACTCGAGGCGGTGTGGACGCGGTACGGCAGTGCCAAGCTGTTTCAAATTTCACCAATTATCTCTCAACAAAGAAAATACTCTCGCACTCATGAATAGAAGTAACTTAAAACGTATTGCGTTTTAGCTTAGATATATATATATATATATATATATATATATATATATATATAATATATATATATATATATATATATATATATATATATATATATATATATATATATATATATATATATATATATATGTATACACACACACACACACATGCTTACTTTCCACGGCTCTTTCACGGCGGAACCTCCCACAGTCTGGTGGCGCGTTTCCAACTGGCAGAGCCCCGCCAGTCAATCGCTTTTCCAGAATATCCAAGTTAAACGCGCACTCAGAAGTTTAAGTGGTACACAGTGTCGCTTTATTGCTGTAACGCGTTTCGGAAGCCTCTACTTCCTTGCTCACACAGCAATCCATTAGCTTTCCACCAGTTACATACACACTATGTGATAGCCATAGAAACAGGACTGCACATTTCATTTTGGCTGACATCTTTGAGTGTACATGTTCCACAATGTTATTTTACACATGATGTCTCGTTTTACACAACCACTTAGTCCATTAAAGCAGTTAAGTACATTTCATTCTTTGTTTCACATTCCATTCGCCACAGTGGCTGATTGTGCAATTACTGTTCCTAAACCCCTCTTCTTTCGCCTAGTGGCTTAATTAGGGTTTAATGTCTCTGGGCAAAGCTTATCTCTAAAAACATAAAGTGCCAAACGTGAACTAAAAGTGAAAAAAGTTTCTACTTAGTGAAGAAGTCTTCTACTCTATTCTCCCGTGAATCTTCTGGGTGACAGGCTCAATTTCTCGTGAAGTGCACGTGATCCCTAACGATATCATCTTGATTCTGCCTGTTAGAGTAAAACAGAGATTAAAATTACAATCTTGTTCCGATTCTCATTAAAAACATATATGTACACATTACCAGCTTAGATTTTCTTTTTTTTACCAACATTACTTCATTGTGACAAACATGCATTCATCAGTTTTTTCATTCTTCAGATACAGTATTCATACTTTCCACCTATATTTCTATGAATCGTATAGATGAACTACTAGTTCCTCATGGTCATTGTGCCCATTTGGTTGTCGCGTTTCTAATTCTAGAATCCATTTCGATTCTTTCTTTCTTAACTGCATCTCTCTGTTACCCCCTCTCTGGTTTTGCCTCACCTGTTCTATTGCAAAGTACGTTAACAAATTGCAATTAGATCTGTGATATTGGGAAAAATGTCTTGCGACTGGGTACTGAGGGTCCTGGTTTGTAATTGCCCTTAGATGTTGCATTACTCTATTCTTGGCCATTACTGTCGTGCTGCCCACATATCTTTTTTTACACGGACATTCAAGTACGTATACCACATATGTTGAGCTACACGTTAAAAACTGAGTTATCTTTCTATTGGTCTTTCCATGAGGGATATCAAAGTCTTTTCTCATAGGGCTATACTTGCAGGCTTTACAATGCCCACATGGGAAGAAACCTGCAAGATTATGTTGGTTCCTATCCTTGTAGTCCGTGATGTCTCCCTTCGTGAGTATGTCCCTCAGACTGTGACTCTTTCTATAGGTGATAGCTGGTCTAGTGCTCAGTTCAGGGCCAATAACAGGATCACTTTTAAGGATGTTCCAATTTTTTGCAATTATTTTCCTTACTTTATGAGACCCCCTATTGTATGTTAGGATTACTCTGGTGGTCTCATTCCCTTGGTCTTCCTTCTCCTTTGTTATTAAGGTGCTTTCCCTTGTTACATTCTCCATTTTAGACAAGGCTCTGTCTAGGACCCACTTGGGGTAACCCCTTTCTTTGAATCTCTGTATAATATTTCCACTTTCTTGATTATACTCTTCTGTACTGGAACAATTTCTCCTTGCTCCTAGAAGTTCCCCGTAGGGGATACTCCATTTTAAAGTATCAGGGTGACTGCTAAGAGCATGGAGGACACTATTGCCTGCTGTTTCTTTCCTGAACAGTTTTGTTTTCAAACAATCATTTTCTGCTCTTACTTCTACATCTAAATATTCAACCTTGTATCTGTCCTTTTGATGAGTCAGTTTTATATTGTACTCATTGGCATTCAGTTGTTCCACAAATTCATCCGCTTCTACATCACTTCCACTCCACACCACAAATAGGTCATCTATATACCTGAGCCATACTATGACTCTCTTAAATGCCTGCCTGTACTGGGGGTCACCCTGTATTTCCCCTTCCCATTTCCCCAGGAACAAATTCGCAAAACTCGGCGCAAAGCTTGTACCCATACAAGTTCCAGTTATCTGCTTATACAATTCACCATTAAACATAAATACGTTGTTTTCCAGGCATATTCTTATCATTTCCCCTAGCATCCTCGTATGTTCTAGGTACATTATATTTCGTTTTTTTAGATAATGCATGCATGCATCTATGCCATGTTCATGTTCAATGACGGTGTACAATGAGTTAACATCCATTGTCATTAGCATATATTCAGCTTTCCAGTTTATGGTGTCAATCTTTTTTAAAAAATCTTGGGTATCCTTCACGTATGAAGGGAGTTTCTTGACATGTTCCTGGAGGAAGTACTCGACATATTTTGACACATTTTCATACACACTCCCTATGGATGACACTATGGGTCTTCCTGCTGGTGTTAGTGGGTTTTTATGGATCTTGGGAAGAAAATAGATTATTGGCAATTTGGGATAATCTTTTTTCAGGAAAGTGAACTCCTCCCAAGACAGGAGACCATCCTCCTGCCACTTGGTAAGGTTGGACCACATGGTTAAGATGTTGTTTTTATAAACTCCACCATTACTTTTGCAGTAATAGTTTTCATCGTTTAACTGTCTCATTGCCTCTGTTATATACGCCTCCCGATCTTGTATGACCACATTTCCCCCTTTATCTGCTGGGCGTATTACAATAGAGGAATCATTTGCTAGGGATTCAATAGCTTTCTTTTGTTTCAAATTTAAGTTGAAACCTCCTCCCTTCCCCCTCGGGCAGTGTTTATATTCCATTAGTGACTTAGTTGTTATATCATGAAATGTGTCTACATTATCATGTGGGAGATTTGGAAAGAATACGGATTTGGGTTTAAAACTAGTCATGGCAGCTCTATCTGTAGTCATGTTCAGCAATTCTGTGCCCCCCTCCCGGAAGTGTATTTCCGTGCTGTCTCCTTCATATATTAAGTCTTGCGCTATTCGGATGGCATTAGCGTCTCCCACCTCTAAAAAGGGCTGACTAGGGGGTATGGATTCCTGTGCATTCCAGTTACCAGTGTTACTTTTAAGAGCATGCCATTTCTTCAGTTTTAATTTCCTTATGAACCGGAATATGTCAATTCTGGTATCACTGTAGTTGAACATTTCTGTAGGACAAAACGAGAGGCCCAAACTCAGAGTGTTCTTTTCAATGTCAGACACACACACACATATATATATTTTTGAGCAGGTCCCCATGCCAGCTTCCCCTGCCACAGTGTTCCTGTCGAACTTGTCTACCTGCTACCCTCTGTTTGTGCCTCCTCTGCTTGTTGCTCATTTCTTGCTCTATTGTGCCTTTTCTGCCCTCGGTTTTGTCTTTGCTGCTCATTTTTCTGCTTTCTGTTTTGCCTTTTCAGCTAATTCTCCTGCCCTCTGTTTTGGCGTTTTCTGCTCGATTTTGTGCCCTCTGTTTTGCCTTTCCTTCTCATTTTCCTGCCCTCCGATTTGCCTTTCTGGCTCATTTTTCTGCCCTCTGGTCCCCTCTCCTGCTCTGTTTTGCCTTTTCTGCTCATTTTCTGCACTCTGTTTTGCCTATTCAGCTTATTTTCTGCTCTGTTTGACCTTTTCTGCTAATTTTTCTGCCCTCTGTTTTGTTCTCTTCTACTCTGTTTTGCCTTTCCTTCTGTTTTTTCTGCCCTCTGTTGTGCCTTTCTGCTAATTGTTCTGCCCTCCGTTTTGCCTTTTCTGCTTGTTTTCTGCCTTCTGTTCTGCCCTCTTCTGCACTGTTTGCCTTTCCTGCTCTCTGTTTTGCCCTTTCTGCTTGTTTTCCTGCCCTCTGTTTTGCCTTTTCCTGCCCTCATTGTTTTGTATGATGCTGCACACAAACTAGATCAACTGAATACTGACTAAACATGTTGCCAATAATAATAATATAATTTTCAAGAATTCAAATCACTAAACCTTTTTCAGATAATGAAATCACAAAAGTTTAAAGTATAAAACAATGTTTTAATAAAACTTTATGTTTATATTCAGGCATACAAAAATCAAGAGTAGCCATTGAATACCAAGGAAACTATGTTATATGAATGGAGCAAAAATTATGTATAATTTACTGAACATATAATTATCATTTGCTTTTAAAGAATAGCAACACTGTCGACAAACTCACTCATTAGATATGGTCTTACTGAGGTTTTGTTAATGTTCACTTATACCATTCTGTCAGAAAAATAACAGCCTTTAAGAAACATGAGCATTTTGGAAATCTCTGGATTTCTACAGACACCTTCCATGTCTGGTGGGGGGTTAATGTTGCTTAGCTTTGACATATTTCCGTACTGACACATGATCTCCTCTGTGTACTCTCAGGACCCAGCTGAGCTTCAGCAATTGGCAGTCACTGACTTCCAGTCAGACATGAATGAGGGACTAAGGGATTACGCCCCATTCCTGCTGTGCTTGCAGAGGAAGAAGGTCCAGCAACAAGAAACCCTTCACAGAGGCACACCCTACCACCGCCCAAGCTTTAAGACCCAGATGAGCAGTTGGATTCAGGACATGAAAAGTAAGTCAGAGATGAATAAAGAGAAAAATAAATCCCAAAATGAGGATGGACTTACAAATGATAATGACCATTCAGTTTCATCACACTGCACAGTGTGTCATCTCTTGTTGTGCATGCAGATATATCCAAAATATCTTCCTTGTGTAATACTAATTCCAATACATTACAGTCCATTAAGTCAGACAGGTGGTACACAAGAGTTTACTTTCCTCGTCAGTGCAATATTTATCCGGTTGTGTAGGTGATGCCATTTTAATATCTGGCCTTTGCCTTCTTAACATAGATTGCTACCTTGTTGCTTGGTTGCTTACTCATACTATGGCAAATCAAGGGAGGGACTAGGAGCAGATTATTGGGTCCAGCGCCCACGCTCCAAAATAATTGTAGTAATGCGAAAGGGGGATGCTGCTCTTCCAAGAGGATGAAGAAACTTAAGTAGTTGGTCGAGACTAAGGAACTGACCAGAGGGATCCGGGGGATCCGTGTGATCAGAAGTGAATGCCCTCATACAGCTTTAAAGTTGAGTGTAAGTGAGGATGTAAGTATAGGGTGGTGTACAAGGTGGCTTAAATGACACCTCCAGGATGGCAGAGGACGGAAGGTCCCCGGTCAGTTTCCACGTTGGTCCTATTGTTCCCGCAGCTAGGCGCGGCTCTCTGATATACCGAAGGGGCAATGTTACCACTTAAAAAGGATCGGAACAAATTTTGTTCTGCAGCAGGTACAGTAGACAAACTGTGATTGGGCATAGCACACTCTTTGCTTCCAATCAGTTGTAGGGTAGGTGTCAACAGTCAGTCCTGATGAAATGCCTAAGAGCCTACTTGGCCACAAGGCATCAAACATGTTAACCCTATGTCATTATTTTGAAGCGGTCTAGGAACACAGACAGACTCCTTTGACAGCTCTCTCACTTTTTCAAACAAAAGGAAGGTGCACTTGATAGAAGTCAAAACAGGCGACAAATAAATACTTCATAAATTCTTCTTTTTATTGAATTCCTGTAAAAACACCGGCACACAGCCAACGCGTTTCGTTCCCCAGTTCCACGGGAACTTCGTCAGGGCTGTAACAATTACAAAGACCAACATGAATATACATATAATGTGATGAATATACAAAGTGGAATACATTTAAGAGACATTTAAAAATACAACAGCAACACCACTAACACAGATGACCCAAGACATAATGTCACACAAGCTGTGTTTTTAGGACACATACATCCACAACCAAAGACATGACACAGAAACATTATAAAATAACAACTGGATGATAACATCATGTCAGTTTATTGTACACTCGGTACAATTCAGAGAATCATTTAAAATGTCAGAAGTCGCCGTTCATTTGTGTAAAGGTAGGGAAGAGAATGAATAAAGAAAAGGAAAGACAGAGAAAGAAAAAGTTAAAAGCAATGCTAATATCACGCAAAGGAAACAGTAACAACAAATCCACACCGTAGCTAGAAGAAAAAGAAGGAAAGCATACCCATGCAAAACTAGTCACTTCAGTATCCTCGGTACTCCAATGATCAGAAAAGACCACACAATTCATACCTACTATACATTGCAGAAAGTTAACCGTAGATTTATCACGGCCACACCAGTGGTGGAGCCAACCACAAAAGACGTTGCCTGGTCAAAGACGTTAGACGTAACCAATCGGTCATGCCGCAAAAAATACCAGTCAAATAGGCACCTAATATCCATGCTCTTAAAATAGATATAAACCAACTTTAAGATGTTAGCTAATGTTTTCACTTCACTTACATAGTCTGTAAAAAGTGTTATGGCCTTCCTGGTACTTCAATCATTTGCCTATGGCCCAACAGGTTAAATAACCTATGCACTCAACAATTACAGCTTAACAACATAAAACAAAGAGAAAACGTATATTGATAGAAAATATGCAAACAATGATTTTACAGGACAATTCAAAGCAAAAATCCATGCATTATTAACCCATTTTCGGCAGCGAACATTCCGCCATGGTGCGGGCGTTCTAAAGGGTGAGCGGGGCGCGTCGGCCAAACGTTGTGCGCAGCACCAGGGAGAGAGTGCTCGCGTCGATCAACGGCCGACGCGAGCACGGTAGGGGTTAAATAATGTGAAGGACAAAAGCATTGCTATAATTGTGCACAAGGCCCCAAGTCTCAAATGCTACTGGCAAAATAATCGCATCAAGCACGTGACCATCCACATGATAATTATCACCATTTAAGTTTTCATTAGTTTGTCCGCTTTCAAAAATCTGTTATGTCATACTACTCAACCCAAGTCTTCAAACAGAGAAAATAGTGCCTGATGACTAACACAATGAGAGACTCCTCAATGGACTTTTACACATAAACATAGATAGATAGATAGATAGATAGATAGATAGATAGATAGATAGATAGATAGATAGATAGATAGATAGATACTATTTGCAGAGCTTATCTGCTGTTTTTGCAGGTTCGTCACAGTCGAGGCAAGCGTGTCTTATAGTGTTTTTCCTATGAAGATACCCTTTTCCATGCACCATTTATGGAAAAATTATTTTCAAGAATGTCTTTCTACTCAGAGAAGTAGTGTACCAACAAAGCATCTTGGTCTCTACTTATCATAAGCCCCACAGCATTGGCAAATTCAAGCATCTGAGAATTTGCTTTAATCTGATCTGTGTGGTACTGTTTTTATTTTCACTCTGTTGTTACTTAATCCATAGCTGAGTAGATGTGCTATCTTGTTTGGATTTCTTTTTTCTAAGTCATTTTTATTATTCTACATTTGGAATAGCACCAGTGTAGGAAAGTGGGTTATTAGTAGGTGAGGATATTCACCCTCAACTAGTAATACAGCTCTTGGAATATCGTAACATGCTGCTCCCTGAATGTACTTTATTTTATCCTGAGGATAAGGACACACATTGTTTATGCTGTGGATTCTCCTTTTGAACAGAGTCTTGTAAAGGTTCCAGCATGCTAACTATCACCCTTACTACCACAAAGGAGGACACTCCCCCTAGCTGTGGCACCTCATTCAATAAGAAATTTACTTTCCTTATCATCAACTGCCGCTTGCTCCCTAAACATAAAGAAGATATTTTTGCCCTTCTGCTCAGCGAACAAACAGACACAAGGTTTCTGACTGAAACATGGCTGCGCAGGAGTTCTGGTCCTGATGTAGCTGCATCTTTACCGTTCAGTTATGCTATAGTCAGGAAAGATAGGGACTTCAAGACAGGCGGTGGCATTGCCATCATCTACAAGCAGTCCTACCTGTGCAAATTTAAAAATCTGCCATGTACCAGCTGTGAGGCAGCTTTGTTTAAGCTTGCCCTGACCCCCAAGTTCACTTTCTCAGGCATACTAGTTTATCGTCCCCCTGGGCTGTCTGGACCATGGGCTTAATCTTTTTCTGATCTAATAACCCTTTTTCTCTTGAATGCCGCCAATTTCTCCATCTTGAGTGATCTCAACTTACACTTGGATGAGTCTGCATGCACTAATAGCGCTACTTTTATTTCTGATCTGGCAGCATTGAATATTGCACTTTGTAGCCCTGGTCCCACTCATGTGGCTGGCCACCTACTGGATCCTATGTTTTCCAATTTATCCTACATTCAATGCCCACCAGCTTTTCCCTAATGGTGGTCTGATCATTTTGCGATCACCTTCAGTTTCGAGATCTCAGTGAGCTCACCTGTAGCCGCACCTGGCATCAGGAAACCAAGTAGAAACTGGGGACAACTGGATATTGAAACTCTCAATAGGATCCTGGCTTCCAATGCTCCTATCACTAAACAAATGTCTATCACTCTTTCAGGTGTTGTCCAAAAGTGGCTTTTAAATGCCATTGATACCTGTCTCCCACCCTCGATTAGGAAGGCGAATAACCACTGCGTGCCTGCCCCTTGGTTTACTGAGAATTTAAAAACAGAGAAAACCAAATGCAAAGCTTTGCAAAGATGTTGGGGGAGGAATTATGCACCCGATACCAAATTCTCATATAAAAGGGCAAAAAGAGAATATCATACTCTTTGTAAGTCAGCTCGTGCTGAATATGTCTCCTTGACCATCTCACGTGCATTGAATTGCTCCAAGACATTATTTAAATTGGTCAAAGAACTCTCTGGCTCTGAAACTCAATCTACTCCCCCTTCTCTTAATGCTTTGCAATGTGAAGATTTAGCTAACTTCTTCCTCCATAAAGTGGAGAAAATACACTCTGAAATGAAGGACATCAAACCAGGTAACCCCTTCAGCAAGCACCTACATTCCCTCAAGTAGCTAGAACCATTGATCATAGTGATAACAGGATCATTGAATCCACTAATACTTTGGATACTTGGGGGCATATTATCAAGAACAGGCGATAAGATTATCGCCGCTTTATCGTCAGGAAACTGCCGCTAAAGCGGCGATAATGGGCTTGATAATATGCCCTTGTGAATTCCCTTAGCAACCCCAGGTTAACACCAGAACCTGGCCTGCTATGGGAATTCACAAGGACATATTATCAAGCCCATTATCGCCGCTTTAGCATCAGTTTCCTGCCGATAAAGCGGCAATAATTCCATCGCCTGTTCTTGATAATATGGCCCTTGGTCTCTATTAGATATGAGCTCCTTTAAACAGCTATTAGCTATTATTAAATCTGGCTCACACTGTGACCCTCTTCCAATTTCGGTGCTCCGGCAGCTTGAGTCGCCCTCACTCACAATAATCATGGAACTTTTGAATGCCTCCTTACAGGAGGCAACAGTTCCCCCAGAGTGGAAAATCGCGATGGTGCTTCCTCTTTTGAAGAAGGCTAATGCTGATCCTGATCAGACTTCTAACTACTTGCCTATTTCATTGCTTCCGGCCTTCTCGAAAATTCTAGAAAGACACATTAATCTACAGCTATCTCAGTTCGTTGAGTCACAAAACTATTTACACTCATCCCAGTCAGGATTTAGAGCCGGCTTTTCAACTGAAACTACCCTTCTTGGAGTTACGGAACTGCTGCGGCATCACTTAAGATATTTGAGACACGGTGGTCCTCATTACTTGATTTGAGTGCAGCATTCAACATCATGTCTCATACCGTCTCAGTGAAAGCTTTACAATCCTTGGGTGTTATCGGGCCGGCACTGAACTGGCGCATCTCTTTTCTCACTGACCGAACGTTCCAGGTCTTTTCCCCACCGGCTATTTCTGATACTCACTTCTCTCCCTATGGGGTACCCCAAGGCTCCATTCTTAGCCCTTTGTTATTCAACTTGTATGTCAGGCCTCTGGCTGATAATGCAGAGGAGGCTTGACTGTCCTTGTTATCCTATGCCGATGACACCCAGATTATCTTCTCTCACTCTACTGAGAGGGTGCCTGAGACACCTGCTCTCCAGTTGGGATTGAGTAAAATTGCTTCCTAGATGCAGGCCAATTTTCTCAAACTCAATGGAGAGAATACTGAGGTTCTGATTTTGGGGAAGAATAAAGAACTTTGGGGTCCCCAACACTGGCCTACTAAAATGGGTGTTCCCTCATACCAAGTTCGCAATATAGGCTTCATCATTGATGTTTTCTATGAGACAACAAGTCGTGAAGGTAGCCACAACCTGTTTCACCATCTTGAAATGGCTTAAAAAGATTATCTGGATGTTGCCCAGGCCTACTCAGAGAACAGCAGTCCAGGCTTTTGTCACCTCCAGACTGGATTACGGCAACGTTCTTTATCTAGGGACCAACAAGGATGTGACACGCAAGGTGCAGGTGGTGTAGAACTCCGCCGCCAGACTGCTCTGTCAGGTCCCTAGAGCTGCTTCTATCTCTGGCTCTCTGTGTGACCTTCATTGGCTCCAACCAAATTAAATTAAAAGCCCTGAGCTGTATGTTTAAGATTAAATCTGGAGTGGCTCCTCAATACCTGCAAGCTCTGGTCCATCCTTCCTTGCCTACGCGCCACATCCACTCTGCCACTCAGGCGAAATTCTCGGTTCCTACAATTAGTCGATCTTTTGCCTGCTTAGGTCCCTCTTTATGGAACTCTCTTCCAGTGCCGCTCCGCAACGAGACTGTTTATGTGAACTTCAGTAAATGCCTAAAACCTTGACTGTTTAATCAATAATTTCTCCTCTCCCTTTCTGTTCCCTTCAGGCTGGTGCTGGGAAACCCTTCTGGGTAGCTGTTGCACCTTACAAATTAAATTAACATAACATAATACCACAATCCATTCATAATCTTTATTTGATTTTAAAAATACCAGTCTCTAATAGGTCCAATCAAGCCTCAGTAAATTAATCCTTGCTCAACCCATGGTCGCTTAGCAAACGAGCAGTCAGACTTAATTTAGGAGACAGGCATGTTTAAAGAATTTATTATCACCAAAACAGTAAATAAGTAAAAGACACAACACAAGAAAAATCCTTATCTTTAAAATTACACCAAAATGACAAGACTGAAGATATGAATTTTTAAAGATGAAATAAAAAATGGTATATTCTAGTGCCGAAAAGCCTAAACTTGTGGCTATCTAGTCGCTCTGGACTGGGGAAAAGTCAAAGTTTTTTGGCCGACAACGATGGAGCGAGTGTCGGATAGATTGAGGGCTAGGTCCCGGTCAAAAGTTTACCTTCCGAGTTAGTCTTTTCTGTGAGCTTTCCTTTTCGACAACGAGTCCTCTGGTTTCTCAAATCCGGAGCTTGAATCAATGACGGCAGCCTGCTGCAGCACAGAGCCTCTGTGAGCCACATGAAGTCTTTGTCCCTGTCGGAGAGGAGCTCCTGAGCTTTCAGCAGGACAAATCAGCATGGTCAGGCCGTTTTGGGAGTAGACAACGGCGGCTTGACTCTTGACTCTTGACGCCAAGCTGGTGTCCTGGAGCTTTGCAGAAAGTTTCCAAACTTTGAGTTCTTGCAGTTTCTTGGTTCTACTGGGGTAAATAAGGGTCCAGTAACAGAAGTAAAGGGTTCAGAGACTGGATTGCTTCTTGGGGGCTAGGGCTCTATTTCTCACAACGCACCTGTACAATCCAGGAAAAATCCAGTTGCAACTAGTCAGCTGGGGGCGATCCTCTCTTTGGCTTGGCAGGCGACTACTGCCAGCTCTCTTGTACGTGTTGCTGATCAGGGAGTCCACTCTTTTTCCTTTGAATCAGGTGCAGTCATTTCTTTGTGTAGCCTTGTCAGTGCATCAGTTGCAGTCCTTCTGGGTGCAAGCCTCCTGTGGTCCAGTCCAAGGGTACAGCAGGGCAGTCCTTCTTCTTCTGATGTTCCAGGCAGTGTTCTGAGGTGCTCCTGCAGCTCTCCCATATTTATCCTCCATTCTGAGCTGACCGGGAGTAGGATGACACCCCATCCTATAGGGGTAAAGCTACCTCCCTCTGACATGACCACTTCTTGCAAAGTGTGGCATATTTTTGACCAAGAATGCACCACTCTGCCAAAATTCAAAATTAAGAAATTCACTACTTTGTGTATTTGTCTGTGTAACCCAATCCAGATGTGTAGCTATCATCTGATTACACTTCCCTCCAAGCCCCTCTCCTAATCTAATTAGCGGGGCTCCCATGTGGCTGGCGATCAAGGAAGTGGGAGCTGGCCAGGGTCTTATGACATCTGTTCTCCTGCCTTTGACATCTAGCGTATCTCCCCAGCCCTCTTCCTCTACATGGCTTATCTAGGAAGCATATCTCCTCTCCCCCAAATGGTTGTATTGTTTCAACCCCAGGACTCTTCACAACTACTCAAGGAAAAGCTTAGCTCAGGCTGTAAAAGACTGACCAATCAGAAGAGGCTGCTACAGGGCAAGTATCACCAGGACAGTAAGTTCTAAAACTACCTTCCTGTAATATTTATAATAAATCCCAACCGTGGCAAGGTGTTCGATGTATTGTAACCATTGTTTTGATACTTTGAATGATATGTCTAGCTTGCACCAATCGAAAGTAGGCCTGGGTGGTGAACTCCGCTCCATTCACAGAGTTTGCAGAGTTTTTCGCACTCCACTGAGCTTGCGGAGTTTAGAAAAACTCTACTCTGCAAAGCGGAGAGGAGTTGTTTCTTCACTCGTGCTCACCAACGGTAAGTTGGCGAGCACGGGCGAGAAAAATCCAACGCTAGACTGCTTCCCAGTGAGATTTCTCAACGAGGGCGGTCGGTAGCCCTCATGTTGAGGAACCTTCACTTTGCGTTGAGGAAGATGCTGCTCGAGGACAACTTCTACTCAAGCAGCAGAAAGAAGCAGTGCCCTCTTGAGCTGCACATGATGCCGTTTGTGCTACACCTGGTGCTAAAAATCAGTGAGAATGGCGCGAGGTAATGCACTCCGCCACTATGCTGAACTCTACGTTGAACTTAATAAAAGTTAGACTTTATTAAGTTTAATAATGCCTTCCCATGTTAGCCTATGGGGCTAGAGGCACTACAATAGGGAGAAACGCCTTTGGCTGTTTTTCCTTACTAGAGCATACAAAACATCTTTTATATTGTCCCTGCTTTTTATAATAATGCGCCCTACCCTGGGGGCACCTTGAACAGACCTAAGTGCTGAGTTGTATGTAATAATAAAGGTAGTTTTGGACTTTGAAAGCACTTTTAATTCCAAAGTTGAATTTGGGCACAGTTTTATTTTAAAACCAGCCTACAAGACATCAGATACCCTAGCAGTGCACACTTAAGTACATTAAGTCCACTGGGGTCTCTAAACTTACAGGACCTACCATATAGTAGGGGCATACAGGCAGGTTGTCTTTGCCAGTCAGAACGATGTCAATTATCATATAGCTTTAGAGGACATAGCACTGACCCTGGGCCTGGTTAGCAGAGCACAAAGCCCTTTCAGAGTCAGTAACCATCTGCATCAGTCAAAAAATGGGGGCGATCAGGGCAAGAGGGATGACTTCCTTACAGGGTTACAAAACAAACCCTAAGAGGAATCCTTCAGCTAGTGAGTCACACAGAAGTAAATCTGCAGCAGTAGGGCTGAAACTCAACTGTGTTGCCAAAGCAGTCCTTTTACAGCTGTTATGGGGAGGTAGGGAATGACCACAAAATATTTGTTCCCTTCTGTGTCCGTAAGCGGTATTGTTTCATTTGCTTTTCTGACCCAACTTTTGTAATTCTTATCATTCCCATTAGTTTTTCCTGTTGTCTATCTGCCTAGCTCTGGGAAGTCTTCAGCTGAGTTTTTATCAGCATTTGCACCTGCTGTCCCCTCTCACCCTCCAGCACCCCCTACTGAAAAATTGGGCTACAATGAGAGTCAGTTCTCTCTCTTGGGACACTGCTGATGCTGGCTTCTTGAAGGACACATTCTATTCTCACTTTTCTGTTCAATTTAATTTACTCCCCCTCTACTGGGTAGCATTAATTCAGTACAAAGGAACAAAACAGAAAATCCAGCATGTCAGCAGTGAGGAGGCAAATTTACAGGAATTCACTGTAACAACTCAACTTCCACAGTGCAATACCATTATAGGGTTCTAGGATCCTATAGGGACTGGCCTAAACAGAGAACAAGTCAATATCTGACACTTCTGAGTGCATTGGTATAGCTAGTCACACTTTTGAGTGGCTCACAACTTTTTGATCACTGAATTGTTTCATATTGCACAGAACCTTACAATGCTCATGTATTCCTTGACACAGGCGTGGAGGCAGAGCTGGAGAGGACCCACTGCCAGCCCCGTGAGGTGTGCATCAAAGTGTCTGACGAGCACCCACCTTCCTCCAGCACCTTCTATGTGCCCAAGTGCGTGACAGTGTACCGGTGTGGAGGCTGCTGCAATGGAGAAGGGAATAACTGCGTTAATACCAGCCAGAAATTCATCCTCAAAACCGTGAGTATTGTGGGCGTAGAACGCAAGGGGACACACTCTCACAGTATGAGCGTGCCCAGCAGATATGAAGCAGTCAGCCATTTTATGTCATAAGGATTGCCGCAGTGAAAACAATGCACCAGTGTAATATGCAATAGATAAGACTGTGATTTGATACTGGCTTGAAATTCCTCAATAAAGAAGTAAAATGGAGCCATTTTGTATCTAGAAAAACATGTTCCAATTATATTGTGTTCTGAACGCTCACTCTGGGATTCTTCTTCAATAATTCAAGCTATGAAGTGGGAGCTTCCCATACAAAAGTTTCATGCCCAAAGCTAATGTTTAACCAGTCTGGTTTCTGCCGGTACGCGGCACCAACAGAGCAAAACAAACAAGCATTTGCAATGCAATAGGTCTCGCATTTGCAAGAGTTTAAGCTTTTGACATTGTAAATGACAATGCCTTTTATTTGTCTGCATTGCTAATTAACCCGTAAATAAAATGCATTGCCATTTACAATAGCTGAAACCCTTGTAAATGCGAGACATATTCAAAGAAGCAGCCGCCATTGTCCCAGGCTGCTTCGAAAGTGAAGGGCGCACATGGCCCGCTGAATGTTGCTGGAAAGCATGTTGTGCCTGAAGTAGGAGAAACTGAATAAAGAAAATAGCGATTACAGACTAAAAAAGACGTACCATGTAACAACCAAAGTAAAGGGGCCAGTCCTCATGGGAGGTTACAAATGAAGACAAGGCGGTACTAAGGAGGGACTAACAAGCCTATTAATGAATCAGAAGCCAGCATTTAGGAAGGAAAATGACACAAACCAATGACAAATATGGACGGGCTTCTATTCCATACTCCAATACAGCATGCTACAGAGCAGTGCCCAGGCTCGACCTAAAAACCGGGCCTTAAGACAGGTTCTTATCGGTTCCTCTAGAGGCCTTAGTTAAAACAAAAGTTGTTGGGGTGGAACACGAAAACAACATTTATCTGGAGGTGGTGGTGGATTCTGCTTTAAATAGCAGGAACATACAGTAAACATTATTAATTTGAACTTGTTGCTTTGCGTGGATTAATTATGAACCTTGCCAAATGTATTATTACTAGTGGCCCAGATAAAGGGTACGATATTAACTGTTAAATATCTCTTTGCTTATCGAGTTCAGCTATTATTGATACAAAAGGAGGTTCTATTTCGGAGTGTGGAGAATAAAGTTCTTATTCACATGGATTAGACAACGCCCTTTGTTGCAATGTGCCTTTTTCATCATACTACAACTCTCACTGCACACAGTCTTTCATTGAGTCTTGAGTGTCTGGTGGATTCCTTCAGCATGAGGTGACGGGCTTGTGTAGTGGATGAGTAGTATGGTGAATAGTTTCTTCCATCAACAAGCAGTTTAATTTGGAATTATGTATTTAACATCCCAGAGGCATCTGCCACTTCTATCCACAATATAATAGGTGAACTTGTAGAGCGTACATCCATCCCAAGAGGTATCCTGGCGCAGTTTACCAATAAAGTATGTATGTTGTTAGCCAACTCAATGATACTCATGTTATCATCCTCTTAAGGATGATAGTCTCAGTGTACACTAGGAATCAAACCTGCCACCATGGGACCAAACATAAATCTTTGATGTGAAAGCATTAATTGACTTAACCACTACTCTTCTCTGTCATTGGTTGTGTCCTCTCTCTTCAATGTACTGTGGAACCATCCACTAGCAGCAGAAAGTTCAGCCATGTGTCTACAACCACTCAATCAGATTGAGGAAGACAATGACACACATCCGCTATCTCTTCTTCTGGCATTTTATCTTCTCCATCTAATGGCTCCTCTCTCTTTCAGCTTATTGAGATAACCATTCCTCCAATCCGGGAGCCAAGAACGGTGTCCAAGCTGTTTCTCAATCACACCAACTGTGGATGCACCAGCCACCTGGCCCAACGGCGCTCCATCATGAAGAGGGCCTCTGCTGAGAGGCATGTCACCTACGCTGGAACATTCACATCACAAAATGGGGCCAAAGCACAGAGACATGGAACAGGTCCTGCACGGTAAGTGAGTGGTGTGTACAGGTGCACAGTGTGAACCACAGTCAGATTGCATGATCACCAAAAGAGAGAGGACTGATAGATTCACATATCCAAGAAGTAGGACCTCAGAACGTAAGTCTGCTAATACATCCCAACAGTAACTTACAGAACTCCGGCTATTTCAGTGCAGAGACTAACAGACTACTCTGCCATGCACTTCAGTCATGACTTGGTGACAACGAACCCTCTCCTTAGTACATTACTGGAAGTCACACACATGCCTTCTACTTCAGCACAGTCTTGACAACCAGCACTCTTAACCCGGTAATGGCACGTCCTGTTCAAAACTCTGAAAAGATACAAAAGGTCTGCAGGTGTGTGTCAGGTCTCACCAGAGTTAATGTATTGGTATCCACAATCCCACACTGCACCACTCATGTTGTTCTATCACTGGAACCTACAAGTAGCTGATCCAGCAGCAGCGTTTTTCTAACTCACCAACAGTTCATGGCACTGCTCCTGGTGAATCGCAAGGGTAGCTTCACTAACCAGGTGAGACACAGAACGTATCACATCATCCAAACCTTTGCAGTATTCCGGGATTATATCTTCTGGTATATTGATGAGAGCATCTGCAGGAACAGATGGCTGTCTCATCACTCGGACCCCATGATGACTTCATGGGGTGACAATCCTGTCCTCCTGTCTGGTGTACTTCTCAAACTCATCAACACAAGAAGCAATGCATCAGGCCACTTCAAAGACATTGAAGCATACCTTCGCCAATCTGGATTTCAATGTGCCATTTATTTGTTTCACCAGTCCAGTAGCATCTGGACAATAACTGCAATGGAGCTTCTGCTCAACTTGTATAGCTGCACATAACATTTTCAGGACCACATTGTTAAAATGAGTTTCTGTGTCTGACTCAAGAGCTTTTGGGAATCCAAAACATGGAATCAACTCTCTTAACAACTATTTAGGTACTATGAGACCGTAATTTCTTCGTGTTGAATATGCTTCTACCCATTTTGAGAAAATTGCAAACAATGACCAAAACATATCTTAAACAATTGCAAAAGGGCATTTGTATAAAGTCCATTTGCATTTGGTTAAAAGGACCTGCGGATTTTCCTACATGACTCATGACAACTTGCATTTTTCTTTCAGCATTTTGTTGTTTACACACTATGCATCGAAGACACAACATTTCAGCAATCAATCAGAATATGGGATTAAATTACATCTGTCGAAAGAGGCAAATCATTGGATCTCTTCCTACATGTGAAGGACCATGTAATGTCTAGCCATAGGTGACAACAAACCATGAGGTAATACAGGTCTGCCATCAATGTAAACTCAGACTTCCTCTTCCCTTTCAGTACATCCAGCTCACACCCAACTTTGTTGTTCAGCTGCTGTGACTTCTATTGCGGTCAACAACAGGTTACAATTTGTGACGTCTGATGTTTCAGTCAACAAATCCCCATTAAAAGTATGGACATTCATGCGCAATCCTTTGTGATTTTGTCAGCATATCTATTGCCAAAGGTCACATAGTTAGTGCTTTGCCTGTGAGCTACGCACTTGACCACTGCTATTTTAGGCAGGCAATTGTAGGGACAGCAAAAGGTTCCTTACACTTGCTTCATTTCATATATGCGTTCTGGAGAAACTCATGAACCACTGTGTGACCACAATTGCCTGAAGTCATGTACAACCCCAAAGCCGTACTGACTATTGGTAAAGATCGTAACTCTTCGTTGTTCTGAAATGCTGCAAGCTTGCATCAAGGCAACCAGCTCAGAAACGTGAGCTGAATGCATGCCTTGCAACCATGAAGCTTCAACAACACCTGCAACTGTACAAACAGAATAAGCTGCTTTCACATTTCCTTCACTGTCTCACAAACATGAACCATCAACAATCAACACATGATCAGATTCAAGCAAGGTCCAAACTGGGGTGGCATGGTGAGCAAAAGAATGATGGATTTAACCCCGATCTCTTGACTGTGGGTGAATGTTTTGATTTATTCTGCATGCCATCCATCAATTGTGTGTCTGCAGATTCAAGCAATGGCTCATCCTGTGTAACAGGTGGGGACTTTATGCACAATTCAGTCACATCCAAGCAACCATGTTCAACCTCTTCAGTCACATTTTCATTTCCAGGCAGTGGCAACACAGTATACACATTCTCTGCACCCAAAAGATTCTACTCATGATTTGTGAGACGACTATTAGTTAGATACTGTGTATGAGTTAACAGTATCTCCACTGAATTAGGTACAAATACAGTCAGTGGATGCTCCATGACTATCCTTTCACACTGTTCAAGACTCACACATGTAGATGCAACTGCTTTCAAACATACAGGCAAAGCCGCAGCAACAGGGTCAAGGGTTGCTGAAAAGTAGGTGATTGGTCTGCGACTATTTCCATGCATTTTTCAGTACTGAAAGAGTGCAGCCTTCTCTTTCACTACATAACACAAAGCACTTACTATAATCAGCCATTCACAGAGCAGGTCCCCTGCAAAGGCATTCTTGCAGCTCAGTGAAGAAAGTCATACAACTGTCATGGCAAGGTACAGTATCAGACACGTCTGTGTGTCAACCTCTGGAGAGGTTTTGCTGTTAAGGAAACATTTGGAACCCATTGTCGGCAGTAGCTCACCATTCCTAGAAACATGCAGATTTCTTTTTGGGAGGTTGGTGGACTCATGTTAAGAATAGCAGAGATTATTTTGTGTGACACTTTCCTTGCTCCTTTTTCAATCTGGTGTCCTAAATACAGGACTTCAGGTCTGCAAAACTGTATCTTAGTCAGATATACTTTATGTGGAGGTACTGCTATTTAAATTTCCTTAATTTTCCCCCACCAAGATAAGTTGAGGGAAGACCATTTGTCCAATGTTTGCAATTTAAATCAACTCTATTTGTTCCTATAGTAAACAAATAAATACCAGGATACTTAAGACCAATTGTATTCTATATAATGCCTATGTCATGTGTCATATCTGCAGTGCAAAATATGTTTAAAGGGAAACCATCAGTTTTATTGATATTTAAAGTATATCCTGATACTGATGCATAACCTTCAACAATATCAAATATCACTGGTATAGTATGTACAGGGTCATTTAAATAAACCAAAACACAATCTGAATGCTCAGAAACTTTGAGAACTGTATTATTGATTGTAATGCTGGAAATGTCCATAGAAGTACTAATAAGAGTTACTAGTGGTTCAATAGGGAATATAAAACGCAAGGGGGTTAAAGGACATGCTCCCACACCCCTAGACAAGGTCTAGTGCTTCTGTGCAGGAGAAAAGGGGAAGAGTTATGCCATTAACAAAAAGGGTAGCTGAGGGTGATCATAGTGCTTTAACTATGGAGATAAATGTAGTTCTGAAACAGAATTTTTACATAGTTCTACCTAAACATTTCTAATTGAGCATGTCAAATTCTTTTTCTGCATCTAAAGCTAATAAGCCTATGGAGTATTTAAACTTCTTTAGGGATGTGATAGTGTGACATAGTAATCTAGTATTGTGTGAGGATAATCTACCTTTCAGGAAACCAGACTGATCAAAATTAATAAAATGGTTCAGACTAGGAGAAAGTCTATTTCCGAGAATTTTAGCATACATTTTGCAAAATTAATACATTAGATTAATGAGTGGGACAGGCAATAACTAAGGATTAATGCAGGATCTTTATCTGGTTTAGGAAGAAAAATAATGGTTGCTTCTTTAAAAGATCCCTCCACAGACGCTTTGTTTGTGTATACCTGGACCAATGGTAGTAGGAGAAGAAAAATTGGTTCCTAAAAGTAGTACTAAATTCTGCTTGAACAACATCAGAACCTGAGGATTTTTTTGCATTTAAATACCTAATGGCTTTGCAAATATCGTCCATAGTAAAAGGAGCATCAATAATACTTCCATCAGCAAGTTGCACTTCAATCAATCAATCAATCAGGGAATTATAAGTGCGCTACTCACCTGTGAGGGTCTCAAGGCGCTGAGTGGGGGGCGCAACTCCATTCAGCCGAAGAGCTAGGTCTTGAGGGTCTTCCTGAACGTGTTAAGGGAGGTGGCGTGTCTCATGTCTGCCAGTAGCTCATCGCATATCTTGGCTGCAATGTGAGAGAATGATCTTCCGCTTGCTCTGGCTCTGTGGATATGCGGGGTTTCAGCCAGCGCAATGTTGGAGGATCATAGGTTTCTTTTGGATACGTGGAAGTTTATCCTGTCGTTGAGGTATTTGGGTCCGTTGTTGTGCAGGCATTTGTAGGCGTGAGTGAGAATTTTAAAGGTGACTCTCTTCTCAACGGGAAGCCTGTGGAGTCTCGCAAGGAGTTAGCTGATGTGTTAGTGCCATTGGATGCAGAAGATGAGTTGGGCCGCGGTGGTCTGTATTGTTTGGAGTTTGTGGAGTAGGGACTTGTTGATGTCGACATAGAGCGGGTTGGCATAGTCCAGTCTGCTGGTGATTAGTGCGTGGGTGACTGTCTTCCTTGGCTCAGTGGAGATCCATTTGAAGGTCTTGCGAAGGATGCGGAGGGTGTTGAAGCAGATGGAGGTGAATGGCGTTGACCTGTCAGTTCATGGTGAGTGATGAATCGAGTATGATGCAGAGTTTTTTTTGTGTGGTCTGAAGGGGTGGGGGGGTCCAGAGGGCTGTCGTCCACCAGTTGTTGTCCCAGGCTGAAGGGGTGGTTCCAAGGATGAGGTCTTCTGTCTTCTCGGCATTGAGTTTTAGGCAGTTGTTGGTCATCCAGACTGCGTTCCGCTGTGGAAGTTGAGTTTTGCTGTGGTGGGGTCTCTGGTGAGGAAGAGGATGAGCTGGGTGTCGTCGGAGTAGGATACAATGTTAAGGCAGTTTTGTCAGACGATGGCTGTGAGGGAGGCCATGTAGATGTTTAAGAGGGTCGGGCTCAGTGATGACCCCTGTGGGACTCTGCAGGTGATTTCCGTGGGGTGGATAGGAAGGGTGGTAGGCTGATCCTCTGGCTTCTTCCGGTGAGGAACGAGTGGATCCAGTCCAGGGCTGTTCCTTGTATACCGGCATCGTGTAGTCTTGCTACTAGTGTGCGGCGGGAGACTGTGTCGAAGGCTGCAGACAGGTCAAGGAGGATGAGGGCTGCAGAGTGGCCTTGATCCAGTAGAGTGAGGATGTCATCTGTGGCGGCGAGTAGGGCCATCTCGGTGCTGTGGTTGCTTCGAAACCCAGATTGGGATGAGTTGAGGAGGTTGTGTTCTTCAATGAGACTTGTCAGTTCCCTGTTGACTGTTTTCTCTGCTACTTTGGCTGCGAAGGGGAGAAGCGAGATGGGCCGGTAGTTTTTGAGGTTGGTGGGGTCGGCCGTGGGCTTCTTGAGCAGGGGCCTGGCTTCTGCGCGTTTCCAGTCATCTGGGAAGGTGCCCATTCTGAAGGTGGTGTTGATGGTGCGTTGCAGTTCGGGTGAGATGGTGTTCGCGGCTCTATGGTAGATGTGGGGGGGGGGGGGCAGGGATCAGTGGGGGCCCTCGAGTGGATGCGTGGCGGTGTCCTTGGTCGTGACTGGTGTCCAGTTGGAGATGATAGGCTGGTTGGTGTCTTGGGGAGGCAAGGGACTGGCTGTGGAGTCTTGTGGGAGGTCAACAAAGTTATTGTAGAGTGTTTTGATATTGAGGTGGAAGTAGGTTTCAAGCTTGTCGCAGAGGTCTTGGGACAGGGTGATGTCTGTGGCTTCGCTGCATGGGTTGGTGAAATCCTGAATGACACTGAAGAGTTCCTTGGAGTTGGTGAGGATTTTGTTGTGTATTAAGTTCCATTTGGTTGGTCTGATTTTGTTGTGGTAGTTCGTCTTGGCGTCCTTGTAGGTGGAGTGGTTATCGGTAGTTTTGGCGTTCCTCCAGGTCTTTTCCAGGCATATGCAGGTGTGCTTGGCTACTTTCAGATCGGTGGTGAACCAGGCAGCTTTCCTGGGGCGTTGTTTGCTGGTGTTGTATAGAGGGATGATCTTGTCTGCGCAGTTGGAGATCCACGAGTGGAGTCCTCTGGCTGCGGTTTTTGCGTAGGATGCCCAGGTGTGGTTGTCTCGGGTGAGGGTGGAGTTCAGTTGCTCGTCGGTGACCTTGCTCCAGTTCCATCCGGGAGGGCGGGGGCTGGTTTAGGTGTCTTGGGTTTGTCGACAGTGAAGTGCACGCAGTGGTGGTCGGTCCATGGTGGTTGCTGTTGTGTGGCTGTAATGAACGCTGTTCCCTGCAGTGAAGATGGGGTCGAGGGTGTGTCCTGCTCTGTGTGTAGGTGCAGTGACAAGTTGGTTTATTCCAATGTTGGCGAGGTTATCACGAAGCATGGTGGAGTTGGGGTCACTGGTGCTGTCGAGGTGGAATTTGAGGTCTCGGATGAGTATGTAGCTCATTGATGCAATGGCGTGTGGTGCGATGAAGTTGGTGATGGTGGTGGCGAAGGGTGTTCGGGGGCTCTGTAGATGAATGTTCCTCGGAGTGTGGTCTTAGGACTGGTCTGGCTCTGGAAATGCAGGTGTTCAGCGGAGGGGAAGGTTTAGCTGGAGGTGGTGAGGTGGAGGGTGCTCTTGTGGGCGATGGCGAGGGTTGGTCTTTCCTCTGGATCTTGTATCTGTCCGGGATGATGGTGTTGATGTCGGGATGGAGGTGGCGTTGGTCCAGGTCTATGTGAAGAAGGCGATGTCGGGGGAGAGAGAGTCGAGTAGGTTCCAGATTTCCATGGTGTGTTTGTGTACACAGCGCACTTTGAGGAGGATGCATCTGAGGGTTTCGTCAGTGCTGGCACTATTGAGGGTCTGGGTTGTGGTGAAGGTCCTGCGGCAGGAGAACTGGCGTGGGTCGAGTTCGGGGAGGCCTGTTGGCAGTCTCTGGGTCTTCCAGGGTTGAGTGCGAAGAGGGTGGTAGTGTTGTAGCGGTGGAAGGTCGGAGATCCAGGGTTCCTGGAGCTTATCGTGGTCGGGGATGGGACATTTATCTAATATGGTATCTTGAATGTCATGAGGTTTACTATAAAGGTTTGAATTACATTTCTGAATTTGTGTAGCTATTTCTGTGGCAGGGAGAAGTAAATGGCCACCTGGAGTTCTTAGAGCAGGTATCTGTTTTTTAATCTTTTTTGATTCGTAAGTAATTAGCAAAAGTGCAGCCAGATTTATTTACATTGAATTAGAAATACATTTTTGGTTTGCAAGTAAGAAGGCCTGCTCTTTTACTGAGCAAAGTATTATATTTGTATCTTAAATTTTGTAATGGTGTATTGACTTGAATGTCTGAAGATGATAGAAATATCTTTTCAGCTTTGGCAATTTGCTGTTCTAAATTATTAGGATTTGAGTTAAATATTTTATTTCATGTGCCGTGATAGAGGTAATAACCCTTCTAATATAAGCCTTAGAAGCATACCAATGAGTAATGTTAGAGCTATGCTGCGGTTGAATATTATGTAAGTATTCAGAAATAGCAGACAATAGCTTTTTTTTGGTTTGCAGAGATTGTACAATATCAGTAATTACTCCCCATCTGGGCTTATGTTTGGAATAGTCCCAAGAGTTAAAGCAAATTAAATTAAGGCCTGGTCTAAAATAGTTAAGGGTTCTATTTTAGGTTTTGAAATTGAATGGCATAACTTCCTGGAGGAAAATAAGTAGTCAATACACGAATATATAGAATCAGTGGGATACGTGAGCCTCCAGAGATCATAACAAAGTATCAGCCAGGAATATTTCAAATTCAGCATAGCACCGATGTTGATACAATTTAAAAGTTGAAATTCTATCAGAAATCATGTTAAAGTCCCCTCCTAGAATAAGAGGTACATTTACAATAGTCATAATTTCTGAACAAATTGATTTCCCAAAATGTTAATCATCTTGTGTTGAAGAAGGAACATTAAAGAAATGTATATGGTATTTGTCAATTAATGTTTGAACTTACACATATCAAACATAAGAATCAGGTTTGTAATTTAAACTGGTAACTTGTAACTTGAGATATATATAGCCACACCATTTTTTCGCCCCTAGGCAAGCCATGAAACTATATTAACAACCCACAATTTTGACATATAAGCCAGAATATTATCATCAATATGAGTTTCATGCAGAAAACAAACATCCACTTTACGTTTATGAACATGGTCTAATATTTTACTTCTCTTTATTGGATGACGCTGACCTTTAACATTTAAAAAGGCAATTTTTTAAGTATATCTATTTGCCCTAATGGAAAGAATAAGTAGGAAAGAATAGAAATGAAATTTGAAGATGGGGACTGAATATAAGAAATAAAAAGCGACAGTAGTCTATATGTAACAACAAGCAAAACAGACAAGACAGATATTACATGAAGGAAAGAAAATACTAGCTGCAATATTGAGACAGCGAATGTACAATCCAAAATTGTGAAAAAGAGCCATGGTACCTGTGGAAGAAAAGAACATTATTACAGAAGTGATATGGCTGAAAATGCTTCAGGTATCAATAATAGAAGCTTGAGAATCCATTGCAACTGTAGCATGATAATCTAAATCATGAACCAGGTCTGCAATGGTTTCTTTAGCAAAGTCTTGATGATATATTTTATTGCCTTCCATCATTAAGGATGAAATGTCCATGACAGCTTTACGTATCAGTATGAGGTGGTGATGACACAAAACACTTTAAATATGACTTAGTGTGGTTTAGATGTATTGTGTTTATGATGTGAGTGTATGGAATGAACTTTATTTCAAACTTCTCTTAGAGTTTTAATTTCAATAAAGATTTTGATAGATTTTCCAAAAAAGCCTTGTAATTCTTACCTTCAATCAATATTCTCAGGCAAATTAAAGATATGCAAATTAAATTCACGATTACTATTTTCCAAATCCAACAGCATCTTTCTCACAGACAGTGTGTAACGTGAGGGGGAAAATGAGCAATTTCAGTTTTATTATCATGTATCTTAATCTCTTTATTAGATACTTTAATTGTTAAACAGGCTATGTCTCTTTAAATATGTTTAACATCAGAGCAAATAGCGTCAGTGTTATTACGAATTGCTTGAACTTCTTCCAGAATTTATGCAACATAACTTACATTTCTCAGTTGGACATATTTGAACCTTTTTAGGAAAGCCAACTGTCAAATTGCATATGAAATACAGTAGTATTACTTATCACTTCAAATAAAAGTTCAGAGTGAAAGTATTAATGAAACAAGCAGTGGCATAGCCAATCGGTCTCGGAAATGGGAGTGCTTAGTTACAGAAATGGCAAAAGGGGTGTTGCGGTGGGGAATTAACCAATTAGTATGAAGGCTGCTGGTGCAGTGCTGGTTTTAGAGGCACATACTACACTTCATCATAGTTTCCTGCATGAACGTGACAAGAAAGCTGCATGTGCAGCTGAAGATAGGAATGGAAACCATTCACTTATAACATGACATGCAATGCAAGCATTTAATAGCTCTAGTGGCATGGCTGCACTAAAGCTAGGCTGCACAATACCAGTGCAGGCAAGGGCTCATCGTGATATGACGTATGTTCAAGACAGGCTGGCGCAGCTTGGAAGAGCGTTTGAACAAGATGATCTAATGATTTCTGACACAATGCAGTCATGATGGATGAAGTGCAGTGCAGTGTTGTTGGAGGACATTTGAGCCAATGGCTGTGGTTTCTGCGCACAACACCCAGTTGTAGATCTAATAATGTAGGCCCTTCATCGTTGTGCCATTGTGCATCATTGTAAACTGCTTCACTGCTTTGTCAGGGGTAGTAAGCGCTACGTAAATATAATTTACAAACAAATTGCTATATTTCCATTTCAATCAAGTACTGTCATGAGGCGAAGTACAGAGTTTGTCGTAAAAATGCTCCATTCTTTATTAAAGAGGAACTTACTACCTAAAGGTGCTGTTGGCTGCATTCACTTCCATCTGCTTGACTTGAAATCGTCCTTGTTTGGATGAGGTCTATTCACAACCCTCTGCTTATGTACAGTCCTTGTCCGGTGAAGAAGCTCCAGTTAGTACAGAACACAGCAGATGAAGTGTTTTGGCTATGTTGTGTAATATGATCCCTTTACACTCCAACTCTATGACCAGTAGTGACTCCCTGGAAGTTTGAGGTCCATGGGAAGGCTGCCCTGGTAACATAACACGGGTTACTTACAACACTTAAGAATAGCAGAAATCGATATGGAGTGCAATAAAAAGTCACTTTGAACTGGAAGTTTACAGCAGAGAAGTTGTACCTATTAAGGAAATAAGCTGAAAGTTTAACCAAAAGAGAGCTGCTGAGGCACAGCATCCCAGACTGTAGCCCAGGATGACCTGCAGCAAGCTGAGCAACAGCAGTGGCCTGCTGGAAGCAGCCCTGTGGAGGCGTGATGCTGGGATGATGGAAAGGGCAGCACTGGAGGTTGCAGGTCCCCGGCACAGAAAAAGGAAGTGGTGCCCGAGCCTATTTGGGCGCAGCCATGGAGCAAACAGGAGCCAGCCAGTGGCAGAGGATTTTTATTTTTTTTAAATGGCACTCGTCGCTAATGAAAACACTAGTGCCCCTAATGTGTGGCGGGACGGTCACCCATTAAATGTTTTTTAAAGTAGTCCCACAAAATGGATAAAAATGGCCGCTGCATATTTTTAAAAGTAGTTGGGCGGTACTGTCAGTGACTGCAAAACACAGGAAGAGGCATGCCCTTGACAAATGGGGAGAACAAACAAATGAAAAGTCTATGCGTTGGCTGTGTACCTACAAAGTAGATACAACCTGTCTCTTTCGAGATGCACGCCGTCTAGAGCTGAAACCTAAAAGGAGCCTTAAGTTCCTTGATAGTACAAACAATGTCACAGAATGCCTTTAAGAACATCAAAGCATAGAAAATGCAGCACCTTTAAGAAAACCAGCAAAGTTGCAAAGCCTCCTCTCCTCAGGCTAACCCTTCTCTCACACAGTCACCTGCCAGGAGCTGCAGTTGACAAAACTCCATCCTCAGTCTAGAGAAAGTGAGGAAAACACTAGCATTTTGCAGTTAAAAGCTTGTAATTTGGAAGAAGTACCTTAAAAGTAGCCCAAATACCTTATTTTGGCATTACAACATTGGTGTTTATGCCGGCAAGAACGGAGGTCACTTCGCACCCGCTATCTTGGTCTTGTGTGCTTACGTATCTCAAAGATCTCGGTTACACAGCACTCCTAGGGTCTCACTGGGAAGGGGCAGGTTCTAGGGCTTGTAGTGGCAGGAAAGGCATCAATAGGACATTGGAGGATCTGATAGGCTGCACAGAATGGAAGATAAAGGTCCGAGGGCAGCGAATATGGGCACCACATACAGCTGTAAACCTTCTAGCTTGGTTAGGGTACCTAAGGAAGCCCCCTACCTACATTTTATGAGGGTGAGTCCCCATAATTACAGGTCCTCCCATGTAATCCACCATTTCCAACAACACTTATTAATATTATATACCAAAAAATCTTTGATAGAACTTTATGCATGCATACTTTACAGTTTGGGTTACATTCCAATGCCTCAATTGTTAATTAATTCCTTCTTTCACAGATGCCACAATCATAATGGTAGCTGCAGGAGTGGTCTGTCTTGGGACCCACTCCTGTGCCTCTGCGTAAAGGATCAGAAAGTGCAGGATTTAGGGGGTAAGTACTACAATAGTAACAGAATACTTACTAAGTGGCTCGGTACAGACCCCAAACTAAATGCATTTCTTTGCTTTGTTTGTAAAGATACAACAGAAGGAACGGGTGTGTGTGGAGCCCACCGGGTGTTCAGTGAAGATTCTTGCAGCTGTGTCTGTAAGAACAACATTGAAAACTCCAACTGTGGTCCTCACAAGGTGTTCAATAATGAATCCTGCAGCTGTGTCTGTGAGAACAGCCTTGACAAATTTAGCTGCAAGTCCCCCAAAATGTTCAATGAGAAGTCCTGCACCTGTGCCTGTGAGAACGGTTTTGACAGGCCAAGCTGTGGACCCTACAGAACGTTCAGTGAGGAGACCTGCAGCTGTGTCTGCAAGAATGACGTCAACGGATCAAGGTGTGGGTCCCACAAGATGTTCAGTGAGGAGACCTGTAGTTGCGTCTGCAAGAATGGCCTTGACAAATCGAGCTGTGAACATCACAAAGTTTTCCACGAGGATTCCTGCAGTTGCGGCTGTAGCGGCCTTGCTCATGCAAGCTGTGAGCCTCCTATGCTCCTCCAGGACAACACATGTGCTTGTGTATGCCCTGAGCATGCACCCAAAAATTCTTGCAAACCTGACTGGGGTTGGGACAAGCAGAAGTGCAGCTGTGTATGCCAGAAGAGTTGTCCCAAAAACAAGCCACTGAACATGAACAGCTGCCAGTGCGAGTGCCAGGAGAAGAGCCTAGGCTGCCCCCGCAGGGGAAGTAAATTCGACCTTCACTCCTGTAGGTATGATTTCTTTTTAGTAAATTAATTAATTGATTTTTTACCTGGCTCGTTTGTTGCAGAGAAACTAAATCAGTTTATTGAACCTGCATTGGCTGTCATGCCTGAAAGATGTACTCTTAGGGGCAGATTTACAACTTCTGGCGCATCTCTGCAAATCAGCAGGGATGCGCCAGAACAGATGCATCACCTAATCCCCCCCTTGTGCCACCACAGATGCGTTGCATTTACAATGCGGCGCACCATGGTGCAAGGAGGGGCAGATGCGTGACGCATCTTGTGGCGTACGGGCGGCGCATTGCTAGAGTCGCGTCGCAAGCATGACGCAACTCCTGCAGTACACAGAGGCCGCCCATACTTAACGTGGTACGTCACTCATTATGCCTGCTCCAAGCAGGCGTAAGGATTTGACGCAGTAGGCTCGTAAAACTGACTCAGTGAAATCTTGTACATTTCACTGCGTCAGTTTTACGGGGCTTTCCTGCAAGGGAACGCCCACCCTGCGCCAGAACGCCCACATGAAACCTGATGCAGGTTTCATGTGGCGCAGGGCTTTACAACGTGAAGCATATGCCTAGATGCATCACATTGTAAATAAGTCGCAACATGGCGCATGGTTTACGCCGCCACTTCGTCACAAAAGTGTAAAAGGGGGAACAGCCTTTACAACGCGGGTATTACCAGGCGCTACCATTACAACGCTGCTATTACAACGCAAGTCGTTACAACGACTTGCGCTGGAGGGCGCTGTTGGATAGGGAATATTTTAATTTTCTATTCCAACACCTTCCCTACTGTAACGTGGGCTGGAGTTGGAATAGAAAATTAAACTATTCCACTTTCCAGCACTTACAGAGCAAGTTGTAGTAACGACTTGCGTTGTAAAAACAGCGTTGTAATGGCAAGCGTGGTAAAAGCCCCAGTTGTAATGCCATACAACCGAGTAAAAGTGCCGCAAGGGGCTTGTAAATCTGCCCCTAAGCAATTCAGTTGCTGACTAGTGTAGGAACATGGCCTGTGCAAATAATTGCAGAAACAAAGTATTGTGTCCTGCAGAATTTCATGTCAATTAGTGTGGATCCACTTAATAATAGAACTAATTTAATTTGAACCTGTATGGGGGAACACAGATGTTCCAAATTTTTCATTCAATCGCTGAATATAAGCAGGTTTCACAGACTTACGAAGGGGAGTCTCAAAATCAGTCCTCACTTTTAAAGGGGGGCAGTCATTCCACAGTACAGTCAAAGTCAAAAGAACTTTATTCGAATGTACATTATGACATTCATAAAAGCACATTTCAACAAAAAGTTTACAGTTAATTCATACATTACTAGAGATCACAAAAAGTATCAGTTTACAGGCAGAATACACAATTTAAAAACGTTCAGATTTAAATAATTAAAAGAGAGACTCTCGACAAGAACACTAATTATCCCTCCATACTTTTCCTAACTTTGATCGCAAGTTTTAAAAAATTACATACAAACAAAGTGCAATCACTACTTAATAGTTGGAGATAATAAAGTGCTGGTCGAATTTGTGCAAAGTTCAGCTTTTCGAGTATTGGTTTTAGGTATAGTTTCCTAGGTATCAAGTAAAAAGGGCAGATGAATAAAAAAGTGTGCCAAATTTTGCGGAGACTTATCGTCGCAGCCGCAAGATGGCAACACTTGTCCCCGATGGGCCCCCCTCGGTACTGCCAGTAGAAGGTGGAATAGATCTAGGCGGAACCTCGAAAGTAAAAAACGGTCATAGCCTGTCAGGGGCCATGACAGGTACGGTTCCATGTATACAGAAGTTTTTACAAGTACATGTTTCCGAACACTGTCTTTCTTTAATTCGGCCTCCTCCCGGGCTAGGTACCTAGAGGGAAGAAATAACTTCTTCACAGAAGTAACATCCGTTTTTCTAATGAGTTCAGGGGTTGTAAAAAGATTAGGGCGCCCTAGTTCAATTAGGCACTTTCTAATATATTTAAGCCAAGGAACTTTAGATCCGTTTTCCCAAGTTAGTGCTTCTTTCAAAAAATTTTGGGTTAAAGGTATTGCAGTATTTGTCCAGCAGTTTAGCCAACAAAGTACAGGATTTAAGGCTAAACTGTCGCTCAAGTATGACATACCTAATTCTTCATGAACGGTAAAGTTACCAGTACCCCTTGGTACCCTCAGAACTCTTTTTAGGAAGTTATTTTCTGCAGTTTCCAGACCTTTATGGGAAGTAAACCCCCATAATTCACTACTGTAACACGCAATGGATATACTTTTTGCTTTATAAAGTTGGAGCAATGCAGCCACTGGAGAATTACCCATTTTCCTTGCAAAATCAAGTATGGCAGCATTATAGCAGGTCCCCAGTTCAACTGGTGGTCCAGAAGGACACCCAGGTAGGAGAATGTCTTTGTCACAGGAATTTTTTCCCCATCTATATTAAAGGTATTTGATTTTTTGCACCCTAGGTCTACCTTCATGACATAGGATTTAGAGTTGTTAATACTCAAATCCCGGGAATGCATAAAGTCATGAAATGCTTTTAATAGAGTTTGTAATCCCGCTGCTGTCCTGGAGATCAGGACTGCGTCGTCCGCATAAAGCAGTACCGGCAGTCCTTTCCGGCCTACATAGGGGTAATCGACTCCCGTGTCTAAGAGATATTGTTCTAAGTCATTGATATACAGGTTGAAAAGGAATGGGGCTAGAATACACCCTTGGCGAACACCACGATGTATTCCAAATTCCCTTGATACTTTTAGATCTTGAGTATATCTGACATTAGCTCGTGTATCAGAGTGCATGTCAGCTAGGAAGTTTATTAGATTCTGTTCTATGCCCATTTTAGCCATGACATCCCATAATCTACCCCGGTCTACGCAGTCAAAAGCTGACGATAGATCCATGAATGCCATATGGATTGTACCTTCTCTGGCCATAGTATATTTCCCTATAATCATATATACGTTCAGGCATTTGGGCTATTGTTGAATGGCCAGGCCTGAAACCATATTGAATTGGGGAAATTATATTATTTTCATCGGCCCAAGTTGTTAATCTATTTAAAATTACACCCCCCACCACTTTTGCTATGGAGTTAATTAAAGATATTGGTCTATAGCAAAGTGGACTACTGCGATCACCTTTTTTGAATACAGGTACTATAGTAGAAATCCCCCATGAGGATGGACAACCAGACGATGCCGCTGCATTAATTACTGCGATGAGGACTGGGGCCCAAAGTGATGGCAGGGATTTAAAAAGGTCCGGGGGGAGGCCATCAGGCCCGGGGGCCTTGTTACAAGTTAGGCCTTGAATACCTATTTCAATCTCTTTAGCTGTAAAGTGCAATAAATTCTCCATAGGAGTAATAGAAGAATATTCTGCTGGGGCTTATTACTTTTGAAAATGACGCTGAAATGAGTGACCCAATCTTCCTCAGGGATATTTGTGCCAAGTGCCGTATTACTTGGGTCACCAAATAATGGCTTATTTATGATTTCCCAGAACCTGGCACTATTACCCAGGATTTTCGGGTCTAAAAGAGACTCCCAGGTGCTTGCCTTAACCTCTCTATTCCGTGTTGCGAGGCATTTTTTATACTGTGTACGCATGGCTTTAATACAGGCTGGGTCTCTAGGTTTAACTTTTAAAGCTGTCTTGAGGTCTCTATTCGCCTTGGAGCAAGAATGATCAAACCATTTTGGATTATTTCAAATACTCCCTCTTACAGGCACAGTTAATAAAGACCCCACTACTGCAGCGACCCCCTCAAAAGCAGACAAAATTTGATCGGGAGATGATGTAGATGACACACAGGTTTCGAGATCCAAACTGCAGCAGTTATTTATTGCTGTATATAGATTGTCACAGTCCACCATAGTCCATTTTAATCGGCGCTTTCCATTTGTAGTTTTTATAGTTCCACGGCTTTCACTGTTCTTTCGCAATTCCAGGATACCTCCACCAACATTAATAGAAATCGGGTTATGATCACTATGGGTATTCCATTGAATGCGGAAATCCGAGGCAAAGTTCACAAGTTCAGTGGATAATAAAATGTGATCTATGTATGAGCCTTTTGAGTTACCTTTAAATGTAGGAACTTGAAAGAGTGTACGCTCCGGTGTCTCGGACATGGCAGCGACCAGATTATACTTGTCCATCATATTATTGAGCAGTGTACCGCGCCGCGAGTGGTCAAAGTGATATCCTTTTATACTATTACACCCTAAGTATCCAATGGGTGTCTCTCCAGGATTCCCACAGGGGAGTTTATTAAAGTCACCAGCAATCAGCAGTTTATTTTATTTATTTATTTATAGCATTTGTAAAGCGCATCTGCAACCCTACGGGCATCCTGGCGCTGTGTACAATTTGCTGAAAAAATACTGTGCATCAGAGGAGGGGAGGAATAGTATTAAGGTTCAGGTGAGATTAAGCTTTGGGGAAGAGCCATGTTTTCACTTTTTTCCGGAAAGCCATCAGTTCGTCTGTTTTCCTGATGTCGATAGGCATTTTATTCCACAGATGAGCTGCGGCTATGCTGAAGGCTCTGCCACCATAAGTGGCTTTCCTAATTCTGGGTATGCTTATGAGATTGGAGGATGAGGATCGGAGGGACTGTGTGAGTGTATACCATTTGAATTTCTTTTGAAGTGGTCGGGGGCCCATCCCGTGTACTGCCCTAAAGACAATGCAGAGGGATTTAAAACAGATCCTTTGATGTACAGGTAACCAGTGAAGGTCGGCCAGAGTGAGGGTGGTAGAGGATCTTCGCTCTCGGGAGAGTGCCAGCTTCGCTGCTGCCGCCTGGATGCTTTGCAGTCTGGAAATCAAATAGGCCGGGGATTCCAGAAGCAGAGCATTACAGTAATCCAGGCGGCTGAGAATGGTGCTCCTAACTATAGTGGTTCTGACCTGCGCTGGTAGGAGGGGTAGTAGCTTTCGCAGTCCTCTCATTAAAGCAAAGCAGCAACTCACCTGCTTATTAACATTGGTCTCTAGACTCAGACTGTCGTTAAAGCTGACTCCGAGATTCTTCACCGATTTCACTGGGGTTAATGGTTCCCCTGAGTCTAAAGGCCAGAAATCGATGGGTAGACTTCTGGTGATTCTGCCCACTGCGCAGTGCATTATTTCCGTTTTATCACTATTGACTACTCGACAGTTTCTCTTTGTTGTCGCTCAAAAAGTCACTCAAGGGCAGTAGATTGCATTCTCCAAACTGATTAGATGCATTATAAAAGTTAATTAAGGTCAGTGTGGATTTACCCCTTTTTAGCTCAGGTACTTGTAGATTCCTGTTACCTGTGTGTCTGATGGTTTTATGGTGGGTAAGAGCCAGACTTATATAAATGGCCAAACCCCCCTTTGCTCTCCCACTGTTAGAGGGTTCAGCCTGGTTGAAAAAACTTTGGTATCCCTCGATGTGAGCAGATTTTTTATCTACCAGCCAGGTCTCTTGCAGGCATATCACTGCATATTGTTTAACAAATGACAGCCAGGTTGGGTCACAAATTTTATCGGCCAGGCCTGCCGTATTCCATGATACCAGACTTGTAGCGTTTAGGTCAGTACTTGAAGTTACCACTGTAGCGTTTTTTTGGAAAATGGGCTCTGTTCTAGCAACTTCCTGTTCTTCTAGTGCGTTGTGCTGTTGTTTTTCATTAGATAGTTCTTGGCTAAAAGCTTGTACATTATTTATAAACAGCTCAGGACTATTTTTTAGGGGTGAGCACTCGTCTGAGGTTCTTATGATGATGCCCATTTACTCAGATGTTGAAAAACAGTTAGTGATATCAAAAACATTAAGACCCTTTATGCTGTTACTTGTGTCTAATATCAATTCACATTTTGCCGTGTCCTTGCTCTCACAGGAAATTTGTGATTCGGGTAGTCAGTCAACCCCCTCCAAATCACACTGGTCATAAAAGGCATGAAATCTATTGGAAATAGGGACGTTGTACTGATTGTTTATGTTAGGGAGTTAGGGGTATTCCTGTTGGTGTGTCTGATATAAACCTTCCCTACTCTCTGGGTACATTGCTGAATAATCTCTAGTTCTATGATTCCAAGGTATAGCCTGGCCTAGATATAATTGATCACCCAAATCATGGTGACTATTTTTATCAGTGTTTTGCCAGTGTAGGTATTGATTAGTGTGAGTATAGGACCCTCTCTGTTCCCCATGGGGATGGGGATACCTGTTATTTGGCCCAAGACCATTAGAAGGGTAAAAATAGCTAAGGTCCTTTGTACGGATCAAACTATTTATAAAACCGTCCCTCCATCTGGTAATGTACCTTGCCACTCCGGTGTCATTAAATGTAACAATAATGCAGTCTCCTTCTGTAGATTTAAATCTGTGGCCCACCCAGTCTACCCTCCTAACATGTGCTATACGGCCATCAAGGTCAAGTCAAGTCAAGTCAGAAATTTATATAGCGCGCTACATACCCAGAGGGTCTCAAGGCGCTTGAGGAAGGGATGGGAATTACTTGTCGAATATCCAGGTTTTAAGTTGTTTTCTGAATGTTAGGTGGTTCTGAGTGAGGCGTAGGTGAGTGGGGAGTGAGTTCCAGGTTTTGGCTGCGAGGTAGGAGAAGGATCTGCCTCCCATGGTGGTTTTATTGATGCGAGGAATGGTAGCAAGGGCTTGGTTGGAAGATGGTAGCTGGCGAGGGGGGGTGTAGAAGGAAAGTCGTTTGTTGAGGCATTCGGGTCCAAGTTCGTAGAGTGCTTTGTGAGCGTGGGTTAGGAGGCGGAAAGTAATCCTCTTGTTGACGGGGAGCCAGTGGAGGTTTTTCAGGTGGTTGGAGATATGGTCTTTGCGCAGGATGTCTAGTATGAGTCTGGCTAATGCGTTCTGGATGCGTTGGAGTTTTTTCTGGAGTTTTGCGGTGATACCGGCGTATAGGGTGTTTCCGTAGTCCAGGCGACTTGTGACCAGTGCATGGGTAACTGTTTTTCTGGTTTCGGTGGGGATCCAGCAAAATGTTTTTTTGAGCATGCGAAGAATGTTGAAGCAGGATGATGAGACAGCGTTGACTTGTCTGGTCATTGAGAGTGAGGAGTCCAGGATGACGCCCAGGTTCCGTGCGTGGTCCGTCGGGATGGGTGCTTTTCCAAGGGCCTCTGGCCACCAAGAGTCGTCCCAGGCGGTGGGGGAGGTGCCTAAGATAAGGACTTCTGTTTTGTCTGAGTTCAGTTTCAGACGGCTGTGCTTCATCCAGTCTGCTACTTCTTTCATACCTTCATGTAGGTTGGTTTTGGCGGTGTTGGGGTCTTTGGTGAGCGATAGGATCAGTTGGGTGTCATCTGCGTAGGAGATGATGTTGAGGTTGTGTTGGCGAGCGATGGTCGCGAGGGGGCTCATGTATACGTTGAAGAGTGTGGGGCTGAGTGAGGAACCTTGGGGTATGCCGCAGATGACTTCAGTGGACTCGGACTTGAATGGTGGGAGGCGGACTCTCTGGGTTCTACCGGTGAGGAATGAGGTGATCCATTCCAGTGCTTTTCCTTGGATTCCGATGTTTTTGAGGCGCTGTAGAAGAGTTCTATGGCAGACTGTGTCAAAGGCTGCGGATAGGTCTAGGAGGATGAGGGCGACTGTGTCTCCATTGTCCAGTAGAGTTCGGATGTCGTCTGTTGCTGCGATGAGGGCGGTCTCCATGCTGTGTTTGGCTCGGAAGCCGGACTGTGAGGAGTCGAGGGATTTGTTGCTTTCGAGGAAGGCGGCGAGCTGGTTATTGACGGCTTTCTCGATGACTTTGGCCGGGAATGGAAGGAGCGAGATGGGGCGGTAGTTTTTGAGTTCGGTGGGGTCCGCTGTGGGTTTTTTCAGAAGGGCGCTGAGTTCTGCGTGTTTCCAGCTTTCCGGGAAGGTGGCGGAGTTGAGGGAGCAGTTGATGACGTCTCGGAGGTGTGGTGCTATGATGGAGTCTGCTTTGTTGAAGATGTGGTGAGGGCATGGGTCTGTGGGGGATCCTGAGTGGATGGAGTTCATCAGGCGGATGGTGTCCTCGGTGGAGATTGGGTTCCAGTCGTTGAGGATGTTCGAGGGGGGTGAAGGTCCTGCAGAATGTTGGGTGGGTTGGTCTCCGGGTCGGGTGTCGAAACTGTTGTGGATGTCTGCAATTTTGTTGTGGAAGAAGGAAGCTAGGGAGTCGCAGAGGTCTTGGGAAGGGGTGATGTCGTTGGAGTTGGCTGATGGGTTGGTGAATTCCTTGACGATGTTGAATAGTTCTTTGCTGTTGTGGGCGTTGTTGTCTAGTCGGTCTTTGAATGCGGCTTTCTTGGCAGTCCGGATCAGTTGGTGGTGTATGCGGGTGGCGTTTTTGAAGGCGTCCCTGGTGCTGGTGTTTGGGTCTTTTTTCCAGGCCTTCTCGAGGGAGCGGCAGAGTTTCTTCGATTTCTTAAGATCATCGTTGAACCAGGAGGCGTTTTTGCTGCAAAGTTATTTTGACGTTTTTTCGGCGGTGCTAGGATGTCTGCGCTGTTGGATAGCCATTGGGTGAGGTTAATCGCTGCTTGGTCGGGGTTTGAGGAGTGGGCAGGGGGGTTTTGAAGAAGCGATGAGGAGATCTGGTCGATGGTGATTTTGTTCCAGTTTCTTCGTAGAGTAGGTTGGGGTTGGTTGCGAGTGGTGGTTTTATTGTAGAAAAAGTGTACGCAGCTGTGGTCCGTCCACTGGAGGGTAGTGGTGTGACTGAAGGAGACATGTTTGCTGGAGGTAAAGATGGGGTCAAGTGTGTGACCTGCGATGTGGGTGGGCGTAGAGACAAGTTGTTTGAGTCCGATGTGAGGTTGAAGTGGCCTATGGGTAGTTAACCAATGAGACACCTTATTTTTTAATTCCCCATATGTCTCTGTCTTTCCCTCAGCTAATTTAGGAACACCTATCATCACCATTGTGTATGGGTGAGACTCTGGAGAGAGGTTAATGTGTATTGGTTTTTTAAGCGGTTTTAGAGTTGAGTTTACATTGGGGTCATTTATTGGCACCTTTCGTACTACCAAGGGCCTTGAGGGTCCGTGCTGGACGGTTTGTTTGTCCAAGCATAGACCCTCAGCTGCCCATTCGCTCTCGTCGTTTTCCACTGGAGGCGACTCGGGAGTGGCATTAGAATCTAAAATTTCTGCTGGGACACTAATATTATTAAGGACAGTAGAATTTTTTTGGGAAACATCCAAAAAAGTAACTCTCACAGCACCTGTCGGCGACAAAGGTAGTAACTGTTTAGCATTACCAGTATCAGGAAGATTTTTTGGTCGTGCAGTCCTTTTATTTGACAATTTAGGTGGGCATTTAGATAACACCTCTTTTGCTGGTATAGAATCAATTTTTTCCAGTATTAATGCTGTATTTTTATTATGAGTGACGTTGGATTTCTCCGTCAATTCTTCCAACTTGATGATTCTTTCTCTTATTGGTAACAAGAGAGACCTTATTAAGTGTTCTATCCGGTCCAAAAATATAGTATCATCTATCGGTGATAAGTCCGTTTGGCATGACCGGTGAACACTGCCCATTGTGTTATTTGATGGAAAAGACTGGTAAGTATTACAATTGTTTGTCTGTTTTGTTAGTCTAAAAGTAGACCAAATGTCTATAACAGAGGATATGTGTCTACAAGTAGATCGTGAAATTTGTTTCCTATTAATTTTTAACCTTTTCCTGTGCCGACTTCTAGATTTAGTTAACGGATTGTCCTTTTCACTCACTGGGGTGTTTAGGGATGGTAATCCCCCTGTGTTTACTTCGCATGATAAAGTTAACGGCATGTCCTTCGTTAAAGAAGGAGTACCTTGGTGTATCTGTGGGCTATGATTTAGTAGTATGCTACTTTCTGCACTGTTACAGATTATTGGTGTGTCTGTGTCTGGGGTGGGGGTTTCTCTTGCCTGGGTATTAGGCAAACCAGTAAAGGATTGCATTAAGAGTGAATCCTGCGAGTTAGTACTAAGATCCAGTGTGTTAGTAACAGGGGTGTTGTGTTGTGATAAATTAGGAAAACATAAATTAGGAGTTAGAGAAAGACGTCTCTCAGTACTTTGAATAGCATCAGCCACGACATTGATGGTTTTCTGCAGCATAATGTCAATTGCAGTGAGGGTGGGCAAAGGTGTGGTAGGAACCACTTTGTTCCTGGTTGAGGATCTGGTAGCAATAGGTGTCTTTTTAACTTTCATAATCATGCTATAATTAAGTTGTCCTTGATCAGACAATTGAATTGCCACAGTATTATACAGATGCCTTTACTTCAGCTCGTGGATATTAGTCACTGTACAGGTAGGCAGGTAATATATTGAGTCTCTCACCTTATGCAGGCTGATTTGAGCCAAAATCAAAGGGGGGTAGCCCGTCCCGTCCTCCTTGGGCCTCCGAGGGCCACAGAGGGCCCGCCCTTTGCCCTGGCTTAGCCCCGGGCGCTCCCGGGCGCTCCCGCGACGTGGGGGTGACGCTGTCTTTATGCGCCGCCTGGCGCGATGGAATTGGCGTCTCCCGCCGCAAAGCCTGGCGGGAGATGTAGTTTTGTGCCCCCTTCCGCTCGGCGGCCGCTATTCTTGGTCAATTGTGGCGGCGGGAGGGGGACGCTAGCAGGCAAGCACCAGGGTCCTCGGCAGATGCTGGGGGCGAAGTTTGCACACTCTCGGGTCAAGGCTGCTGGGTTTTGATTATTCCGCGTCACCCGCTCAACTGGGGTGACGCTGTCTTTATGCGCCGCCTGGCGCGATGGAATTGGCGACTCCCGCCGCAAAGCCTGGCGGGAGATGTAGTTTTGTGCCCCCCTCCGCTCGGCGGCCGCTATTCTTGGTCAATTGCGGCGGCGGGAGGGGGACGCTAGCAGGCAAGCACCAGGGTCCTCGGCAGATGCTGGGGGCGAAGTTTGCACACTCTCGGGTCAAGGCTGCTGGGTTTTGATTATTCCGCGTCACCCGCTCCACCGGGGTGACGCTGTCTTTATGCGCCGCCTGGCGCGATGGAATTGGCGTCTCCCGCCGCAAAGCCTGGCGGGAGATGTAGTTTTGTGCCCCCCTCCGCTCGGCGGCCGCTATTCTTGGTCAATTGCGGCGGCGGGAGGGGGACGCTAGCAGGCAAGCACCAGGGTCCTCGGCAGATGCTGGGGGCGAAGTTTGCACACTCTCGGGTCAGGGTTGCTGGGTTTTGATTATTCCTCGTTTAATGTTTATTATCCAATTTCATTCTGTCACTTTTGCTGAATTGATATATGTTCGGTAGAGTGAGGGTTAAATAACAGCAGTTTCAAAACATGCACGAGACAGGCGCTCACGCTTACCTGCACACACCCAGTAACGTCCACAGTACAGATAGCTGCAGTTTTGTGGTGTAACTGCTTTGGGTGGAAAGATTTGCCTACCTTCAAAGTTCCATCAGAGCAAAAAAACGCACTGCATACCTGCTTCAAGGCAGCCAGAGGCAATCAGATCTAGGTGCAGGCAGTCAGGAGGAACTGGACGTACTCTATGACACTGCAATAAGTACTAGCGATTGTGTTGTGAGTGAAATTTTAACTACACGTGTACAAATGCAGGCATATTAACTCTTTATAGGCAGCAGGTTTACTCTGGAAGACACTGGATGGCCATTTACATACACACACTAAATACTACTGTCTAACAGCACTCTGCAAGTTGGATAGAAAGTGTCACTATGACTGCATCAAGCACACAAGCCCATGCCAGAGCCTCTAAAATGAGCCTCAACTAAAAGGTTGGTCCTCTGCTGCTGCAGGATAAAAGCAGTGATAACCCGCAGATTATGCATTTGTATACGGACTGAAAAAAGTTAGAAGATATTTTTTTAATGACATTATAAGGGGTAAAGTATTTGTAATTATATATCTATATATTTGTATATATCTACTGGCAGTCAACAGTAGGTAGGTATAATTAGGACCCAGTTTCCATAGGAAAAGTGTCTTATAACTTGTCTACATCTTTGGCGCTGTTTGAGGAATCTTCACGAAATTATCCAAAAAAGTGCCCCGGTTATTCTTGTTGTGCATGGAAAGTTTCTGGGTGATCCGTCCATCGGGGGCAGAGCAAATGGGGGGTAAAAAAAGGGTGTTTCTCATGTTAATTCCCATAGGAATTTTAGACACGACTACAGGCCAAACCGCTGACCGGAATGACACCAAATTTAGTAGAAAGGTAGATCTTGGTCCAGAAAGAGACCTTTTTGTGATTTGGTGTAAATTCATTCAGTAGTTATGTAGATATTAACTGAAATCCAAATTTGTATACACAGGGCTGCAGATCCTCCTCAAATTCTTCTTGGATCATTGAATCAATGCGCCAAAAGCAATGCCATGATTCGCTGGCCGCAACCTGAAAAAAAAGTTGCTACTGCCATTTGGTTCATCTGGACTCTTTTCCCAGCGTGTACAATGAAGTTAAAAAGTGATAGAAAGGGTCAGGGTAGAGGTACCCTGACCCTATGGGACTATTGGACATTGGCAAGAAATTGTCCAAAAACCTTTTTTTTTTTTACCACGCGAGGAGCTGTGGATCCTCTCTGGATCCTCCCTGATCATCACAGATTTGGGTGGATTTGTATATATATGTGGACCCAGACCCTAATTAAAACAAAAACACTCACTCACAGATCCACAAATACACTCACACACGCACTAACACACCCCCGACACACACACGCACACACCCACGTACACACCAAGGTTGCAGAGACAGTATAGTTAGGAAACACTTTTTTTTTAAAAAGCTTAGAAAATTCAATGAAAAAGAAGGCTACAGGGACATCATGGATTGGGGATAGAATTTCTTTTAAACGTAGACATTCACTGAAAAAAACTCAAAGGTTACAAGGACATTATAGTATGAAATATTCTTAGAAAAAACCTTAGAAATTGACAGAAAAAACAAAGGTTACAGGGACATTATAGTTCGGCTCAGATTTCAATTGTACAAAATAGAAATTCAGCAGTTATAGTTACCTGTGATAACTATATAACTTACACCCCGCAATGCACTGCTTATGACCTCTCATATTACTTCACTCATAACATGGTCAGTGACATCACTCATGACATCTCAAATGATATCAATGCTGACATCATCCAGTGAGTGTAAGTTTTTTCTAAGAGTTTATGATTGTTAAACATATATAATAAGCTACTACAAAAGTTATATTAGTATACTAGGTGTACAACTAATGAGTGATACTATTTCTAACATATATTGTGTGAGTGGGTGTCTAAGTGGCTAAGTAGGTGTGGGAGTTGGTGTGTGAGGGTGATATGTGTGTATAAGTAGCTGTGAGGGTGAGTTGCTTTGTCAGTGTCTGTTTTGGTGTGTGAGTGGGTCAGTGGATCAATGGTGCTATGGGTGAGTGAGTGCCTCTATGGGTGAGAGTGGCTGTATGGGTGAGTGAGTGGGTGTGTGAGTGACTGTATAGTGAGTGGCTGTGTGGGTGTTTGGTTAAGTGAGTTGGCGTGTGAGTGGCTATATTGGTGAGTGTTTCTCTTTGTGAATGGCTGTATGAGTGAGTGAGCAGATGTGGGAGTTCTTGCTTGTATGAATATATGAATGGGTATGTATGTAGTGTGTGTGAGTGGTTGTATGGGTAAGTTGTTCTATTGAGAAGCTGGTGTGTGAGTGGTTGTATAGGTACTTCTAATGTGCTGTCAATGGGTATGTGAGTGGTTGTCTGGTTGGAGGTGTGAGTGGCGGTGTAAATGTTATTTGTTTCTTAAATAAAATGCATTGGCATACAAGTCCTAGCTTCTGAAGGCCACTACTTTTAATGGTGGCAGTCATGTTGTTCACATGGCATCACTACCAAGAAGGGACACAGTTGCTTGACCAATGTGCACCAACAAACAAAAGAAAAAGTTAATAAAAATGATTTAAACAAAAAAAAAGAAGGAACACAGTTGCTCAAGTGGGTTGGCTCATTGTCCCAAGCAGAATGTTGTAGTGGGGGAGAGCTAAATGTGATACTTCAGTAGAGCAATCAATAAAGAGAGCTAGCTGAAAGCCCCTCGAAGAAGTCCATTATACACATATTTATTTTTATCAAAAGGCCAGACCTAAAAAGGAAACCTAGCCATGCGTTTACCATAAAGTGAATGGTTTAATTGTTGCTTTTCTGCAGGATAGGAACTTTTTCGGGCAATGAATTTTTAAAAAATTTTTTTTTACTTTTCTTTGATAATAGGTCATGAGTAGTGTACAAATCTCTATTGAATGCATAAACAAACGTGTTTGCATCCCATTATTTGGATCATCATTCAGTGTGCTGTTGTTTAAACAAATAGCCTTTTCTGTCATATTGTTGTATTTAATTGCAAATGTTCCACAGTTAACCGTAAACAGGCCTCTTTTCACTAAAAAAGCTGCACATCATATCACATGACCCATTCATTTAGGATTTTTATTACTAAACTCTTACAAAATAACCCCAATTCAAAAGACATATTCAATGTTAGTTAATTCCATGCGATACTGTACTAGAATATTGTGCTGCAAAAATATCGACCTTTGAAATAGCATCATGGCAAAGATATATAGGTCAGTATAAGTTTATATAAGTTTCCTTGCACATACCCACGCGTCTGTCTGTGGCGCGTTTACAGAGACCCCGCCTCACCATCCTGGGCTTGGACTGCACAGACGTGAACTGTTAAGTTCTTCGTATGCCAAAGGTGTTTGGATTGTCCTAAGCCTGCCTCGGAGACCAAGGGGAAAAGGTTGTCAGGAGCGAGGTCAGTCGGACCCCGTGTTGGGCGGCAGACACTGTTCTGCAGCCCCTGCCACATTAACTCCTGGAATCAGAGGCGGAGGTGGCATGGGGAGACGGAGGAGGTTTTGCTGTGGACATTAAAGCCGGGAGTCGCATCAGCAATATGTTGGTGTGTCCCAGGGCGCACTTTGGCCATCCTCCCTCATGGACGCACATTGGAATGTAACAGCAATCCACCCCCCCAGCATCGACCGCCAGGGACTCTCTACGGGGGGTTCTGGGATGTGTAGTTTCCCATAGCACAAGAGATGCTACACAGGTGTGCTGAGTTGAAGCACTGGGGGCGGTGCGGACTTGGAACAGCAAGTTAAAAGAGAGGTGGAACTTTGGCTAAGGTGCACACTTACCTGTGGAGGCTTTGGGCGCTGAAGACGGCAAAACATCGGCCAGAAAGGCATTCGCCATGTGTTTACATTAAAAGCCTCCAACCGTTTCCCCAAGGGTCTTTGTTCTTCTTTACCTCGAAGAAGTTTCCTTGCACATACCCACGCATCTGTCTGTCTGTGGCGCGTTTACAGAGACCCCGCCTCACCATCCTGGGCTTGGACTGCACAGACGTGAACTGTTAGTTAGGAAACACTTTTTTTTAAAAAAGCTTAGAAAATTCAATGAAAAAGAAGGCTACAGGGACATCATGGATTGGGGATAGAATTTTTTTTAAACGTAGACATTCACTGAAAAAAACTCAAAGGTTACAAGGACATTATAGTTTGAAATAGTCTTTGAAAAAACCTTAGAAATTGACAGAAAAAACAAAGGTTAGAGGGACATTATAGTTCGGCTCAGATTTCAATGGTACAAAATAGAAATTCAGCAGTTATAGTTACCTGTGATAACTATATAACTTACACCCCGCAATGCACTGCTTATGACCTCTCATATTACTTCACTCATAACATGGTCAGTGACATCACTCATGACATCTCAAATGATATCAATGCTGACATCATCCAGTGAGTGTAAGTTTTTTCTAAGAGTTTATGATTGTTAAACATATATAATAAGCTACTACAAAAGTTATATTAGTATACTAGGTGTACAACTAATGAGTGATACTATTTCTAACATATATTGTGTGAGTGGGTGTCTAAGTGGCTAAGTAGGTGTGGGAGTTGGTGTGTGAGGGTGATATGTGTGTATAAGTAGCTGTGAGGGTGAGTTGCTGTGTCAGTGTCTGTTTTGGTGTGTGAGTGGGTCAGTGGGTCAATGGTGCTATGGGTGAGTGAGTGCCTCTATGGGTGAGAGTGGCTGTATGGGTGAGTGAGTGGGTGTGTGAGTGACTGTATAGTGAGTGGCTGTGTGGGTGTTTGGTTAAGTGAGTTGGCGTGTGAGTGGCTATATTGGTGAGTGTTTCTCTTTGTGAATGGCTGTATGAGTGAGTGAGCAGATGTGGGAGTTCTTGCTTGTATGAATATATGAATGGGTATGTATGTTGTGTGTGTGAGTGGTTGTATGGGTAAGTTGTTCTATTGAGAAGCTGGTGTGTGAGTGGTTGTATAGGTACTTCTAATGTGCTGTCAATGGGTATGTGAGTGGTTGTCTGGTTGGAGGTGTGAGTGGCGGTGTAAATGTTATTTGTTTCTTAAATAAAATGCATTGGCATACAAGTCCTAGCTTCTGAAGGCCACTACTTTTAATGGTGGCAGCCATGTTGTTCACATGGCATCACTACCAAGAAGGGACACAGTTGCTTGACCAATGTGCACAAACAAACAAAAGAAAAAGTTAATAAAAATGATTTAAACAAAAAAAAAGAAGGAACACAGTTGCTCAAGTGGGTTGGCTCATTGTCCCAAGCAGAATGTTGTAGTGGGGGAGAGCTAAATGTGATACTTCAGTAGAGCAATCAATAAAGAGAGCTAGCTGAAAGCCCCTCGAAGAAGTCCATTATACACATATTTATTTTTATCAAAAGGCCAGACCTAAAAAGGAAACCTAGCCATGCGTTTACCATAAAGTGAATGGTTTAATTGTTGCTTTTCTGCAGGATAGGAACTTTTTTCAGACAATGAATTTTTTTAATTTTTTTTTTACTTTTCTTTGATAATAGGTCATGAGTAGTGTACAAATCTCTATTGAATGCATAAACAAACGTGTTTGCATCCCATTATTTGGATCATCATTCAGTATGCTGTTGTTTAAACAAATAGCCTGTTCTGTCATATTGTTGTATTTAATTGCAAATGTTCCACAGTTAACCGTAAACAGGCCTCTTTTCACTAAAAAAGCTGCACATCATATCACATGACCCATTCATTTAGGATTTCTATTACTAAACTCTTACAAAATAACCCCAATTCAAAAGACATATTCAATGTTAGTTAATTCCATGCGATACTGTACTAGAATATTGTGCTGCAAAAATATCGACTTTTGAAATAGCATCATGGCAAAGATATATAGGTCAGTATAAGTTTATATATATATATATATATATATATATATATATATATATATATATATATATATATATATATATTTATATATATATATAAGCTCCAAGGTTCCCACCTGTTGGAGACGCACTCTGACATCCACTGCAGCAACCTTCATGAGGTAAAAGCTGGATCGGCGAGCGGATCCAGTTTACAGCATGCCTGTCGATTCACGCCGGACGCGTTTCGTGCTCATTGCACTCTTCAGCGGCGCGACAGTCATTTTGGCATAGAGGCCACACCTCCCAGTTAAAAATATGAGCCCTCCAATGGGCGACTAGAATGAGTCTGCGTTGGTTTGTGGGTCTTGTAGTGTGTGCTTCAGTTATGTGCCGCTGTCTGAAATGTTTCAAGCCCACCAATGGGCCTCAACTCCCACATCCAGCTTGTCAACACTCCATGGATGCCTCCACATTGAGACTCCATGATTCGGAGCTCCGTGGCCCCAAATTTCCGGGTGGTGCATCTCCCCCGGATGGGAGGCTGTATATAAATCAAAGCTCCAAGGCTCCCACCCGTTGGAGACGCACTCTGACATCCACTGCAGCAACCTTGATGAGGTAAAAGCCGGATCGGCGAGTGGATCCAGTTTACAGCATGCCTGTCGATTCACTCCGGACAGGTTTCGTGATCATTGCACTCTTCAGCGGCACAACAGTCATTTTGGCATAGAGGCCACACCACCTATATATATTCGCCACTGGGTAGTAACAGTTAGGTTAGCATTTCCATAGAAACTGTGTTATTTGTATTGTTAATAGTTGCTAATAATTTCAGCACCTTTTGGAAATCTCCACAAGACTCTCCAAAAAGGTGCTACATTTTGACTAGTTTGTGCATGTAAAGTTTCAGGGTGATTCACAAGTGGGGCCAAAAAAATAGAGGGGACCCAAAATGCAAAATCCACATGCATTCTCCATAGACTTCTTTAGGCAGGGCTACATCAAAAATCTCTGACCGGATTTACATACTATTTGGCAGGAGGCTAGATCTTGGTACACAGATTGAGCTTTGGTGTAAATCCATTTAGCAGTTTTTGACAAACTAAGGTTAAAAATTATTGTATATCTCGATGGTTGGGTTCGAGAGACTCTCGCAGGAATTCTTCGGACCCAATTTAAAAAAATAGAGTTTCCTGACCTGTAAAAAAATAATAATTGGGGGTGATCCAGGGGGACCCCACTCCCCTATGGCCTAAAAGAGCCATTTTCAGCCCCAGGGACCCCATCCTCAGGGGCCCAGTGCATTAATTTGGGAAAGGGGCACATGGCTCCCTTCCCCAAGCCGTATTTGTTCCCAGGGACATGATCACCCAGGGCCCCACTTCATAAATGTGAGGATGAGGGCGTGTGGCCCCCTCCCTGAGCTGCATTCGGCCCCGGGGACCCATTCCCCAGGGCCTACTGCATTCTTAAGGGGAGGGAGGCCTCATGGCTCCCACAGCAAGTCTTTAAAAGGCTCTGGGAACCCCATCCCTAATGGCCATAATTAAAACAGAAGGGAGAGGGCTATGTTACCATCCTCCCTGAACGATTAATGGTCCCGGAGACCCTGTTCCCTGGGTGGGCTCACATACTGTGTCCTGGGGAGCCAACCCCCAGAAAATAGTAGTTTCCTTGGCACACCAGCACAGGCCGGGAAGCTTGTGTTTGCTACCGCCTGGCAGAAGCTTTTTTTAAACTCCTGACAAATAGTAGCAAATACTAAGTCTGCTCTCAGTGGGCGGGAGATTTAAACATGCTTCCGCCAGCTGGGAACAGACTTGTGATCTGTTTCCCTAACCGTACTGATGCAGGCATGCAGATCAAGATATTGCTCCCGTCTGGAGGGAGCAGCCTAAATATCTGCTCTGTCTGGGCAGGAACAGTGCAGACTCTCACGTCATGCAGGGAGCTGGCTGGCTCAGTGGGGCCCTGGGGCTCCCACTGCATGTGCCACCGTTGTGCATGGTGGGTACAGTGGATGGGAACTAGGGCACCCACCTTTAATTAATGCGAGCTCAAGGGGATTGGGTCCCCTGAGCCAAAACTAGATCAGGGAGGGAGCCTAATAAGGCTTGGGGTGTGGGGCCACATGTCCCCATTCCTTTTAGCATACTGAAGGCCCAGGGAGGGGGCAACCTCTCCTTTGAAAATAAAAGTGACCCTGGGGGAAAAGGTTCCCTAGGCATAAAGAGGCTTGGGTGGGGGCCACTTGGCCTCCCTCCTCTTTAAAATGCAGCAGGCCCTAGGGGATAGGGTCCCCAGTATCTAATGAGGCTTGGGGAGGGTGCCACAGGGATTCCCTCCCCTATAAAATCCTTAAGGAGATGGGGTATGGGGTCTTCAGGGCCTAATGAGGCTCGGAATGGGAGGCAACATGGCCCCCTCCCACTTTTGATGGTATGGCTCCGGGGATGGGATCCCTGGGGAATAATAAGGCCTGGGGGGCATGCTGTTCCGTCCCATTTTGGTATTGCATTTGGCCCCAGGAAATGTGGTCCCTGCGACCTATTAAGGCTCGGGCAGGGTGGCTGCATGCCCTCTTCTGCTGTTTTTTTTTTTTTTAAAACCTTTATTGTGCAAGTAGAAGCATACAAATACGGGCCTACAACCAATCAGGCCGGCCACGACACATTATAAGCGCACAAAGTCAGCATTGGAATTCCCCAGCAGTTTCTCAGCAGTATATAAACAAGCAATCAACATTAAGAGGCCGAATATAACCGCTAGGAGCAGGATCAAAGAAGGTTAATTTTATAATATAATAGGAAGTATAGCAGGAGCAGTAGCAACTTTTGACATCTGAAATCCTATGGCGGGCAGTAGGTAAAGCATCAATACAAAGGAGCAGTGAGAAGCGGAAGTAATAGCAGCAATTGGCAAAAGTCAACATAGAGTCGCCCCGTTTCAAATCAGTTCCCGACGCTGCCCACCATCCACCCGTCACCACCTGAATGTGTGCTGGTACAATACAAAGGAGTCAGAACAGCAACGCTCAGATAGCCATCCACAATACTAACCCAAATAAAGGGAGAAAGAGGGGGGAAGGGCAGAAAAAGGAATATTAAAAACAGGAAAGAAAGAACGCAGCACCGCTATACGCGTCCCATGGCTAATAAAGTACACAGAACTAGGGACCCACGATCGGGGTCGAGGCGAGTAAGACACGATATATGTGCTATCATTATCATGGACATGAGGAAGTCATACCCCACACTGCCGGCTAACACTCCATGGAAGACGCACGCGGACACAGCGCCCAGATAAAGGGATACAAAAGAGCCATAGAACTAAGAAAGAACGGACAATATAAAGACCCCGTCCCTCCCACACCATCCTGCACCCCTGCAGAAGGCTACGGCCTACCCCCCCAGCAGCGTGCCTGTCGCCCTAAGTGGAACCCGAAATATAGAAGAATCAGAAAGTGAGGAAAGAACACAACAGACAAAAAGAGAAAGGAAGGGGGAAAGAAAACCAGTGGGAGAGGAGATCTGCAAACGAACATTCAGCTCCTACCCCCTGCCTTAACACTGCTGAAACCCACATCGAAACGAGATCGACACAACCTCAAATATCAGGAACATGAAGAGGAATCGGTCATAGTGTTACAGCTGCGAGCAGTCCTCATCTCCATACAATAATTAGAAGTCCGCCTTGGCAATTCTGTCTCACCCCTTGTCCTCTCCTGGTCATAGCTTTAGTACACAATAAAATAGAATACAGCAAGCAGTTCGGCATGGAGTGTACACAGGATCGAAGCAAGGCAGGCCAAGGGTGCAAAACAGGGGATCCCAGTCTCGAGCAGCAATGCAAACAATGGCGGCAGAAGACCAAATTGTCAAAGAGCAACATCAGGAACAGCAAAACAGTCTGGGTGCGGTCCCGCTGCCCAAGGGGGCGAGGTATCCCCCGCGGGGCAGCCATGGGACCCCACCAAAGCAGTTCGAGTCAAACAGCCGCCGAGCTCCCCAGCCAGACTGACCTGGACGGGCCCCGACGTGGGGCCCTCACCCATGTCCGCCACAATCAAAACTTCCTGGAGGTTCGGGGTCACAGACATATGGTCTCCCAGATGAGCGGCGGCATCACCCTCTGCAACAGCCGAGGGAGGCAAAGCAGCACACTTCTTCAGTTGGGCCGCATTCATGGGGGACGGCCCAACAGGCATGGCGGCAGAACCGCTATCTTGCACAGCTGCGTCAAAGGCCATGGCCGCACGCCAAGAACATAGGGCGGCGAGGACATCACCAATCGTGGGCTCACTCCCACAAACTTCAGCCATCGTGCATTTCGACAGACCAGACTCGCCGCCCCAAACAGGTCCGGGACCCAGGGCGCCGGCCACCATTTTGTCAGTGCAGCAGGGACGCTCCGCTCCTCAGCCCACAGACCGGGCCGTCGAATAAGGCCAACCGGAGTTCCGTCGAGCCCCGGTAATGGCAATCTTGGTGCAGAAAGATGGGCCTCCAAAAACAAGGGGTCGCCGGCGCCACCGTCTCGCGGGCGCCGCCTGCCGATTCCGGGCGAAGGGCTTCAAGATGGCCGGACAGGACAACAAAGGGGGGACAAGCCTCCTGTACGGTCTACCCCCGTCCGAGGCGGGCCGCGCCCCACAACAGAACCCCTGGGCCACCAGACCGGGCCCGGTCAGTCGCCACCGGCACAACCGCACAATGGCCTCTTCAGCCGACCCCTCTCCTCCACCTGGGGCCGGCGTTGATGCCCCGCTCCGGCCGAGCGTCACAGGCGAGTACCCGGCCCGCACGCCGCGGAGGCTCCGGATCAAACAAGAGCACAACTCCAGATCTGCGGCACCCCGGAGCCCCCATGCCAGACGGTAAGTGCGAGCAGCTTTTCACCTTCCCATATTCCGCCAAATGTGTCTCCTCGGGGCAGGATGAAGTACAGGATATGTGTTTCAGGCAGGAGGTGGATGGAGCCGAGCTACAATGCCGCCATCTCGGTCGCGAGCTTGGCTCCTCCTCCCTCTTCTGCTGTTTAATTGTATTTAGCCCTGGGGGATGGGGGTCCCTGGGTCGGGGAGGTGTCTGCTTGCTCCCTTCCCCTTAATATATAGTTATGACCCAGGGGATGAGGCCCCTTCGGCCCAAAGGCCAACCATATGCTTTGCACTGCAAAGGCTGTGCATGGTGTTGGGTTGGTAGCCTGCTAGGGTTTTGGTCGCAGGGCCTGGTGGCAGGCCAAGCCCTGTGATCAACCCCCACAGCTCATGGCCAAATGCTGTGTGCAGCGTGTGGCTGGTTGCCTGCAGGTAGTTGGAAAGTAGGGGCTGCCTGCAAAACAGGCTCTGTGACTAATGCCATGCACAAGCAGAGGCCTTGCACGGCGTGTAGTTGGCTGCCTCCGGATGATTGCCTGCAGAGGGTTGGACAAAAGGCTGTGTGCAGCGTGTGTGTGGCTGCCTACAGACCACACCCCGTTGCCAAGCCCCTGCTGTGCATTAGCAAAGGCCTTGCACAGTGGGGTTGGTTGCCTGTGGAGGGATTGCCAATGGGGTGGCTTTTATATATGGTAATAAAATATTACCTTACATTAGCAAAATCCTAGGAATTCACTGAAGGAAAAATGATAGTTGGGTATGATAAAAATGACTTTAAACCATAAAAGTTCACTGAAAAAGAGAAAGGTTAAAGTAAGTTATAGTTAGGTGTATATGTCTATGACAACATTGACTTGAACATTTGAATTTTAAAAAAACTCAGAAATTCACTGACTATAGTTAGCAGAACTAACTATAAATTGCACCCCTGCTATGCACTGCTTATAACTTCACATTTTACATCATTCATGACATGTTCTATGACATCATTTATGACATCACTGATGGCATCATCCAAGCTTCTGTTGCACACACTACTTTATAAACTAGTATGGGATTAGAGGCCCAAAAGTAAGTACAAAATAGTTCAGAATAATATGAAGGGTCATTAATGCCCTCACAGATGCAACTACCGTTGATGTAGCAAACATGGTTTATGTGTAACATTGACCCTACACCATACACTTAACGTGTAGCCTAGTTCACATTAACAATCAACCACAGATACATGGGAAACCCTCACTGCACACGGTGGTCAATCTGTAAGGAACTGTTCAGAGAAAGCCATGTTCCTCAGGATACTCAGCATCTATTCCAAAATGAAAGCCCTCCTACGGACAGCTTTTATCTGTCCCCTCACCGTCACCAAACCTACATTGAAAAATGAAGTTGATATGAGTAGAAAAGTGGGCACTATAAACAGTGTTTACTCTATGGAGAGAGTTTACTCTGTACTACATTGTTTGCTGATAGTGAACCTCTCATGAGAAATACTTGGAAGAGTATTAAAAAGTATCTACTACGAACAGTGTATACTCTACGCAAGTTGCCCAAAAAAGTTACTATTCAGTTGAAATATGCAATGTCTGAATGTGATAAAGATTATACTACCTGCTGCCTTCATGCTGTGGTGAACTTTTACAGATAACCCATCTTCTGACGAAGAAGTCCATGTACAGAGGTTAGAACCTGGTGCACAAAGGCTTTTATGTTATGTAGAAACTGTCATGCTATGACAATTTGGTCTAATAACTCAAGGCTTGTTACAGTACTTAGTATCTACTACATAGAATCTTTGCCCTGTTGGAAACTATTTCTGCAGAACCTAAAAACAAGTGTGGAATATACTGGACACAAATCGTCAGCTATCATCTGCACACAAAGTTATTCTTCAATACAAGGATTTAAAACATGTTCTTTACTTGTACACTCCTATGATGAATTAGCAGCACATGCGTTTTGTAAACACATCCATTAGCTGTACATAGGCAGTACAAAATTAGGTAAAGAAGTAATATGGTAGTTACCCACCACTATGTAACCTATCAAATAAACTAGCCAACTCATTTGATGATGTCATCAATTACCTAATTTGAGAGGTTATCAATTATGTCATCAATCATGTCAAAGATATCATGGGTGATGTAATAAAGTTAAATCCATGACCAGAGGAGAACTGTATGTTTTTTAAAACACTTCTATCTAGAGCTCTCTGCTCTTCAACTGGAGCACAATGCCCCCTTGAGGTTGTTTTTTTTATTGCATTTTGTGGGCTGAATAATGCTGGAAAAAATGACTGGAAGATATTCTGGCTTTATTATTATTATTTTTTTCAACACAATAGTTCTGAGTCTTTCTTTTAACATTTTTCAGGCCACAAAATGTACTATGAAAAACTACATTAAAAGAAAGACTCAGATATTAAAAAAAAATGTTATTAAACATTTTGATCACAATCACTATTAGGAAGCATTGCATTGTCAGTAAGTCTGCTTGAGTGCGGCCAGGACGTGCAAGTCCAACTGCATGCCACACATGCCAGAAAGCAGTGTGTGGTTTGGAACTGGCTGCTCCCAAGGGGTTGGACATAAAGCCTGGTGCATGCAAGGCCCTGTGGACAACCCCCATGCCATGCACTGCTAATTACCTCACACATTACATTATTCATGACATGTTCTATAACACCTTTGATGAAATCACTGCAACATCTTAAATTAAATCATCGATGACAACACTGTGGTGCCTGGTAGGGGCACGTGTTATAGTTACTAGAGATAACTGTAACTGGTGAATTTCAGTGTTTTTTTGGTGTGTTTTTTACAAAGTCAAATACATTTTAAACTTACTATAAGATTACCATAACCTTTGGTTTTATTTATTTTTATTTATAACGTTTTGTATAGTGCAAACATTACCCAGGTGAGTATCAGAGGGCTTCACAATTAGGGTAGGTAGATTACAATAGTGGGAAAAGAACATTTGTTACATATATGTGCATAGCATGCTAACACTGGGATTCTCAGGTTTACAACAACGTAGTAGTCAATCAGGGCATCAAAATAGAGGGCAATAATTGAGTCGTGGAGTCAAGGTCTTTTTGGGGCAGAAACTTGTTTATTAGGGGTTTTTTCACTTCCTTTTCGAAAGAAGCAGTGAATGAGATTCGACAGACTTCCGGTGCAAGAGAGTTCCAAATCTTCAGGGTAATGACTGAGAAAGCTCTGTGACTCGTTCTCTTTTTGTAGAAAATCTGTGGTTTCAGGAGCAGTGAACTTGCACTTTGTGACGGTCTGTAACACCCTGATAATTCTAGTTTTTGAGCCAGATAAATGGAGGTCTTGAAATGTAGGACTTTGTGAGTCAAGCAGGCAAACTTTAGCTGTATTCTTGCATCGTATGGCAGCCAGTTTAGGGATTTTAGGGCTGGGGATATGTGATAGTTTCTTTTTGACCCAGTGATCAATCTGGCTATGGCATTAATGGAAGCCTTTAGTGGGGCCAAGTTATGTTTGGGAAGACCTCAGAGCGTGGAGCTACCATAGTCTAGCCTTGGCAGTACAATAACTTTTAGCCCCAGCTTAAAGACTTCCTGTGGAAGGAATGGTTTGAGATTCCTTAGTATACTCATCTGGTGTTTAGCTCCCTTGGTTGCATTGCTGATATGATTCTGCATTTTCAAGTGCATGTCTACCGGGATTCGGAGGGATTTAGCTGACTCAATGTGGGGAGAGCAGTTGAAGACTGTAAGGTGTTTAATCCAGAGGTCGATCTTGGGAGTGTGATTAGGGGGCGCGATGAGAAGGAATTCCGTTTTGAAGGTGTTGAGCATGAGGTGGTTCTCAGTGAACCAGTTTTGGGAGTTCATCAGGGTGGAGTTGAGTGAAATGAAGTTTTCACGGGAGGTGATTTTCAGATTTAGTTTAGTGTCATCTGCATACATATGAAAAAGAATTTGGACGGAGTTCAGTGCATTTGCTAATAGTTTCAAGAATAAATTGGAGTATGGGTGAAAAGGTGGACCAGTGTGGAACCCCCATAGTTACTGTAGAGGGCTGAGATAGGGATTGATTCACCATGACTCTTTGGGATCTATTGTGGAGGAAAGAAGAAAACCATTGCAATACCGGCCCTGAAAGGACCATCCTGTGTTCTAGAATGGATAGTAGTTTGTCATGATTCACAGTGTCAAAGGCAGTAGATAGGTCAAGGAGAATCAGGAGGCATGATTAATTTTAGTCTAGCATTTTTAAAATGTCATCCAGATGCGGATTCAATGCTGTGACCTCTCTGAAAACCAGATTGATGTTGATCCAAAACTTGGAATTTCTCAATGTTTCTAGAGGTTTTGCCAGCGTGGGGATGTTGGAAATAGGATGGAAGTCATTTAGATCAGAGCTGTCTGCGTTAGTTTTTTTTAGAATCGGGGGTACCTGCTCTGCTTTTAGGCAGTTGGGGATCATGCCTTGCAATAGTGAAGTGATGACAATCTTTGCCCATAAAGATTATTTCATTGAAGATGGGAGGTGGTAGAGGTTCACTGAAATGGTTAGATGGGTTGATCGCAGGAAGAGTGTTGCAGTTGTCGTTTTCACTAAGGGGAGTAAAGATGTGCCAAGAAGCATTGTTCTTCGGGCGAATGCTAGGGGGAACGAGCCGCTCCTGGTGGGCAAGAGGAGCAGCGATCCTGGAAATTGGAAGAAGAGCTCTCCTTGATGCTGAGTCGATATTGATGCTTTTTGTTTTCTCAGCGAAGAAGGCGGCCAACTTGTCGCATGTTGGAAAGCCGCCACCAAGCTTAGGGCGGTTGGGTGCCTTGACCAATTGTTGTTTAACAATTTCAAAAGGTTTTTTGGGGTGGTTTTTGGCTTGATTAAGTTGGGTTCTGAAGAAGTCAGCCTTTGCAATCATGATTTTTTTGTTGTAAGAGTTCCTAATGGATCTAAGGTGATTTACGTGTTCGTTGGAGCCAATGGATCTCCAGGATTTTCCGCTGCCATTAGGATGTCGCGTTCCGAGTTTATGTGGAATCAAGGTTTGGAGTTTTGGAGGAGGCCTTTTTTTGTTGTAAAGAGGCTATAGAGTCAAGGATACTTGAAATAGAGGAATTATAGAAAACTGTGAGGACATGAACATATTTCATGTCTGCTTGAGTAGTCAAGGCATTTTTACAACAGGTTGCTAGCTCTTCAGTGTTAATGTTTCTGAGGTTCCTTTTCCAGTGCTTCATTTTCATGGGGTGGTCCCTCTTCTGGGACACCCCCCTTTTAATAAAGAAGAAGATGCCGTAGTGGTCAGACCAGTCACATGGGATAATGGAATCACATGTGATGGTGTTTCCTTTGGATATGATAAGGTCCAGAGCTTCACCCTAGTTATAATTTGGGCTGTCACAGAATTGTGTCAGCTCATGATCCAAAAGGAAGGATTTTAGAAAGTTCACTGCATGATCGTTTTGGTTAGACCAGTGAAAGTTGAAGTCTCCCAGGAAGAATTTAGGACACTAAAGGGTTACATCGGATGAAATGATTTGAGGACAGGGAAGTTTTTGCTAGAAATTTTGATGCATAGATAGTCACTGGCGGTTAGAGCGGTGGTTTATGATTGTGAAACCAATAATGTTTATCAGTGTATAGAAGCTATTCCTGCACCCGGTTTCATAGATCTGTCCAGATGAATTATGTCATGACTAGGTGGGACTAGAAGGTCAAGGATAGGGGTGGAAGAGCAATTTAGCCAGGTTTCCATGAGGATAATGATATCAAGCTCGTTAGTTAGGATGTGTTTACTAGTTGATCTGCAGTTGAGTAGGACGCATTTCAATTTGTCAGTCAAGTAGGAGTTAGGAGTCTGAAGGATGTTAACACGCTTGAGGTTGTTACTATTTATACCGCTGAGATTGTGGGAGGGTTCTCTGTATGGGTTAGCATGAATGGCTTGCATTTGACCCAGTAGGGTCGAATCAGTGTTTAATAGGTGAGAATAAGAGAGGAGCAGATCATGGATATCGCGGATCGATACAACAGCCTTCAGTCTTCTGGGGTGGGCATTTGGGAGGGGTAAAGTTTTCGAAGTATGGTGAGAGGTGTGCGTGTCAAGGGCAGGAACTGTGCCTGTACGGTCGAAAGGTCAGGTCCCTAGGGTACTACAAGTTCTGAGCAGGGGAGATGCTCGATAGTGATGGCTTTCAATTTCAGGAGTTCATATGTGACAAGGAGCAGGTGGATAGAGATCTCACAGAGTGTTGGTTGTTGGTTAAGGGCTGTGTGGAGAGTTCTGACGGAGGGGTGGGGCCTTGAAGGATAGCTGAAGGGTCAGAGGCTGCATTGAAATGGTCAGAGGGAGCGAGTGAGTCAATGAGGTCTTGTGGAGTACCAGTTAGCGTGGAGAGAGGGGCATATGTGTGGCAGATGGGGTGTGGGTGAAGAGAGGTTGAATGGGTTGGGCGGGATAGGTTCCATGAAGGGCGGTAGCCTGAACTCAGACTCAGCTGAGGGCATGTTAGGATAGATTATGTAAGGAAGTTCACCAGGAGAGAGAAAAAGTGGTACATCGAGAGAGGTTACTTCCGTAAGGGACTCACTGTGTATCTGCATAGAGGTCAAGTGAATAATGCAGTAGGCCCCTAGCTGCTTGATTCAATTGTCATGTGGACAGTGAAGGTTCTGGTGATACTAAGTCAGGGGACTGAATGGAACAGAGATTGTTTAAGGAGTGAGGAGTTTTATGTGAGGTTGGAGTCACTCCGGACATGATGAGAGCTGTGAGAGTGATATAATGTGGAATAGGAGGGTTTAAGAGGGGATGAGAAGACTTAGAAATCCCTGCTTTCTTGAGAGAAGGGAAGATATTATCCTTTTTAGCGAAATTGTCATTCTAATCTTGAATTAGGATACTACCGTTCTTGTATAGGGAGATGGTGGTGTTCACATTGTAGAAGGGCAAGGGCGAAGCGGATAGTTTGAGGTCATACAGAGTTTTCCTGGTACCAGTTATACGAAGCATGGAATAGAAGACGTTCCTCCATCATGCCCGTTTTCTAGAGTAGAAGATGAGGTCATTGGTTAGTTTACCCTAGTTGGCACAGAAGTAAAAGTCTGAGATAAGTGTTTTAGGTCGGGTTTTGAGTAACTGATGTCTGTGCTTTTTGGCAGCATTTTCAGGGAGGTTAGTTAATAGTAGATGGCATGGAGAACAGCGGGATCAAGCCATATATCCATTCTGTGAGGGGCCATGGTGAATTCTTTTGAGGGATGAAGCAAATTTAAGAGCTCTTAAGCGAGTTGACAGTGAAAAGCTTACAAAGGGAGATCCTTAGTACGAAATTTGGCAACTAGATAGTGCTTTTTTTTTTAATGCTTCTTTTGTGCTAATACAAAATAAAAACTAAATAATGAGTGCTATAGAGCATGGATCAAACTAAGCATGAGGATGGAGGAAGTATTAGATCGCATCAATTGTGTGTACCTCAGCTCAAAAAAAGAAAAAAAAACTGTATAACCAAGAGATCTGCACAGCGGGTACCGCAAGATTCATGCTGCTAGCGAGGGGTCAGATGCGCTTGGTAATCAGCTGGCACCGTTCGCGTCCGTGGCTCAACTCAATGAACTCCGCTCCGGACTGCCCTTGAGCAGGCCCCTCCCGGTGCAGCGGGATGGAGCGGGATGCAGGGCATCGGCCAAGGGATGTGAAGGGAAGGTCCAACCCACTCAGCCAACAACAGTGTTTAAAATGGTGGGCTCATTCACCTACACCCCAAAGTCCAGAACTCCAAGTGAGTACAGAGCATGCGATGCCACCACCCTCCACAACCTCGAGGCTGGAACCAATGGCCGGAGGCCCACAGGAGGCGAAGTCGGGTCTGTCAGATCAGCTGTAGCCATCAGGATCCACAGCGGCTCAGCAGGACAGTGTCAGGCGAGGTAGTAGTGTTCCATCCTGATAGCGAGGAATCGGGTGTTGATAAAGCATCAGGATGCCATCCACACTGTGTTAAAGGTAGGTGAAGGTGTTTTTTTCCTTCAAATTTTCATTCTGGGAGAAACAGAGTACGGCTAAACAGGGATATTCTTAAAAGGGTGAACCCCAGTTCAGAAGCCTCTGACAGGCTCGACCCTTTGGCAGCCACCTTAGACATGTCCCTTGGGCGGCCGTCTTAAACATGTTATAACCTACTGGCAGTCACCAAGTTTCCAGCAGTCAGTTATAGTTAGGACCTTGTTTCCATAGGAAAATCATTTTTTGTTTTGCTAATAACTTTGGCACCGTTTGGCGAATCGTCACAAAACGTTCAAACTAGAGTGGCAATCAATTCATCAGCTGTCTGGAAAGTTTCAGAGTGATTTTTGGTGTCCAAGAAAAAGGGGGGTCCAAAATGCATTTTCTCCATGCAAATTTTTTTTTCAAAGACCTTTATTGGTGCCAGAGGACTCCATACACAGCATGATGCCTACATCACAGGCGGGCCGGCAATGCAAGGTAACATACGATATAGCATTAGGGGATGGAAGGAGGATACACAGCAAGCCGCCTTCAACTACATTGGGCCGGCCGCGTCAGGTGGGCATTTATTGTAGATGGACGCAAAAAAGGGTGCAAAACATTTATGATCTAAAGTTCGAACAAACATAGGAACAGTACCATTATTCACCAATTTTAGCAGAATTAAATTTCCGCAGTCGTTAAATCCTGCCTCTGAAATACGTTCATAATTTTTTTGCCCCAACCCCCAAGGCTGCATTTTAGGAGTCCTGTTTCTTCCTGTGTGGTGTCCCCCATGCATCAGTTCCCATTCCCACCCTGTGTGTCAACCCCTTCAGGGCGGGAGTCAGTGGTTGTGTCTACGGTTGTGGTGTGTTCTAGGAGGTAAGTCTGGAGAGGACCCCAGATATCTCCTGGGCGAGAGGAGGGTGGTAAGAGTTCTATTCTTGGCAGTATATGAGGTCGTGTAGACAATCCGTAAAATTAGGAGCCCTTCCTCTGTCCTATTTACAGGCAATTTGTCGCTTAGCAAGGAGAAGCGCCAAGGAAACATATTGCCTTGTCTTCACGGGTAGCGGTTCTGTGTACCCCAGGAGTGCAGTAAGGGGGTCTTCCGGAACATGTATCCCTGTCATTTGATCTAAAGCCAGCATAACTCCCCCCAGTATCGGCAAACAGGTGTGCAGTCCCAAGCCAGGTGTTTGATATCAGCTCCCTCCTCCCCACATCAATCGCATTGATCGTTATCACGCAAATTAAAGCTATGTAAATGTGCAGGCGTATAGTACAAATGGTGTAAGTATTTGTAGTGTATGATAGGCAGTCTGCTACTGGCGGGGATTTCCTTAGTTTGGTGACAGCAAAAGGACCATTGGTCTTCAGTGAGTGGGAGTCTTAGCTCACCTTCCTATTTGTTCTTAGCTGGTGGGGGATCGCACTCACAGTCGTTTTGGGTGGTGCGATATAGGAGCGACACCACATGCGTGGGGGTGGTTTGTTGCAAAAATGTCTGCAGGAGGGGGGCATGGTGGGAGGTTCCTGTGGGAAGCATGAGGTAAGGGTCCACACATCTTGCCTTAGCCTACTGTAGTAAAACCGCTCTAAGGGGGTGGGAGAAGAGGTTCCAAAGAATTTGTTGCTAGTGCAGAATTTTCCTTTCTCATAGAGTTGGCTCCAGGTGAGACAGGACAGCTTACGTAGCAGGCGGCGGCATCCCCCTTCTTGTGTGAGCGGGAGATCATGTCTCCCCTGAAGGGCAGGCTGGGTCTCTCCAGGTGATAGTTGTGCACTGAACATTGGTGGAGGCCTGATAATTCTGGGATCGTCGGGTGCTCAGATATGCTGAACATGTTGAGGGGGTCATGTATCTATCCTCTATCGAAAGGTAAGGCATGTACGGGAGGGATTTATCCAGTAGGCTGCGAAGTGAGCCTGAGCACAGATTAAATAAAGTTCTAAATCAGGTATCTCAAATCTTCCGGCTGCAAAGGGTCGCGTAAGGGTGTCCCAATTCAATCTGGCTTGTTCCGCATCCCCCTTGTAAGGCATATCAGTTGAGTTCTAATGTCTTTAAAAAAATGGCGACTAGGGGCGTAAGGGATGTTTGTAAAGAGGTAAAGCAATTTGGGAAGCACCACCATATTGATCAGGGAGGCTCTGCCAGTTATGGAGAGGGGCAGCGTGATCCATCTGGCAAATTTTGCTGTGAGGAGGTTAAGCACTCGTCCATAGTTGGACAGCATAAGTTCGTCTCTGTTTCGAGAGATGACATTCTTGAGGTATGTCAGTGTATCTCCACACCATGTGAGTGGATAGTCCGGTTCAAGAGGGAGTATCTGGGATTTCCCCCAATTGATATTAACTCCAGAAAGGTGGCCAAATACGATGAGAAATCTGAGAACGAGGTTAAGGCTTTCGTCTGGATTACGCAAATATAATGTAAGGTGGTCGGCATATAGGGAAATAAAAATTTGCCTCTCTGGATAGATCAGCGCATGGTCTTGGAAATGTTGTCGGACCTTGGCCGCCAAGGGTTCGATCGCTATGACGAAAAGTAGGGGCAAGAGGGAACAGCCCTGGCGGGTGCCTTTGGTAATTTTGAAGGGGGAGGATTGGACTCCGTTAACCAGGACTCTAGCCTGCAGGCCAGTGTATAATAAGTCTATCCAGGCCAGCAAAGGAGCGGGGAACCCCAAGCGTTGCAGAACGAAGGCAAGGTAGTCCCATTCTAAAGAATCTAACACCTTAGTAGCATTGAGAAATATTGCTGCAGCGTTCATTTCAGGCTTAATGTCCTGAAGGACCGTAAACAAAGTACGCAAGTTGTGAGATGTGCCTCTATTGGGCACAAAGCCCGATTGATCTGGGAGTACTAGAGCAGTCATGAGAGGGCTGATGCGGTTGGCAATCAATTTTGCTAGTATTTTGGCATCGACATTGATTAATGAAAGGGGTCTATATGAGTCACAGTACAAGGTCAGCCTGCCTCGTTTGGGCAGGGAGATTATGCACGCCTTGTGCATCATTGGGGGTAGTATTCCTCTTTCATGAGCCCCTGCGAAGACATGTCGTAGTACGGGAATGAGTAAATGGCGGAACGTTTTATAAAATTCGGCCAGGAGGCCTTGCCTGATTGTAGTTGCATTATGGCGGATATGATTTCTTCATGTTCATGGTGTGCTAGGAGAAATTCCCTCTGACCATTTCCCAACCAGGCTATTGCGGTTCCTTCAAAAAAAGGGGGTGAAATCTACCGGGTGAGTTCTATGTGTCTTGTATAGGGTTCTGTAGAAGCTGCGGAAAGTTTCCACTATCTCAGAAGTGTTCCTATGTATTTAGCCGTCCTCATCTTCAATTTCAAGGACCATATTAGAGAAGCGGTTGGGCAAATCAGGGAATGCAAGTGCCTTCCCCGGTCTGTCCCCTTCTCCATATCGGCGCACCTGGTGATATTTCCCTTTAAACTTGCATTAGTTTTCAGCTGTTTCCTGATAGTCAGTGAGTAAACTTCTCAACCGAGCCTGCAAATCTGGAGTGGGGGCTGCTTGTATCATGTTTTCCGTTTGTTTGAGCTTTGCTTCCAGTTTACGAAGCGTGGAGCGGATATCCCTCAGAATCCCCCCACTCTTTGCAATACAAATACAAATTACTCGGATGGTTACATTAAAAGCCTCCCATATCATGAAATATTTCTCGATAGAGTCTTCATTTTGTGGGAAGAAATCAGTTATTTCTTGTTCCAGTTCCTGATGGAATAATGGATCTAGTAGGTTTTGTAGATTCAGACGCCAGGACAGGAAGGGCGAGTCAGCCTAGGGGGGAGTAAGGGTGATGAGCGCTGGGGAGTGATAGGAATATGTGCGGGAGAGATGTGAATCATGTGTCAGCCAGGGGGCGAGGCCCTTAGTGATGAGCCATCCATCTATTCTTGACTAAGAGGAGCGAGCCGTGGTGTAACAGGATCCTTTCCGGAGTTGCGGGTGTAAATGTCACCAGGCATCAATCAGTTCATGTTCCTCGACAATCGATGTAAGGGTGTAATGTGTATTCGAGTAGTGGTACGGTTGCGGGTGCCAGCGGTCCAGTGTGGGATCTAAGGTAACATTGAAGTTGCCGTCCCATAGCAAATGTGTGGACCCACTCTCCAGGATCTTACCCCAGAGCACCTGGAAGAACTCTGGGTCATCCATGTTTAGCCCATAGCAGGAGACGAAAGTTATGGATTGAGGTGCCAGGTGGCCCCAAATGATAGTGTAGTGGCCTTGTGAGTCTTCATGGGAGCCTATTGGAGTGTAAGGGAGAGATTGTTTCACCAGTATGGCTGTGCCTCTGGCGTAGGATGAATATGAGGAGAACCGTGAATAGGTTGCCCATCGGGATACAAACGTTGTGGTTGTAGAGTGGCTGAAGTGTGTTTCCTGTAGCATCGCACACTGAACATTGTGGCGGTCTACGTACAAAAGGATGCACCGGTGTTTGCAGAAGTCACCCATGCCTCGGACATTCAAAGTCAGGAAGTTATATGTAGGGGGTCTAGGGCGGTCTTCCATGTTGTTGGTATAGAGTGTAGGTTTTAGGGCATGGATGTAGTTTACTTTGGTTCTGCAGCATAATTATATATTTGCGTGTCAATACAGTGGTAAGTGGCATAAAGCAAGTTCAAGTTTGAAATTTGTATAGCGCACTACTCACCCAGAGGGTCTCAAGGCGCTTGAGGGAGGGGGGTACTTTTATTTATCGAATATCCAAGTTTTTAGTTGTTTTCTGAAGGAGAGGTGGTTCTGTGTTAGGCGGAGGTGGATTGGGAGAGAATTCCAGGTCTTGGCCGCTAAGTAGGAGAAGGATCTTCCCCCCATGGTGGATCTTTGGATGCGTGGAATTGCTGCGAGGGCTTGATTGGACAATCGTAGTTGGTGGGTGGGGGTGTAAAAGGACAGGCGTGTGTTGAGGTATTCGGGTCCTAGGTCGTAGAGGGCTTTGTGTGCGTGGGTGAGGAGACGGAATGTTATTCTCTTGTTGACGGGGAGCCAGTGGAGGTCTTTCAGGTGACCGGAAATGTGAGCTTGGCGGGGGATGTCTAGGATGAGTCTGGCTGATGCGTTTTGGATGCGTTGGAGTTTTTTCTGTAGTTTGGCTGTGGTTCCGGCGTAAAGGGTGTTTCCGTAGTCCAGTCGGCTTGTGACCAGTGCATGGGTAACCGTCTTTCTTGCTTCGTTGGGGATCCAACTGAAGATTTTTTTGAGCATACGTAGGATGTTGAAGCATGATGATGAGACGGCGTTGACTTGTCATCGAGAGGGAGAAGTCCAGGATGAAGCCCAGGTTACGTGCGTTGTCCGTTGGTATGGGTGCGGTTCCCAGGGCTGGTGGCCACCATGAGTCGTCCCAGGCGGAGGGGGATGATCCTAAGATTAGGAGTTCCGTTTTGTCCGAGTTCAGTTTTAAACGGCTGTTCTTCATACACTCGGCTACTTCTTTCATCCCTTCGTGTAGGTTGTTTTTGGCGGTGTTTGGGTCTTTGGTGAGGGAGAGGATCAACTGGGTGTCGTCTGCGTAGGAGATGATGTTGAGGTTGTGTTGGCGCGCGATGGATGCGAGGGGACTCATGTATACGTTGAAGAGGGTGGGACTGAGTGATGATCCTTGTGGTACGCCGCAGATGACTTCGGTGGCCTCTGCTCAAAAAGGGGGGAGGCGGACTCTCTGGGTTCTTCCGGCGAGGAACGAGGCGATCCAGTCCAGTGCTTTTCCTTGTATTCTGACGTTGCTGAGGCGTTGTATAAGGGTGCTATGACAGACTGTGTTGAAGGCTGCGGAGAGGTCAAGTAGGATGAGGGCAGCTGTTTCTCCGTTGTCCAGTAGAGTTCGAATATCGTCTGTTGCTGCGATGAGGGTGGTCTCGGTGCTGTGTTTGGCTCTGAAGCCGGACTGTGAAGGGTCGAGGGATTTGTTGGATTCGAGGAAGGCGGCGAGTTGACTGTTGACGGCTTTCTCAATGACTTTGGCAGGGAATGGGAGGAGCAAAATGGGGCGGTAGTTCTTAAGTTCAGTGGGGTCTGCTGTGGGTTTCTTCAGGAGGGCGCGGAGTTCGGCATGTTTCCAGCTTTCCGGGAAGGTAGCGGAGTTAAGGGAGCAGTTGATGACGTCTCGGAGATGGGGTGCGATAATGGAGTCTGCTTTGTTGAAAATGTGGTGGAGACATGGGTCGGTTGGCGATTCTGAGTGGATGGAGTTCATCAGGCGGATGGTGTCTTCAGTGGTGATTGGGTTCCATGCTCAAAGGTTGTTGAAGGGGGGTTTAAGTTCGGAGGTGGGTGGGGTGGACTGGACTCAAAAGCTGTTATGTATGTCAGCCCTTCCCCATCAACAGCCCAAACCTGCCGTGGCCCAAGCCCCACCCCCTCCCATCTTGCCCGTTGCACCAGATTCCCAACTAGGGAAGGTGGCCTAACCATTAACTTAGTTATAAAGTACAATGCGTAGGGTTCGCATGTCAGGTGGAATCTAGAGGGCGGCTAGAGTCTCCTCATCTCAGCGAGGGTGCGAGGGTAGTATTGTGCGTCCTCATCACATCCCAATGTCTGGTACGGATATTGTTCTTTAGGAGTCCATCCGGTAAAGGAATGGGGAGCATTTTCAGCGTTACGAGTACCAGGATTTAGCTCCGGGTCTCCACGCTTACACTCTACTGTGAACGTTGAATACTAATCGATGTTCCGCGCCGGGCACCATTAAAGGAAAGCAGGGATCCCCTGCAGTGTGGTGATGGTGATAGTGCTCAATGCATATAAACAAAAGAGGGAGGTAGAGTAGCGAAGTAGGATTCTTACTCCACAGGCTTAGTTACATAAACAAAAGGAATCCTACTGACAGTGTTTAGGAAAGCGTTTCCCACAGTGGTGTGGGAGCACTTAGTGTTTGTTAAAATACCCCTCACACACCAAAAGGCCCCTTGGTGTCATGCTTCATCATAGGGGTCTTCGCACCCCTCTAGCGGGATGCGGCGTGCTACAACCTATGACTACGCGGGAGCACTTATAGTAGTGACTATGTGTTGTGTGTGTGATGCATGTGGTAGGGATATTTTATGTGAGTGGTGGGATTTAGTGAAGGATTAAAAAGATACCTGGCTTGTGGGTATAATGGAAAAAAACGTTATTCACAACCCCGGGCTGGTACTGCTAAAAGAAGTGAAGTGCGAGGTTGGACCAGTCGTGTTAATGGACAGTACCTCATGTGTGCATGGACATGTTTCGGAGCTTGTGCTCCTTCTTCAGAACGGGGGCACAACTTCCCCACCTTACTCACGTTTTACTATTTTGTAACAATTTTTTTTTGTGTAAATAACAAAAAGTGACAAATTCAATATGTGTATAAAAATACAGGCTATAATGTGCCTACAGCGGTTTAGCTCAAGTTCTACCGGCGGAGCAGCGTGTGGGGTAAAACGGAGGACAACTCATCCCGAGTTTATTGCACATTAGCAATTACCCCCAGACGTTCTTGAATGCTCATGAAGCAAGCAAGCAATATCTATTAAGTCATGCAATTTGCATAGAACTTGAGCTAAACCGCTGTAGGCACATTATAGCCTGTATTTTTATACACATTTTGAATTTGTCACTTTTTGTTATTTACACAAAAAAAAATTGTTACAAAATAGTGAAACGTGAGTAAGGTGGGGAAGTTGTGCCCCCGTCCTGAAGAAGGAGCACAAGCTCCGAAACATGTCGACGCACACATGAGGTACGGTCCATTAACACGACAGGTCCAACCTTGCACTTCACTTCTTTTAGCAGTACAAGCCCGGGGTTGTGAATAAAGTTTTTTTTCCATTATACCCACGAGCCAGGTATCTTATTAATCCTTCACTAAATCCCACCACTCACATAAAATATCCCTACCACATGCATCACACACACCACACATAGTCATTACTATAAGTGCTCCCGCGTAGTCGTAGGTTGTAGCACGCCGCATCCCACTAGAGGGGTGCGAAGACCCCTATGATGAAGCATGCCATCAAGGGGCCTTTTGGTGTGTGAGGGGTATTTTAACAAACACTAAGTGCTCCCACAGGATAGTGCTCAATGAACATTGCCTTTCCTGCCCTGGTGTGTGTAGGCTATCATGATGACTCAAATCCCACTGTGAATTGCATGTTTTGGACTCTGCATGCCTTACATTACATATAGTATGGGCGGTGTTGCATAGAGCCTATTCAACATCCCCTGCTGCATTAGGAGTCTGAGCATGTTTGAAGGGGTGGAGAACCGCAGCCTTAAGGCCCGCCGGCGCAGGGTATGCCAGAAATCCCCGGGATTCACCTGCCTTGTCAAAACAGAGACACGGACTCTTCGTCTGGCATAGAAGATGGTATTTATTAGCTGCAGCTAGTACAGTGGTCTAAGAAGTCGTCAGTACAACGAGGTTCAAAAGAGACTGCCACTTAACTCCGTGGCGCACAGGTTTATATACGATACAATACAATGCAAAATGCAATCACACAAGAGCATGAGCTATAGGCAAACGTTATAGACAATGTTTTAAGGCTAAGGCAACTCAAGTTCCCGGTTCCGTTTGTCACTCGACCCCTTAAGTAAATTACAAATGAATCCACACAATTCGATTTACAAGCAGAGAAAACACAGCTGCGTGTTATAGAAGGACAGTCGTGAAACAGGAGAATGCATGAGACATGTAGCGAAGGACAGCAGATAAGATAACTTAAAGGAAACAATGGTGTGAACCAACATGTAGTCCGGAAGGGGATTAATCAGCTCAGACAGGAATTAGTGTACCCGGCCAGACCCCGACACTTGCTAGTAAACATAAGCAAAGAAGGCACCTGACACGCAAAGACAGAAACGACAAAAACATCGCATTCGCCGAGCTGCCTGAGTGAGGGCAACATAAAATGGCGGCGATCACAAAATGGAGGCTGAGCACGAACGAATTCGTAATTTTCAGAACCTCAGACCCTCCTTTTGCCATTACTCAGGCAAAAACAAAACCAACTCATGCTAATCTGAGTCGGAATCAACACTGATGTTTATGAGATCTTCAAGCTGTTGCTGCACCATCATTCTAATTTTCTCTGTCTTCTGAGTCGCAGATTGTGGAACACATAAAGTAGCCAACAGGCCACAAATTGCAGGACCACATTGAACGCATAGGCAACAGGAGAATATGATGGCCAAAATTGCTCCAAGGAACGTTACGATCTTCCATCCCCAGGTTGACAATATTCCCCAAAACATCCCATAAGGGACCAATCTCCTTCGTCCTGATGAATCGACTCGGAGACCGTGTGCAATTTGGAAATGGCTTGGGATACTGCCGGGGCGCCATCTGGAATATAAATGCAGCAACTAGATCCAATCAATCTACAGAAACCTCCTCGGTCTGCTAAGATCACATCTAGCGCTATTCTATTTTGCAAAGTCATAAGACGGTCAGCCTGAAGCTCTGCTCTAATATTACCTATCGCACCTGCAGTAACATTAATAGTGGTCTCAACTACTCGAACCAGTTGCCTGATGTGTCTGCTGTTGATCATCGGGCCCCAAAAGGGAAGGAATCCTTTAAGGAAATCTCCTCCCTCTTGTTCTGCTGTGTCTTTGGCATCAAATACACCTCTGCTATGTCTAACTCTGTGGTGGTCTGACGGAGCCGTATATGTAGGGGGAAGAAGAAAAGCTATGTAACAGGTTCCAGAAAAGTTGGAAGAGAGCCAAAAATACGCTCGGTCGTTACAGACAAAATATGTTCCTTGAGACGGAACCAACGGAGGGAAATCAGGAGACGAGAAAATGTACGTGTATGAACATTTCTGCTCGATGTCAGCTTTCTTGCTATTAACTTGGAGACAAAAATTACCTTGATGGGGTACAGTCCATACTGGAGAAGACTCACCCTTCTTAGTTTTGTCACAAAGAATAGAGACATAGTGGGTAACATTACATCCGTCATAAGCTCTCTTCTCATCTAATGGAATCTTATTGTTCTCTATAATCTTAGCCATTACCACTATACCTTTAATCAACGAGCTATGACTGAAATCTAATCCATTCCCAGAAGTTCTTACAAGGCTTCTAAGTCTGTTGTGGTATGCGGCTGAAAACATTGTCAAATAGGCCCAAGCTGAACTTTCATATGAGAAAGGAAGAACCAGATATGGCATTCCCTTTGTGTATTGTGTGGCATGAGTCCGCACACCCCACAGTCAGTCATATTAATAGCCAACTGATGTTGGTGCAACAACTGAATAAACGTATTATTCATATATTCGGCTCTCCTTATCTGTTCATGAGGGGCTAGAGTATGCATTTTGTGTGAAAAGAAAGAAAGACGAGAAGGCAAAGAAGTTGTAGAATTAGCAACATTTCTTGATTGCAAAACATGTATGATCCAACCTGTGCAAGCTAATAAAATACACAAAAACATAAGAACACACAAAGTTACGCCAAATCGACTACGCAATAATTTACAATACTTTGATCTCATTTCCTGCTTCCTATTTTCCCTACCTACAATTGTTGTACCATCCATCTTTATCAAAAAAAAAATGTCGCTCACGGCAATCTTCCTTAATCACTCAGCTACTCACTTCTGTATATCCTGAGGCACTAGCCACTTACTAAAAGAACAAAAATCAGGTTACAGTCTGAGTCTCCTACCGTGACCCTGCGACGGAGACAGATGGCACATCTAATACTAATATCATACCAAAAAAGGAAGCAAAAAGGACCAGAAAAAAGGAATGTCTTTAAGTAATAGAAGGAAGTGTTAAAAAAAATGTTCAACTCTCTTTGTTAGCTCTTGGTCTTAAGTTGTATCATGTTTTGCTCGACACGGTCTGGTCTCTGAATAAAGTTTCTGGATCGGTAGTGTCTATTCGACAATGCACAGGCACAGCGGCTTGAAGAATATCATCATCTGCTTTTTCAGATTGAGTCCCATAAATTTGAGCATCACTGAAAGGTACAAAACAAGGGACCGCTGCAGTGTCCGATTCCCTTACACCACTACGAATGCACTGGTCGAAGGGTAATGGCAGTGGCACCTTTTTACAGTGTACTCCATGCACCCAGTTCCGCTTGCCAACCACTTTCACAGCCGTGCGGGTAATGAGCAAAACTTACATAGGCGTAGACCAGCGAGGCTCCAAATTCTTCGTCCGTTGAAAATTCTTGATGCAGACCCAGTCACCGGGCAAGATCGTGTGACCTGGGTCTGTGGAGGCCTCCGGCAAAACACTTTGTACCTGTTGGCGAATAACACTTAATTTAGTAGTCAAATCGTGCAAATAGTCAATTAACAAAGGATATGGTATGTCTGAGTATCTTTTGGGGCGGGGGACACCCCAAACATTAGCTGGATGTCCAAATACCACCTCATATGGGCTGAGTCCCATACGAGTGTGCACAGTAGTTCTGGTTGACAAAAGAGCTAGGGGCAACGCATCAGGCCAAGCAAGACCCGTACTGGCTGGAATCTTTGCCAGCTTAAGTTTGAGTGTACCATTGTAACACTCAACCAAACCCGCTGACTGTGGATGGTTTGCCGCATGGAATTTTTGTCTAATACCAAGACCAGAACATACTTTCTGCAAAATCTGGCCCAAAAATTCACTTCCATTGTCACTCCAGACAATGCGCGGCAAACCAAATCGGGGGAAGAACTCCTTAATCAACACTTTAGCAGTCGACAGACCAGTGTTATCTTTCAAGGGGTAGGCCTCTATCCAACGGGAAAAGGCACATACCACCACCAGAACATACTTGAGGTTGTTGCAGCGATCCATATAAATGTAATCATCTGCAACACTTCAAAAGGATATGACGGAGGAGCAAAATGACCTGCCGGAGTTGGGGTACCCTTTCCTGGGTTATGCATTAAACAAACAATACAATATTTAACCACATTTTCTGCACATTCCGGAATTCCTTCATTCTGCCACACATGAGCCAAGAGCTTACATATGCCTTTTGCACTAATGTGAGCTGGACCATGAGCCATAGTCACGACCGGTAACACATAAGCTTCCGGTAACAACCATCGCTGATGTTCCGACAACTCTGTTCAACAACCCGTCGAATCTAACATTCCTGTACTTTCTTTCCACGTACTCAAGTCCTTCTCAGTAGCCTTTCCCTGAATCGTTTTCACACTCTCAATTGTGTCTTCACACATTCCAATTTCCCTAACCCAATTCGCAGGACCCGCTACATACATTCGACTAGTGGTGTTTCTAGCTGTAGTTTTCGCTACCTCATCTGCAAACGCATTTCCACGACCCACATCATCTGTAACTTTCTTATGTGCGCTGCACTTTATGATCGCTATATGTGTAGGTAAGGTAAGTGACTCAAGAAGATCAGTCACCAACTGACCATGCTGAATCTTTGTCCAGTGGGAGGTAAAGAATCCTCTCTCCCTCCACAACTTACCAAAACTATGTGCAACACCGAAAGCGTACTGACAATCTGTGTACACATTCACTCTCTTTCCCTTCGACAACACACACGCTCTAGTCAATGCTATCAATTCAGCTGCTTGGGCTGAATTATGTCCAATATGTGCCGTCTCAACAATTGTGCATAAGGTGGTAACAGCATAGGCAGAAGTAGTTTCTCCATTTGGAAGCTTGAAACAAGAACCGTCCACCCATAGGATCCCGTCCGGATCCTTGAGCGGAGTGTCCTTTAAATCAATCCTACCCTTCGTTTCTTCTTCTGTTCGAAGAAAACAATCATGCTTTTCCTGATCATCCTTCTCATCTGGGAGTGGCAACAGTGTGGCTGGATTCAATGTGTTACATCTTTTAATATGTATATGGCTCACTAGAAGTGTCAGCTCATAACCAGACAAACGAGCACTCGTGAGATGCTGCGTCTTGGTTCTATTCAGCAAGGTATCCACTGCATGTGGAACCATAACAATGAGTGTGTTATCCAACACTATTCTGGCAGACTGTCTAATAGAAATTGCCGCAGCTGCCGTAGCTCTAAGACAACTGGGCAAAGCTTTAGCTACTGGGTCTAATGTAGCGGAGAAAGAGGCACATGGCCTCTGCTTATCTCCGAATTGCTGTGTCAAAACTGACAATGCGCAACCCTCTATCTCGTGAACGTACAGTGTAAAGGACTTACTATAATCTGGGGTACCCAACACTGGAGCAGAACACAAAGCAGTACGTAAATCAACAAAACTTTTCTGACATTCATCCGTCCAAGGGAGCGGATGGGGCGTATCTTTCAACGTTAGTGCCACCAATGGTTTCGCCAAAAGTGAAAAATTGGGAATCCATTGTCTATAGTAGGAAGTGATACCCAAAAAGGCACGCACTTCTCTCTGTGTGGTAGGTACAGACATCTGTGAAATAGCATGAATACGTTCTGGGGTCAATCACCTTCCCTCCTTCGACAAGAGATGACCTAAATATGTCACTTATTGGCGGGCACATTGCAACTTAGAGGGTGACACCTTATGATTCAAGTTTACAAAAAGATGATCAACCCAATATACCCTTGCGGGCTTGGGCAGAGAAGTAAATAGTAAATTGGGCCAGCAAGGGATTTTGTTTCTGTTGTCAGAAATCAGCTGGTGCGGGACTTCAATTAATTGATACCTCGCACTATTAAAGAATAATGACTGACGAAAATGAATTTGTAATGTACACAAATAATGTTACCACACTAACATTATATGAAATAATGCAACAACCAAGTATTTAGAGTCAAAAAAAGTTTGTTATTTTACTTAAAGACAAGGAGTTGATCATTTGTTGAAATAGGGTACAAAAGAATACAAATTAGGATATACAGGGAGTATATTACATGTTCCACTGGTATATCAGAAAAGGTCTAAACTGCTAACAGAAATAACAAAATTGATTTCAAATCAAACATTAGATGAAAATCAATCGTGGTAGATGAATCAGATGCAGAATTAGACACTGTTGTCGACCCTCTTTGGCTGTTCCTCCCGAATACGCTGCCGCGGTTGACCTGGATCAAGAAACTTGCCGTAAATTCTCGACCATTCAAAACGTGAGAACATAATTACGACAAATGAACAAGCCCCAAGCGCCCTGCTGAGCTTAATTCCAAAGAGGGTCTACATTCAAATGCTTTTATTCTCTGTTCTGATGATGGTCTTATGAAATCATAATACAAAGACCGAAACATCGACAACAGTATCTAATTCTGCATCTGATTCATCTATCACAATTGATTTTCATCTAATGTTTGATTTGAAATCAATTTTGTTATTTCTGTTAGCAGTTTAGACCTTTTCTCATATACCAGTGGAACATGTAATATACTCCCTGTATATCCTAATTTGCATTCTTTTGTACCCTATTTTAACAAATGATCAACTCCTTGTCTTTAAGTAAAATAACAAACTTTTTTTGACTCTAAATACCTGGTTGTTGCATTATTTCATATAATGTTAGTGTGGTAACATTATTTGTGTACATTACAAATTCATTTTCGTCAGTCATTATTCTTTAATAGTGCAAGGTATCAATTAATTCAAGTCCCGCACCAGCTGATTTCTGACAACAGAAACAAAATCCCTTGCTGGCCCAATTTACTATTTACCTTATGATTCAAAGCAGACAAATGATGTAACAACGCAACAGTCACACTCTTACACACATCTTCCGTATCAGCAGCCACCAGCAAATCATCCACATACTGAATAAGCGTAGCACAATGAGGCAAAGAGAAAGCATCAAGTTGAGACTTAATAGCTTTACTATAGATGGAGGGGCTCTCACAGTAGCCTTGAGGAGCTCTTTTAAATCGGAAACTTCGGCCACGTAGAGAGAAACCAAAGATGTCCCTACTTTCTTCAGCAATAGGAATACTAAAGAAAGCATTCTTGAGATCTATCACTGAAAACCAAGTTGCCGAAGCAGGGATCATCGTCAATAAGGCTGTAATAACCGGGACAACAGGAAACTGTGGCACCACTATTTTATTGACTTCTCTCAGGTCAATAACAAATCGATAGACAGGAGGCTGTGAAGGATCCGTTCTCCTAAGGATCGGAAGAACAGGACTGTTACAAACATTGCCTCTTGTTTCTTCGACCACACCTTTCTGAATAAAATCATCAACAATAGCCAACAGTGCTCTCTTTCCATCACTAGAAATACGATATTGAGGAATGCGTGGCATTCTAACATTCTCTTTAACTGTGACAACATACGGTGGGATCGCAAGACGACCCACGTCATTCGGACCCGTAGCCCAAAGACTTTCAGGAAGAGAGAGCAACTCGGGTGGAAACTGATCTCGAGACAAATACATGGAAGACGTCAATTTCTTTCCCAACGTAAGATGCACACCAGAAGGAGAACAATACAATGTTGCATGTAGTCTTTTCAACAGATCTAGACCCAACAAATTCTCACCACAACCAGTTGTCAGGATAAGTGAAGCATCCAAATCATAAGGACCAATCGAGACAGGCAAAGGGCAAGAAACCGGATTACGGACTGGGGCGCCAGAAAATCCCACAGAGGTATTCATTAAGCCAGACAAAGGTGCCCCAGGGAGTTTAGAATGAATGATAGAACTTCTCATCGCACCAGTATCCAAAAGAAACGGCTCTGAAACACCCATAGTATTGACAGTAACATACGGCCCATTTTGATCTACTGGAATCGACACAACTCCCTTACTTCGTCCATGGCTGTCCTATTCAATCTGAAAATTATCAGCCCTATCTTCAACATGATAATCATCATTGTAATACTGTGTGGACGGAACTGTCTGCTGATCGAAGTAATTCGAAGTAGATGGAGGAAAAGAGCGCTGCTCCTGAGAGGATGCACCCCGTCCTCTACCTCTAGATCCTGTCTGAAAATTACCACGACCTCGGGGAGCAGACATCCCATTATTACGCTGTAATAAAACCGGACAACTATTCTTGAAATGTCCTTCCTCCCTACAATATGCACATTGATTAGGACCTAACGAAGGTCGCGGAGTAAAATATTCAGGGTTCTGCAACAATCTATGAAACTGTGGAGGCTGCTGAAACTGGGAAGTTTGCTGATGCTGATTCAAGCGAGGCGGATACGCCTGCTGCAAAAGAACCTTTGTTTTCAAATCTTTGTTTTTCTTCTCTTGTTTCTCCGTCTCCTCCTTATCCCTATTCTTGTAATACTGTGCAGTAGCCAATATTTTAGCAGGGGAAGAGACAGCCCATGCGCTCCAGAGCTCTTTAATTTATTCGATAACTCAGGAAGCAAATTATACAAACTTGTCTACAAACAATCGCTGACCACCCTCTACACTCAAATCCTGACCACTGTGGTCAATAAACGTTTCTTCAAAGCGAGTGAAGAAATCCGAGACGCTTTCATCTTTCTTTTGCTTGCATTCAGCCAGCTTATCCCAATTTACTCGCACCGCAGGCATCATTGTCTTCATCAATTCAATTATTCTACCTGGAAGAGCCGTGATCAAATCCTCGGGTTCGCACCACCCACCTGATTAGCATCCGCAGCTCTAATAGCAGCCCAATCACCACCTAATTCAGCCACATGATTTTCCTTACGAATCCGTGCCCATATGCCTTGCGGAACAACATTGCCAAATAACATATCAATGTCGGCCAAATTCATAATACAGGCGCCAACTGTTTGGGACAATTCTTTGTAATATCCAGCAGGATTTTTACAGGGGTCTGGAAGAGTTTTTTTAAGCGCCAATACTTCAGACCTTTTCCAGGGTTCGTGGACCCATATACACTGGAAATGAGCAGGGACAGGAGGTGGACCATTCACCGCTTCTCTCCATACAGGAGGAACTTCACGCATTGGATAATTCTTACTACCTTGTTTATTGGCCGGATTAGTCTCGGAAAAAGACAGGGACAAGAGCATTGTTCGAAATGCAATGAGTCTATTCACTGCCTCGTGAACTCGATGTCCTACAATAAAACCCTTATCAAAATCAGCTTGTAATTTCAGTAGTTCCGAAGGAACTGTATCCGACTCCATATCTTCCCAACCTCTAATAAGAGTTTGACACATAACATTAAAAACATATCTCTGCGTGGGCTCTACCCATTGATCGAAACAACTCATAATATCTTCGGTACTATATTCTAGTCCATGCTCAATCCACTTACGAGCGAGAGAACCCAAAACTACTTTCTCGTCCGTAAGAGGAAGTTGACAATGAGATTGTCGTTTAGAGAAAGCTGGAGACAAATTTAAAGACCCAAGAAGAGGAGAAAAGAAACTTGAAACAGCATCTGCTATCCTCCTCTGTGAAGTAGGAGAATCCCTCAAGAGAATAGGAGGCATTACAGATGTAGAAGGCAACGGAGACTGAAACGTAGCAGGCTGAAGAGTAAGAGCCGGAGAAAGTGGGGGCTGAATCACAGACTGTGAGGATGGAACAGAAGCAGGCAAAGAAGCATTAATAGGCTGAGCCGGTTGCTGGACAATCGGCAGTTGAGCAACCACCTGTTGAGCAACGGGAGGGGGTAACGGAGGTGCGTTAGCATTTTGGACATAAGGCGGAGGGGAATTCAATAAACAAGACATTAGGGCATCTTCTTCTAATTCTTTATTTTTATCTGAAGAGGAAGTAGGCAGCATCGGAAAGCATCTATCTATCGCCATGCGATGTTGTCTCTCTAGTACCTCATTCGCACCATCTACTTCGTTATCCTTAAACTGCTGGGCAGCCTGTAAAATTGACATGTCTTGTGCTTTCTTATCCTTTTTCGCTTGTTTAATTTCTTTCTGTTTGGCTTCCTTACGCCAAAGGCGAAAGGAGTCAAACATAGCCGGCCGGGCTTTTCTTTTAAACAGAATCGTTTCCAAATTGTCTAATATAGCGGGGTCAAAACTACCATTCTGGGGCCATCTCAAAACTCCACTATTTTTCGTGTATCGGACCCATGTCTCGTTAAAGGTAATGGGACCAATACCGTGTTTCGAATAGAGCTCATAAGTGGGAGTTCCAACAGGAGGGATCGGGCATGATTCCTCTAACTGGGAATCCCTTGTGCAACGTAAACAACAAAATCTTTTAAACGTACTCAGCCCAGGCATCGTCCCTTCTCTAGACTGATCACAAACAACAAGGGGTGTAGATCAATGAAACAGTACAAACGTACTTACCCCTTAGCTTCAGCTATTGCAATACCTGAATAAAAACCCAAGAACAAAAACAAAACAGAGGTCTGTGGGAGCGACCCACCAAATACTTAACTAAGAATCGTTCTACACTAGTGAAGGTCCGTCTATCATCTCTCTTTACCAAACATCATCAGAAGGGTCCAAGGCAGGGCGACAGTCAGGGCAGCAGTCGTCAGGAGCCATCGGAGAGGAGTAGCCATGCTGTCAAAGACCTTTGGTCCACTTCCGACATACAGGGGTCGATCACGTGGTGCGCTTCCTCCGGAATTTTCTTGCAGGGCTCTTCACGACCCTCAGGCTCAACCGCTACCGCTGAAGTCGCCCCACATGGGCGCCAGTTGGAGAACCGCAGCCTTAAGGCCCGGCGGCGCAGGGTACGCCTGAAACCCCCGGGATTCACCTTCCTTGTCAAAACAGAGACACGGACTCTTCGTCTGGCGTAGAAGATGGTATTTATTAGCTGCAGCTAGCACAGTGGTCTTAGAAGTCGTCAGTACAACGAGGTTCAAAAGAGACTGCAACTTAACTCCGTGGCGCACAGGTTTATATACAATACAATACAATGCAAAATGCAATCACACAAGAGCATGAGCTATAGGCAAACGTTATAGACAATGTTTTAAGGCTAAGGCAACTCAAGTTCCCGGTTCCGTTTGTCACTCGACCCCTTAAGTAAATTACAAATGAATCCACACAATTCGATTTACAAGCAGAGAAAACACAGCTGCGTGTTATAGAAGGACAGTCGTGAAACAGGAGAATGCATGAGACATGTAGCGAAGGACAGCAGATAAGATAACTTAAAGGAAACAATGGTGTGAACCAACATGTAGTCCGGACGGGGATTAATCAGCTCAGACAGGAATTAGTGTACTCGGCCAGACCCTGAAACTTGCTAGTAAACATAAGCAAAGAAGCCACCTGACACGCAAAGAAAGAAACAACAAAAACATCGCATTCGCCGAGCTGCCTGAGTGAGGGCAACATAAAATGGCAGCGATCACAAAATGGAGGCTGAGCACGAACGAATTCGTAATTTTCAGAACCTCAGGGGCTTTGTATAAGTCTTTACAGTTCCTTGATACTTCTCATGGAGTGTTTGTCCTGGTTGCGTCACATTGCAGGGTCAGTTTCCCATGGGTTCACTCTATGTTGGAGGCACTGCCATTTCTGGCTGGACGGTGGTCAGAGGATGACCGGCCTGCAGATTATTTTTGTAGGGTCTTGAGGAAGTCCTGAGCATGTTGTAGATTGGTGACGAAGTGCTGTTTTCCTTGATGTGTTACTTTTAGGTGGGCCGGGAACAGCTTAGCATAGGGCATATTGAGTTGTTGCAGCTTTTTCTTGACTTGGTGAAGTTGGGATAGATTGATTTCTCCGTTCCCTCATACCAGAGCTGACCTTTTTCTCTAGAGAGGCGGAGGGCAGTGTCTTGGTCCCGGTAATTAAGTATATTGGCTATTATGGGACAGGGAGGGGTACCAGGAGCGGGCCGGTTCACCAGTGAGAGGTGCGCTTGTTCAACAACGAGAACTGGTGAAAAACCTCTCTGCCAAACAGCGTTATGAGGAGGCGCTCAACGTATTCTTCCATCTTTCCGGTGTCTGTTGGTTCCGGCACCCCAAAAATGCATAGGTTGTTTCTTCTTGAGCGAGATTCTAAATCTTCGTTTTTGGCGACCACTGAGCCTTGCCTAGGCCTGGTCGCCCCCACGCTCCTGCTACTGCTCCTGCGAGTTACCAGATTCGGTGCAGGTGACCCAGCCGCCGCTGAGCCACCCGCCTGCCCGCACCCGACTTTCCCGCCGCGGCCTCCCTGCGGCCCGACCCCCGCCAGCAGATTGGACCCCCCGTTCTCCCCCGACACCCAGTGGACCCTCCCTCCCGGCTCCCTTCTTATGACGCCCCACGCACGCGCAGTGTTCACGCGCAGCGGGCGCACCGATTGTGCGCCGAAGGCATGCCAAAGGCAAGCCCGTCTGCGCCCGTCCGCGCCTGGACCGCGCCCAGCGCCAGAACCCCTGGCCCCCGCAAAGGCCATCCCACCCACCGGAAGTACGACGACGCCACACTCAACGCACTCAACACCGGCCGGATCCCCGGATGCTACCGAGCCACCCCGCGACGCACCCACGGACCCTCTGCTGCCGATCCTGCAACTTTTCCTGCATCCGGACCTGCACCGCACCCGCCAAGCCGAGCACCAGCAGCAACCACCTGAAGTGCATCCTGCTCAACACCCGCTCCGTCCATAGACACACCGTGGAACTCTGGAACCTGCTCGACACCACATCTCCAGACGTCACCTTCCTCACGGAAACATGGATGAACACCTCTTCAGCGCCCGACATCGCCATCCCGGCGGATACAAGATCACCCGGAGGGACCGCGTCAACCAGACAGGAGGAGGCATCGCCATCGTCCACAAGAACACCATCCGCATCACGAGCAATTCCGACGACACCCTCACAGCCGCCAAACATCTCCACTTCCAGATACACACCGACCCCAAGACCACACTCAGAGGCACCCTCATCTACAGACCCCCAGGAACTCGCACACAATTCAGCGAAGACATTGCAGACTTCATCAGCCCGCACGCCCTTTCTCTGCTGACTACATCCTCCTAGGGGACCTCAACTTCCACCTAGAGAACAACAAGGACAGCAACACCACCACCCTGCTGGACAACCTTGCCAACCTCGGACTCAAGCAACTGGTGAACACCCCCACCCACTACGCCGGACACACGCTTGACCCCGTCTTCTCCTCCAGCAAGGATGTCTCCTTCAGCCACCCCACCGGACTCCACTGGACAGACCACAGCTGCGTCCACTTCAGCTTCAGAAGGACCATGACCCACCACCACCCGCAACAGGTTCCCTGCAGGAGCTGGAACAAGATCACCTCCAACCAGCTCTCCACATCCCTGAACCTGAATCCTCCGGCCAGCTCAACGGACCCCAACCAGGCAGCCAACAACCTCACACAGTGGATCACCAACTGCGCTGACGACCTCGCACCCCTGAAAAACCATCCCAGCAGACCCGGCAGCAAGAAGGCTTCCTGGTTCAAAGACGATCTCATGAACTCCAAGAAGAACTGCCGCACCCTCGAGAAAGCCTGGCGCAAGGACCAGACTACAGACAATATGACTGCCCTCAAGCACGCCACCCGCAAACACCACCAGCTGATCCACGCCACCAAGAAGACAGCATTCAAGGAACGACTAGACAACAACGCACACAACAGCAAAGAACTCTTCAGCATCGTCAAAGAGCTCTCGTACCCCAGCGCCGGAACCAACGACATCACCCCCTCGCAAGAACTCTGCGACTCACTCGCCTCGTTCTTCCACAGCAAGATCGCCGACATACACAACAGCTTCAGCACACAGCCCACACACCCAACCACCGAACCGACGCCCCCCACCACCACCCTCCACGCCTGGACCCCGGTCAGCACCGAAGACACCATCCACACAATGAACACCATCCATGCCGGATCACCAACCGACCCATGCCCCCACCACGTCTTCAACAAGGCCGCCTCCGTCATCGCACCCCAACTTCGAGACGTCATCTACTGCTCCTTCAACACCGCCACCTTCCCGGAGAGCTGGAAGCATGCCGAACTCAGCGCCCTCTTGAAGAAACCATCAGCAGACCCCACCGACCTCAAGAACTACTGCCCCATCTCGCTCCTCCCGTTTCCTGCTAAAGTCATCGAGAAGACCGTCAACCGACAGCTTGTCGCCTTCCTCGAGACAAACGGATCCCTCGACCCTTCGCAGTCCGGCTTCCGAGCCAACCACAGCACCGAGACCGCCCTCATCGCAGCCACTGATGACATCCGAGCCCTGCTCGACAACGGGGAAACAGCGGCCCTCATCCTCCTGGACCTCTCTGCAGCGTTCGACACTGTCTGCCACCGCACCCTAGTACAACGCCTCAGCAACATCGGAATCCAAGAGAAGGCACTGGAGTGGATCATCTCGTTCCTCGCCGGAAGAACCCAGAGAGTCCGCCTGCCCCCGTTCAGATCCAAGGCCACCGAAGTCATCTGCGGCGTACCACAAGGATCATCACTCAGCCCCACCCTCTTCAACATCTACATGAGCCCCCTCGCGGCCATCGCACGCCAACACAACCTCAACATCATCTCCTACGCCGACGACACTCAGCTGATCCTCTCCCTCACCAACGACCCAGCCACTGTCAGAACCAACCTACACGAAGGGATGAAAGAAGTAGCCGAGTGGATGAAGAACAGCCGTTTGAAACTCAACTCAGACAAGATGGAAGTCCTCATCCTGGGACCATATTCCTCCGCCTGGGACGACTCCTGGTGGCCCCCTGCCCTGGGCGAAAATTACAAAAAACAATTTGATGGACAGAATGTAGATCAATGTCTTACATTCACCCCAGTACAAGGATCTGGGCCTAAATCCATCGTTTTTTGCACTCCACACCACCCTGGGTCAGATAATGGCTTTATGCAAATCAGCTCTGACCCTGTGCCCCATGGGAACAGTCCAGTCCGAACTACAACAGCCATATCTTTCCCAGACCGGAATCAAGCATCCGAGGACCGGACCGGTTTCGAGGTAACACCTCTCATCAGCCCGGCTAGCTTGACTCCAGTGGTGTGGAGGCTCTGGGACCCACGTCTGAGCTACCCCAGTACACTCAGGGAGAAAATTACAAAAAACAATTTGATGGACAGAATGTAGATCAATGTCTTACATTCACCCCAGTACAAGGATCTGGGCCTAAATCCATCGTTTTTTGCACTCCACACCACCCTGGGTCAGATAATGGCTTTATGCAAATCAGCTCTGACCCTGTGCCCCATGGGAACAGTCCAGTCCGAACTACAACAGCCATATCTTTCCCAGACCGGAATCAAGCATCCGAGGACCGGACCGGTTTCGAGGTAACACCTCTCATCAGCCCGGCTAGCTTGACTCCAGTGGTGTGGAGGCTCTGGGACCCACGTCTGAGCTACCCCAGTACACTCAGGGAGAAAATTACAAAAAACAATTTGATGGACAGAATGTAGATCAATGTCTTACATTCACCCCAGTACAAGGATCTGGGCCTAAATCCATTGTTTTTTGCACTCCACACCACCCTGGGTCAGATAATGGCTTTATGCAAATCAGCTCTGACCCTGTGCCCCATGGGAACAGTCCAGTCCGAACTACAACAGCCATATCTTTCCCAGACCGGAATCAAGCATCCGAGGACCGGACCGGTTTCGAGGTAACACCTCTCATCAGCCCGGCTAGCTTGACTCCAGTGGTGTGGAGGCTCTGGGACCCACGTCTGAGCTACCCCAGTACACTCAGGGAGAAAATTACAAAAAACAATTTGATGGACAGAATGTAGATCAATGTCTTACATTCACCCCAGTACAAGGATCTGGGCCTAAATCCATCGTTTTTTGCACTCCACACCACCCTGGGTCAGATAATGGCTTTATGCAAATCAGCTCTGACCCTGTGCCCCATGGGAACAGTCCAGTCCGAACTACAACAGCCATATCTTTCCCAGACCGGAATCAAGCATCCGAGGACCGGACCGGTTTCGAGGTAACACCTCTCATCAGCCCGGCTAGCTTGACTCCAGTGGTGTGGAGGCTCTGGGACCCACGTCTGAGCTATCCCAGTACACTCAGGGAGAAAATTACAAAAAACAGCGCACCCAAACCAACGGACTACGCACGCAACCTGGGCTTCATCCTGGACTCCTCCCTCTCGATGACCAGACAAGTCAACGCCGTCTCGTCCTCGTGCTTCAACATCCTACGCATACTCCGAAAGATCTTCCGATGGATCCCCACCGAAACCAGGAAGACGGTCACACAGGCACTCGTCACTAGCCGACTGGACTACGGAAACACCCTCTACACCGGAACCACAGCCAAACTACAGAAGAGACTCCAACGCATCCAGAACGCCTCCGCACGACTCATCCTGGACATCCCCTGTCACAGCCACATCTCCGGACACCTGAGAGACCTGCACTGGCTCCCCGTCAACAAGAGAATCACGTTCCGACTCCTCACCCACGCACACAAGGCCCTCCACGACCTGGGCCCCAGGTACCTCAACAACCGCCTGACCTTCTACACTCCCACCCGACAGCTTCGTTCGACCAGCCACGCCCTCGCCGCCGTTCCACGCATCCGAAGAGCCATCATGGGAGGAAGATCCTTCTCCTACCTGGCAGCCAAGACATGGAACTCCCTCCCCATCCACCTCCGTCAGACCCAAGACCACCTCTCCTTCAGGAAGCAACTCAAGACCTGGCTGTTCGAGCAGTAGCAGACCCCCCTTCCCCAAGCGCCTTGAGACCCTCCGGGTGAGTAGCGCGCTATATAAATTTCTTGATTGATTGATTGATTGATTGGCAGCTATCACCTTTAGGACCTTCTTCATCTCAAGTGTGCCGTTTGTTTTGGCCCTGGAGGTGTCGTCTAAGTCAGATATTCGTCGTTCCGCCTCAGTTAATCGGTTGTCATGTTTTTCCACCCTATGTGTGAGGCCGTCCAGCCTAGCGTTCATAGAGTCCATTTTTGATTCAATGGATGTCAGGCTCGACTGCATCACCAGTAATAGTTCTTTCAGGTCTGTGATAGAAGTGGTCGGAGCTTCGGCCTGATCTTCATCAGGCTCCGTCTGGGATTGGGCAGACTTACGAGTGTCAAAGTTAAGTTTCGGTTGCCTCCCATCTGGTTTCCCCATGGCGATGGAGCGAGAGAAGTGGCGATAGGGCTCTGGTTGGAGAGGGTCCGCTTCGCGATCCTGTTCTTCGTACTTGTTGCCCTGTGGCGAGGGCCGCAATGCTCAGTGCGTGACGAGCCAGTGGCGGGGGGTGCAGGGTACTGGCAACAGAGACCCCTTCCGGTCCGAGGCAGTCTTTGTGGCTTTCTAGGGATGGCCACCCTGTATCAGGGCAATATGTGTGGATCGAAGTTCCAGGCCGTGCTTTACGAGTGCGGGAGTGTCCAGGACATGGTACAGGTCAGCGGGGTCCTGGCGGCAGTTTCAGAAGTCAACAAGGGCTGTTCTGATGATAAAGGCACGCATCTGGGCTCAAGATTGGTGCCACTAAGGATCAGCTCTTTGCATCTCCCACCTGGTACATCCCAGGGTATTAAAGCCAAAGGTCCCCAGATGTAGTGAGCGCCGGGCAGTAGCATGGGATGGTTTATAGTGGGTGATAGTTGGGACGGCGTCTGTGGGTCCCAGCAAAAGCAGTCAGGCTCGATGTCACCCCCCCTCCACGCTTCGCAGTCTCCAGCACCTGGAGGGGCCATGCCTCAGTACATGGTCAGGTGGTTTGTCTGTGCGCTATTAGGTGTTACTGTTCTCATGTCTTCTAGGGTGCCCCAGGTCCAGCAGAGAAGATTTCCATAGAGATCCAGCCCCAATCGTCTCAAATTGGTCAGGGTTCGTAATGCGAAGCGGGCCGGGGTGTTGCGCTAATAAGCCTTTGTCCCGGGTCCCCCGTGTGTTTAGAGGGCCGCGGGCCGGCGTGTGTAGTAATCCGGGCCGTCCAGCAGGATCCGCTAGGCCGCAGCCGCTTTCCCCTGGGGTGGAAGTGCAGTGCCGCAGTGCTCGGTAGCTTGTTTCCGGTACAGGGAAGGCATGGCTTGGCAGTTCGGGCTGGACTGTTCCCATGAGGCACAGGGTGAGACTGATTTGCATATGGCCATGTCTGAACTGGGGTGGCAGAGTGGGCTAAAGAACGGTGATGGATTAAACCCAGATCAGTTGACTGGGAGTGAGTGCTTGTATTGTCAACGCTCCGTCCATCATTTCCTTTGGTTTTTCTTTGTTCGCCATAAGTTGGCAGGGTATGCTCAGGCGTGAGTCCCTTGCTCACTTTGCCACTGGATTCAAGCAAGCCGGGCTGAAGACGGCTGAAATGCCAGAAACCGGTCCTCGGTACGTTGTTTCCGGTCCAGGGAAAGCATGGCTTGGCAGTTCGGGCTGGACTGTTCCCATGAGGCACAGGATCAGACTGATTTGCATATGGCCATGTCTGAACTGGGGTGGCAGAGTGGGCTAAAGAACGGTGATGGATTAAACCCAGATCAGTTGACTGGGGGTGAGTGCTTGTATTGTCAACGCTCCCTCCATCATTTCCTTTGGTTATTCGCAGTGCAATAGCAAGTAGACCAAGCTCAGCAGCGGCGCGAGCGCTCCAGCGGTCCCAGGGGGACAGCGCAATTCACTCACAGCCCCTTCCTTCTGTTCGTCTCTCAGGAGCCACAGTGGTCCCACGCCCGCACCAGCCCGGTTCTCCCAGCCAGGCCCGCCAGGTCACCGCTTCCCGCCAGAGGGAGGCGGACCCAGCACCAGCAGTAGAGGTCGGCGGATTCACAAGCCGACGGCCAATCAGCCCCAGCTGGCACCCCGGCATTGCAGAGTCAGCTGCTGGGTGAGCGGCTATCTCTTTGAGAACGGTGGGTCTGCGCCATTCAGTTCGATAGCATCTCGGCCGTGGCCGCCATCTTGTGCGTTTTGCCTGGGAGATCTGTAGTTTGCATTCCACTGGTTCAGGGTATTCTCGTGGGCAGCAGAGGAGTCATCTGGATGCTCCGAGATGTCGGAGATCAGGTAGTGTGATTTAACTGCGTAATATTCGCGAAATGAGGAGGATAATTATCGGATGGGCTCCCGAAAAAAAAGAGCCTCACGCAAGTGCAGCCATCTTGCTTGGCGCCCTCTAGGGCCCCCCCCTTCCCATGCAATTTCTTATAGGGATTCTAGACAAGACTACAGCCCAAACCACTGACTGGAATTACACCAAATTTAGCAGAAAACTAGATATTGGTCCAGAAAGAGTGCTTTGTGAAATTTGGAATAAATCCATTCAGTAGTTTTTAAGTAGTTAAAAAAATAAGATTTATGTTCATCAAGCAGAGGGTCCGTGGATCTGAAAGATTGCATGATGAGGCCTAATTGGCTGCCATCACTTTAACCAGAAAGAGGTGGCACCCATCTGAGTCTTTGGACTCGGTACGAGTCCCAAGAAAAATGAAGAAAAAAAACACTAGGGGACAGGGGAGGAATGCTCTGACCTCCTAGACCTGGTCATGGGTCCAAACATTTGTTTTTTTAATGTTGCCACAAATCCGTGGCAAAATTTGGAGAAGAAAATGTGGTTGTTTTTCACCCTGGGTGGGCCAGGTCCCGGGGAGTTAACTGTTTATGTTAGTATGGTAAGGGAGGTGCACATGGCTTCTGTCCTCAGGCCAATATCAGCCTGGGGGACCCCATCCCTGGGGCCAACCAGATATTGAGAAGGGGAGGGAGGCGGCACTGCTCCCCGAGCCAATATTGGCCCCAGGCACCCCTTCCCCAGGGTCTGTCCTTATTAAGATGTGGAAGGGGGCCAAGCTAAAGTCAATAAGGGGGAGGGGGTACGCAGTACCCTCCCCGGGCTGTTTCAACAAGGATATGGTGGGTGCCTTGGGTGGGCATCATGGCACCCACCCATTCTCGGCAAGGCCCTGGCGGATAGGGTCCCTGGCTCTGAAATTGGACAGAGGAAGGGGGCCACACGGCTCCCTTTGCCTTTGTTAGTAGTTGGCCAGCCTCCCGTGGATAGAGGAGCAAAATTGGCTTGGGGAGGGGCCTGCGTACCTCTGCCCCCTTATTAACTTTAGAAAGGCCCCAGGTGATGGCGTCCCCGGGGTAAAAATTAGCACAGGAGGAGGGCCTCATGACATCTTCTATGACATGATTGATAATATCAGTGAAACATTTGCTACAAAATGTTTAGTGAGAAAACTGGGCATGGTGGGGGCGCAAGTTTTAGATATCTTAGGGCAAGAGTTTTAGTTACTTGAGATAACTAACTATAACTGCTGAATTTCTATATTTTTTTTGTCTGTAAAATCTGAACCTAACTATAACGTACCTGTAACCTTTGGGATTTTTTTAGGGAATTTGTAAGGTTTATTTAATTCTATATCCTAACTATAACGTCCTGTAACAATTGGGTTTTTCAGTGAATTTCAATGGTTTTTTGATGCTATTTCCTAATTATAACATATATATATATATATATATATGTATATATATGTATATATAGCTACACGTTTTCTGCCTCCATGCGGTGTCAGAAAAAAGAAAGGCCGGCACACTGGTATCCGTTTTCCAAAATTTTAATCACCAGAACCCCCCTTCACCCCTCGCAGACGCGTTTCGCCTTTGCAGGCTTCGTCAGTGCAACGTTAGTGACAGAATTAAAACCACCATTTAAAGTCATTGGTCAATTGCATTTACAAAAAATAGAAAAAGGACACTTTTTTCTCAGAATGTAGTGGGCGCCATCTTGTAACGTGCAAATACCACAAATACCATGACTTAACCAGGGTGGTAAAGTGAAAGTGCTTAGTGCTCATTTAAAAACAATTAACGTTGTTATTCATTTTGTGTATCATTTACATATTCAAAGTGAAATTTATAATAAACAGAAATAAAGCATTTACATTAGCTCATTTTTCGTTCATTGTTTTAAATTTCATTATTTAGCCCTGAATGGGCAAACTTAGCATGGTGCAAGACAGAAAAAAGGCATGAAAATTAAAGACATAATGATTGGGAAAGTGGCAGAGTTCTTTTGTACAGTTTTTTAGTCCACTATTTTCACTAATATTTACAGCTATTTACAAGTGTACCCAAAGTTCTTCGTTGTTATTCAATCCCCAAGGGGTGATGGTTTTGAGGCCAATGATGTGTTTGGATTCTAGAATCCTAAGAGACTTGTCTCTGTCACCTCCACGTTCCAATTTGGGGGCCTGATCTATACAGTAAAAACTTAGTTTCTCCCACTTGCTCTGATGTTCTTGAGCAAAGTGGCGGGCTACTGGGTAAGATTTGTCATTATTGGTGATAGCCCGCATATGTTCGAGAACTCTAAGTTTCACCGGTTTTATTGTGCTGCCGATGTAACGCAGCTTACACGGACAGGTAAGACAATACACTGTATACTCCGAGTTACAGTTAAACAACTGTTTGATCTTAATATTCGGCTTATTGTCACCTGTGCGATTTGGGTATTCTGTTGTTTTACAGCTGAATTTACATGCCTTGCATTTTAGACACGGGAAGAACCCCACTGACTGTGATAATTTGATGGATTTAGCCTGAGATTTAAAATGGCTATGGACCAAATGATCTGCCAGAGAGGGACATCTCCTATAGGTTATCAGCGGTCTCTTTGGCAGATCTTTTTTCAGGACTTTGTCTGCAGCGAGTATATGCCAGTGTTTTCGGAAAATGTTGACTATTTCCCCCGATTTGGTACTGAATTCAGTGATCATACGTACTTCTTCGGGAGCCTCTATTTTAGTTTTAGGAACCAGGAGGTCCCTCCTGTTGGTTCCTGAGGCTTTCACACTGGCTTGTTTTAGGGTAGTGGTGTTGTAACCCCTTTGCTCAAATCTGCTATTCGCCTCCCTCTCTGCTACTTTGTAATCTCTCTCCAGAGAGCAATTTCTCTTCAGGCGTAAAAATTCACCGTAAGGTACATTTTTTACCAAGCTTTTTGGATGGTAGGACTTGGCATGCAGGACCGCATTGCCTGCTGTCGGTTTCCTATACAGGCGTGTATGAAGGGTGTTATTATGCACAAAAACCTCAAGGTCCAGATAGTTAATACTAGTAGTGCTTATAGTACTGGTGAATCTAAGATTGAGCGTGTTGTTATTCAGTGCGGTAATATACTCTTCTGCTGATTGACGATCCCCCTGCCAGATTATAAAAAGGTCGTCAATATACCTTGTCCACATGAGTATTTTTTCGGTCCATATTTGATTGGAGTCACTCCAAGCTTCGTGCTTCTCCCACCAGCCCACAAATAAATTTGCGTAGCTGGGGGAGAAGCACGAGCCCATCGAAGTGCCCCTTCTTTGATTGTACAAGGTTCCATCAAATATAAAAGTGTTATTAAACAAACAAAATCTGATCATTGACAAAATCATGTTGTTATGACTCTTGAAATGTGGTGGTTTTTGGTCTAAGAACCATTTTATCGCAGATAAACCTTGTTCATGGTTTATCGAGGTGTATAAATTTACCACATCTAGGGTGATTAATAACATTTCTGAGTCCCATGTTACATTGTCCATGACATTAAGAAAGTTTTGAGTGTCCTTAAGATACGATGGAAGATCTTTGACAAAAGGTGCCAGGTAAGAATCAACAAATCTGGAGGTGTTCTCAAGCAGACAACCTATTGAGGACACAATGGGGCGTCCCGGAGGCTTGGTTGGGTGTTTGTGCACCTTTGGTAGGTGGTAAAATGTTGGTAGTACTGGTGCATCGCATTTCAAAAAGAGGTATTCATCCATTGTTAGCATGCCCTCCTTTTGCCAATCGTCCAACATGTTGTAATAGGCCAAAATACTCTTGTTATACTCAGTTCTTTTTATTGGAGTGTAACATTCTCTATCTTTTAGCTGTCTATGAGCCTCTGCCAGGTAGTGTTCTTGATCAAGGATGACAATGTTTCCTCCTTTGTCAGAAGGTTTAATTTCGATCGTGGTGTCCTCTTTTAATGATCTGATCGCTTGCCACTCTCCTTTTGTTATGTTCGATGATTTCTGATTTATCTGTTTTTTTGTACAAGATGCAACTTTGTCTAGATCTTCAAGGACTGCCTCATTGAAGAGATCAATTGCGTCATAACTGGAGATTGGTAATTTTTTAGATTTATTTTTCCAGTGACTTGGATCACGTTTTTGTTCTATGTTGTTTTGTGATTGAGTCACATCCATGTTGGTGTTCGACATTTGTTCTTGTGTTGGTGTCAGCAAAGCATCTGCCAGTTCCTCACATGATAGTGTTTCATTCAGATCCGTTGTGGAAGTTATGAAATTACTTGCTGATATTTCATTCTCAGATTTTTGGAGAAAGATTTTTTTGAATTTCAGTTTCCGTGTGTATTTGAAGAGATCAATCCGTGTTTTTACTGGATCATGGTCGCTGGCTGGACAGAAGCTTAAACCTTTCTTAAGGATGGTAATCTCGTCATCCGTTAGTGTTCGTTTTGAAAGGTTTATGATGTTGTTGTCTTGCTCATGCTCATCCCTTGCTTCTTGCGATTCAATCCGCTCCTGGTGACTCTCGGGGATGCTGCTGCTTGTTGGCCTCCACCTCTTGCCCCTCTTGCCCCTCCGCGTCCTCCTCTTTGTTTTTGTTGGGCTGCCGGTGGGTGGTTTCGTAGTTGGGGGCGGAGGCGGGTCTCTTTGATGACTTCGAACTCGTCGAAAAAAGGATCTTCAGTTGACTCATTTCTCTCTGTGTTACTTTCCACTTGTTCCCCCTCTGAGACTTCAGACTCCTCGGTTTCATCTTCCGTTAGTTTTACATTCGTCTGTGCCAGGCGCTTCCTTGTGGCATCGAATTTCTTGGCGAATGTTAGGATTCTCCCTGTCAGGTAGTCTTGCTCGTCTCTGAGCCAAGAAACCGCTGGTATACGTGCGCTTTAAAAGTACTTTCAAACTCAAACTCAAACTCTGAGGAATTTGGATTGTTTGCGTTTTCGAATAGTCAGTTCGTAGTTCTTAATCCTTTTTGTCATGGTATCTCTCAGTTCTTCTTTTTCTTTAGAGTCTTTCTCCTTAGATATTAGTTCTTCAATATCTTTAATTTCCTGGAGACATTTTTCCCTATCACTCCACGCATACTTTATTAGTATCCTTACCATTCCTTTGGCTGACTCTGCCGTATATTCCGCCCAATCTTTGAGCAATGCAGGATCAGGGTTTTCATATGACGGAACGGTATAGATGCGCAGTCCTCTAGGTATTCTACCACAGTCTATATACCTCTCCAGTGATGTTGCTTCCCACCATTTTCGAATTTCTCTTTCCTGGATTTTTTCTAGCCTTGAAAACAGTGTTTTTAGCGTGCTTCCAGGAGCAGTTGGTGTGGCTGTTTTATTTGACTGTGTTTGTCGAGTGGCTGCGCTTCTAAACATAAAGTTTGCGGCTGACTCTCTTTCTCCCATGATACCATCTTCATTGGACATATTCTTCTTGCACTATTTCACTTGTAATAATATGTTTTACAATTGCAGGGGTGGTGACTCAGTCACTGTGGTAAGGGGTCTGGTAAACTTCCACGGAACCTTCGTGGATGGGGCTGAGCAAGTGTTGAAAGCGATTGGGTCGGCGTTCACTCACCCGGCTTGCCGCTCGTTCAGGGTATCCGTCAGCGCCAGCTGGTGTGTCTCCGTCTTGAATCGGCACGCTTGTTTGATCCCGCTTGCGTGTGCAGGTCAGCCCATACGCTGCTGTACTTCTTCCCGATGTTTATGAGGATTCTACGCTCATCTCTCCCCGGGGCCAACGGTCATAGTCGTTTCAGGCACGGTTTCGAATCACCGCCGTCGCTCCTCTTCTCCACGGGTGCCAAAGCCGTCAGCGCTGGTGAGACGCTATACACAGCTACACGTTTTCTGCCTCCATGCGGTGTCAGAAAAAAGAAAGGCCGGCACACTAGTATCCGTTTTCCAAAATTTTAATCACCAGAACCCCCCTTCACCCCTCGCAGACGCGTTTCGCCTTTGCAGGCTTCGTCAGTGCAACGTTAGTGACAGAATTAAAACCACCATTTAAAGTCATTGGTCAATTGCATTTACAAAAAATAGAAAAAGGACACTTTTTTCTCAGAATGTAGTGGGCGCCATCTTGTAACGTGCAAATACCACAAATACCATGACTTAACCAGGGTGGTAAAGTGAAAGTGCTTAGTGCTCATTTAAAAACAATTAACGTTGTTATTCATTTTGTGTATCATTTACATATTCAAAGTGAAATTTATAATAAACAGAAATAAAGCATTTACATTAGCTCATTTTTCGTTCATTGTTTTAAATTTCATTAAAAAAAAAAATATATATATATATATGTATATATATGTATATATATATATACACACACATACACACTACATAGGAGAAAAATCCTTCAGACTGAATCCGAAATCCGTTGTGCCATTACAGCGCCGGCAAAAAAGAACAAACACGTCTTTAGTACACATTTGTTCAGCACACAAGTTGTTATAACAACCTGTCTTAGGAGGGCACGGTGGTGGGATGGTGTTGGGTTCAAAAGTATAGAATTAATGTCCACAATATTCTGCCATACAACCTCGCGGGCTTAGTTTTCAATTTTAATTAATCCTTACTGCTGGGAAAGTTGATGTATTTAACATACTTTAAAAGTTTGTATTTGTGAAAATAAGATCCCAAGAAGTTTAGTTGTGCTTTTTTTGCCTGCTTTCTCACCATATTAAGACCGCAGCAGAAATTGTTTTCTTCCAGTTTTGATGTACATTTCTGTGTTATTGAACGTTTGCTCCGCTAGTTAAAAGGTCTACGACGGTTCTAATAAAAGTCCCTTTATGTGCCCGGCCAGCTGCTACAGGTCACCGTGCCCAAGGAGGAGGCCCCGATGTCCGGACAACTATTACTATAGTGACTCTGTTTGCTACTGCCTTCCGAAGCACCTGAGAGCCTACGAGCACCTGTGACCGAGCCAGTCAGCACCGAGAAAGAAACTTGGCAGCCCAGGGGCCTGAGTCCAGAAAAGGGAGGCCTCATCGTCTACTGGAGTGACCGCATTTCTGATAATTGGTGCTAAGAGACTAACGTGGCACACTGTGACTCTGTGTCCACGTCAACAGCTTGACATCTTCAAACAGAGCGGTGCTGGACCACCTTGCTTCTGATTGTGGAGGAATACTTGTATTGTATGAACCCTTTTACAGAATAATGCACACACCCCCAAGAGCAGGACGAGTGACCAGACCCAGAGCCCCACTGATTTCTTGGACATCCCTTCTCAGAAGATGGTAAACATCGGAGTTACATTTAATTGAAATTTATCCTGTGCATCTCATCTCTAGTCTGAGAACTTTACCGCTGTTTGAAATAATTTCATTTTCCTTTCAAGGACTGAGTGGATCTAAAAGGAAACTGTGACTAGTACACAAGGCATTGGCCAGGTGGACATCTGCTCAAATCAGATGCATGCTTGGCAGCCATCAAGATCAGCGCCTCTTAGTAGATGTACTTAGGTCTGGCAGGGTATAACCTTTAAGGGGGAAAATCCCAGATTCTGGAGTCATAGGACTCCACATTTTAGAATGCCATTCCTCTACTCTTCTGAGTCAAATTTGATTATCTGACGTACTAGAAATGCCTTAAAACATACCTGTTTCGTCTGTTGTATGAGAGTGACTCAGTGACACCGACCAGCTTTCTTTCTCTTACCCTCCTCACAAACCCATTCATCCTCAGAAAACTGAAGTGCTCTGAAGAGACCGAAGGCTAGCAGAAGCACTATACCAACCCAGAAATAGACAGTACACTTCCAGCACAGTCGAGGCCAACAGAGCTGGGTCAGGTCATACTACCTGGAAATTAAAGTCAATCTAGGGCACAGGCGAACAAGTATGACGTTTTCACATTTCAGGCTTATTCCTACAGCCACTTTAGATTTTGGGAAGAAGGGAAAATAAGAGTAAAAGCTAAATAGTTGGAAACAGAGAACGTATAATACTGAAATATATGTGATGGCTTAGAAAATTAAATACTATATTGCTAGAAATTAATAAATGTCTGATTACCAAAACAAGCATTAGCAAAAAGCCAATAGGTCTCGCTTTTGGGAGGTATTGACTTTGCCAAAGGTTTTACCAGTAAATTACCGAATATACATTGCATATTTTACAGAAGTAAAAACTTTAATTCGTTAGTATTAAACTCTTTGCTTTAATGCAATTGTGTATTATAATTGGAATTAGAACATTGGAATGTTGGGAGCTCCATTGAAAACAATGGAGCGCTCTGGGCTTATAATGGCTGGTATAAGCCTGGAGCTCCAACATTCCAATGTCTCTTTGTTCACAGCTCTGGCTGTGAACAAAGGGTTCAGGGAGCCTGAGGGGATTCCAATCCCCTCACGCTCCCAAAAGGCTTTGTTTTTTTGTTGTTAGAACATTCTGTCCTCTAGTGACAGAATGTTCTAATAGCCATATAGCCCTTCGTAGATGGGCTATACCGCTATTAAAGCCCCTCTCCCTTGTTAAAGGCCCTCGCCTTCGGCTCGGGGCCTTTAACGCTGGAGAGGGCCTTTAATATCTGGTATAGCCCTCTACGGTGGGCTATAAATGTACTAAACATTGGCAAAGACGAGGTGCCTCTGTGCTAAAAGGCAGAGTTATTGCCTTTTCCAATGCTTTTATGTTACGTGTGAGCGGAGTCACATTTAGGAGTCCGGGTGAGGTCTGATAGTGAGAGGATGTCATAATGGTGCATTATTGAGAGCTATGGGACTAAACGCAGTGTGAGTCAGATGGCCATAAAAGTGTTGAGAATATATGCTTATTCAATCTATGGCCTTTCTCCAGTGCGTAAGTGTGATGGTAACATATGTACAAAATCTTTGTTGTTCCTCATTTATATCAAACTGCTCTCAAGCACTGACAAAGCTTGTTTGACGGCGCAGTACTAAGAGGCAGCCTGCATAGATCAATACTAGACATCATACATCACAGTGCTAGTTTCAATCTCTTCCACTCTCTGTTGCACCCGTCCAATATAGTTTACATTTTTTGTCTTCATTTGGGGGAAAAACATTCATAGGCGTTTGAAAAACAAGTGCTTAGGGGGTGCTGTAGCACCACCCAAATTAAAAATGCTGGAATTCAGAAGGTGGATGAGCAATAAATATGCCTTTAAATTTCGTGTTTATCTTGTTGTACTTGCTGTGCGTTCCGAGAGAGGTTATGTGTTCTAACAAATCGCTTCAAATTCCTTTAAAATGTAGAACTGTATTTACTATTGTTTCTTTGACAACAGAGTTAGAGATTTTGTAAAGTGAACTAACCAGCAGTCTTGGTGCGGTTCAGGAAATATGTAGGCCAGGGCGGAGGCTGCTTTGCCGCGCAGAACTCCTTGAAGTGGTAAAAAAATCTCCGCCGCGCTACACGGAGTTCCACAATTTAGTGAGGTATTGCTTGCTTGCCCACCATAACCGCTGCACAACACAATTTCAAAAACCCACGCCTTTCCCCATACCTCTAATGCCATCCTGGACTCCCCTTTTTGATTGACAGGCTAGTAGGCTGCCCTTCTTGATTGACAGGCTTGTAGGAGGCACATTGTAATTCAACACTAATTGGGGTACCCATTCATGGTGCTTTTCCTCCGTAGTGGTTTTTCCCTGTAGTCCTACAGAATCCAGTGCCAGTCTTGACAACTATAACACCGCGATCAGGCAGATGAGGCCAAAATAAATGCTTCCTTCACTGAGGTGAACCACACAAACATCACCAAGCCTTCACGTGGTGCTGTTAATCCCAAGGTAGTAAGAGGCCGCCATGTGGGCAATGAGAAAAAGAAAAAGATCTTCGTGCATGACTGAGTTAGCTAACTCTGAGGTGTTGGGGAGCATGTCTTTCTCGATCCATCTCCGAGACGGGTAAACTGACAGCCTCCTCCCTCGGGCTTTTCTCTGCATGGAGTGGGCATGCCACACCAAAGTTGTTATGGAGGCAGCCAAACAGCCTATGCCATCAGTGCAGAGGTCTCACTGCAGCAGCTTGGCGTCTGCACGTCCTCACATCTGCCACTAGTGGTTGTGGCTGGAGGCTAGCGCTTCAGCTTTTGTAGTGTGCTGCAGCCTGCCAGGTGTTTCTTGTCGCGAGACTGACCCTCTTCTATGGCTGCAGTCACTAAAAGTAGGGGGCAGCAAGTGAGCGACACCGGATGTGGTAGTAAACTCCGTTCCACTGCAGTTGCAGAGTTTTTGCCAAACTCCATGTTCCAAGCGGAGCACGGAGTTGCAAAAACTCTGTGAACTCTGCAGGCAGGGCGAAGTCCACCACCCACCCTTAGAAATATGATAGAAAAGGCTGCGGGCTGTCAGTTTTGTTTCCTAAACACAAGAGTATTTAAATACCTGTAAATTAAAAATAGCAGTTATGAAAGCACAAATGAAGCACTTTTTTGTAATTCTAAAGTGTGATGAAACAAAGATTTTAATGGGATCGAATATAGCAGCTGCTCTACCACTAAGGCGGAGGAGCATTGGCGCACTTTTCTAAGAGCAGTGTATAGGAAAAATAAAATGATAACAGAACGTTATTATCATTTTATTTTAAGTCTGGCTGTAAGCTCCATGTTAGGGCTGGGTGGGGGTGGGACTGCATGACGTCAGAGGGAGGAGGAGTGGTTGCTGCACTAGTAGTATGTTCGCCACCGGTTGTATTGCACAGCCTGGGCGGCGAACATGCACAGCCTACCACGCCATGTCTGAGCGCCGAACTTCAGCACTCAGACCACTCACGATGCTGCTGTCATGCTGATGACATCAGCGTTGTGATTGGCTAGGGGTATCTGTGAGCCTGGGTTTTTCGGGGAGTCAGGATACAGCAAGGACGGTGGAGAGGGGACGGCTGGCGACCAGCAGGTTAATCTTTTTTATTTAATTTTTTTTCTAAACTCACCACCCTCCCCCTACCAGCCCCCACTGATCGAAATATCAGGACACTTTACTTGGTGATGTGCAAATGATAACAATTTGCTATAACCCGATTTCCATACATTATAATTTGCGAGTTAGATAGTTTTATCAGTAAAACTGCATGTCAGCGTGGATTTTGTTGCAATTGCAATATAAAATATGCTGTCTGTAATTGGCAGTGCACTACCACACCATGCTTTAACCATGTGACATTAGGAGGTCAGTCCGTGTTTAGTACAGTGTTATTTTTCTTGTGAATTTGCCTTTTGCACTTTATTACCCTGATTAGTTTTCTACTGCAACTAATGAATTTGCGTTTTTTTTAACTTTCAATACTGTTTACTTGAATAATAATTGTACGTACCGATGTTTGCTAATCGAGGCTCTGGGAAAGGGACTCGTGTAGCACAGAAAGTGAGGATGAAAGAGCCTTCCGGTTAGACAACTAGAGCCGCCATTTTTTTGGTTGTGCCTGCTCTAGTGTCACCCGGGCTTCATGATTAAGTGCAGTCACACTGCCCGGATGCAACATTAAGAGGTCGGTTCATGTTTAGCACTGCGTTATTTTGTTTGTGAATTTGCACTCTGCACTTTATCACCTTGATTCGTTTTCTACTGCAACTAATGAATTGCTTTTTTAAAACTTTTAATACTGTGTACTTGAATGATAATTGTACTTACCAGTGTTTGCTAGTCGGGGCTCTGAGAGGTGGAGTCGTGCAGCACAGGAAGTGAGGTAGAAAGAGCCTTCCTGTTACACAACTAGAGGCACCTTTTTTTTGGTTGTGCGTGCTCTAGTGTCGCTGGGGCTTCATCCTTAAATGCAGTCACAATGTGCGGATGCGCGCAGCGGGCGTGCCAAAGGCAAGCCCATCTAAGCCCGTCAGCGTCTCGGAAGCAGCCAGTGCTAGTCACGCTACCCGTGAATTCAGACAGTAAGATGAGCATCAGCTACAGCAGAGATTCTCCTGGATCTCGCGCTGATGAGCAATTTCCAGATTGAGCCTAGGGCCTTTTTTAATAGGAATAAGACACACTGCCCAGATTGTCACATCTGTTATATGGAGGGGACTGAAACAGTTAAACGTACTTCAGACCACTCTTAAAAAAGGCATTTCTCCAGTACGTGCTGCATTGATAAATGCACGTTCAATGCAAAAAAACAGCATACAGCATTTATGACCTTCTAGGCGAAGGTAGGCTTGACTTTCAGTGTATCATGAAACCTGGCTATCAAAAGAATCAAACTGCACTATTGCTAATGCTGTCCCTAAGGGTTTTGAAATGTATTTAAAAAAAGGCAGACCAGAAGGCAGGGGAGGAATATTAGAAATTATCCTTAGAGAAGATTGGGGTTTTCAAGTCACAGGGGTTAAGGACTTGTTGGGTGCAGAAGTCATGGGCTTTTGGATCTATTTATCTCACCAACAACCAGTAGCCGGAGTGTTAGTCTATAGGCCACCGGGTCCTGTTAGCGCTTTTCTGAAGTCTTTGGCTCAAGCTATTGCCCACGTAGCCCTTAAAAATGCACATTTCATGTTATTTGGTGATTTTAACATACATTGAGATAAATAGACAGCGCAGATGCTCTGGCTTTCAAAGACACTATGTACATGCTTAATTTTAGCATGTATCTGGTGAAACCGACCCATCACGGAGGACATACGCTGGATCAAGCTTATTCCAACGTGCCAATTCAGATGAAGGAACCGCAACAACTGTCCTGGTCGGATAATTTTTTTATTGGATTTTCATGGCAACGACCAATAATACAGGACCCTTTTCAGAATAGGTTGACCCGTAATGTGAAAGCTTTTAATAGTATAGAACCGCAGTAATTCTCAAAGGTGTTAAAGCAACATCTCCCTGAATTATATGGTGTTATGAATGATGATCTCGCAAAATAGTTGGATCAGAAAGGCTACAGAAGATTTGGCCCCGGTCTTCTGAAGCATAGTACACAGAAGTACACCTTCTAGGCCATGGTTTTCAGCTGCCCTTACAGAGAGAAAAAGATTTTAAGAGACTACAGCGCAATTGGAGGATGGATTATTATTCAGCAGATAAAAAGATCTTCAAGTGGGAACAAAAGGCATACTATTCGGCTATACCCACATCAAAGCAAGTTTACTGTGAGGAGTGCATGGGAATGGGAGGAAATGGATCTAAAGAGATCGTTTCTATCATCAAGAACTGTATGTTCCTTGCGGCCTGCATTTATACTAAGGTAGTCTCGATAGACTGGTGTGAAATGTTAGCAAGCTTCTTCACCGTTAAGATTGTCAGCTTTCAATCCCCCTAGCAGTACTGTAGGATGGCTTCCCGAGGTCGATGCTGAGATCCTACAGCTGGCTAAGAAGATTCCAACAGCTAAGACAAACCTTAGTAGTTTTGATTTTATTCAGTTGGACTGCACGACAAGTGCTTTCAAACCAGTCAATTCTGGCTCTCCTAATGATCCATGCCCAAATTGTTGGCTTCGGTGGCAGAGATTATCAATCCAGTGGTAAACAGGATTGTAGATACCTCAATAAGAACAGCCTCAGTACCTAATGGTTGGAAGCAGGTAAAGATCCTTTCAATAATTAAAAAGCCAACAGCAAACCCAGCCATCCAAGCTAATTATAGACCGATTTCTTTGCTGCCAGTCCTTTCCAAAATACTGGAGAAGCAAGTGAATAAGCAATTGTCAAACTTCCTGGAAGTTACTAAGCAGTTACATCCTAGCCAGTCAAGCATTAGAGCCCGTTACAGTACGGAAACTGGACTGGTTGAGGTATCGGAGTACATCAAAGGAACACTTGATGGGGAGTGGGGGGGAGCAGCCATATTGGTCATGTTGGACCTGTCAGCCGCCTTCGATAACCGTTCCCCACTCACTATTGCTAGACCACTTCAAAGATATTGGAGTGACAGGGCATGCTTTGGACTGGCTAACATCATTTCTAGCAGACAGAAGCCAGCAAGTTTGGATTCTGCCGTGCTAGCCCCAAGAAAGTGGACACAGGTGTTCCTCAAGGCTCGGCCCAAAGCCCAACACTTTTCAACCTATACCTTACACCCATAGCATTTCTAGCAGAAGTACTGGGAGCGAAGGCGCTGTCTTATGCAGATGACACTCAATTGCTTTTCTCCTGGTGTAAGGGATCTGAGCTCAATGGCACCCAAATTAAGATCTACCTTACTGCAGTTGTATACTGCCTAGCCAAAGCTCAACTTAAATGCAATGAAGAGAAGACAGGAATTCTCTTCTTTGGGACTTACCCACCTGACTTTGTGTCAACTATTTGACCAGATGATGTTTCCCTGATTGGTCCTCAAAAGGTCTCGGTTAAAAATCTGGGAATAACCTTTGATAATAAACTATCCTTTTGTTCGCAGGTCAAAAAGCTTGTGGCTACATGCTTTGGCATTTTGATGTCTCCAAAGAAATTTCTGCCCCTGCTCTCCTTTTCTACTAGGAAAACAGTTATTCAGGCACTAGTCACATCTAGACTGGATTACGGTAATGGTCTTTATCTGGGCATACCAGAATATCTTCTGGAGAAATTGCAGTTGATCTAGAACGCAACAGCTCACCTTCTGTTGAATGTGCCAAAAAACAACACATTAGCCCTCTTCTATGGGGACTTCACTGGTTGCCTATTAAGAGAGAGGATTACATTTAAGGCTTTGATATTGGTACATGATGTTGTGTATTAGATGGGCCCAAATACCTTAGTGCTAGATTTAGCTTCTACAAAACAGTCATACATTTATAGTCCACCAATAAACTGCTAGCTGTGCTCCCAAAGTACCAGCACCAAAGATCAGGAGGCAGATCACTAACTTTTTTGGGCGCCCCATGATGGAACCAGCTCCCGATGGAGCTACGCTCTGTTAGTAACTCAGTGCTATTCAGGAAGAAACTGAAAACCTGGCTCTTTGTGCAAATCTAAATATCATCCGTCTAACTATGTCTGCAAAGGGACACTCCTGGGAGTAGCCGTGCGCATTATAAATCGCCTGTCATATATCAGTGTGCTTCGTAATGTAGCACCAGCTATATTCCATACCCTTACCACTCTCTTATTGAATTGATTTGCTATACTACTTCTTTGTTAGACGCTTGGAATTCTCACAATCTCTATGACTTCAAATGATGTAACCTTGACGACAGCACACCCACTCGAAAAAACTGTTCCAGCACCATTGAAAAGATTGCTATGGATGCACTGTTTTTTCATACATTTCTAGCTGTCATCTCTGACCCTCCTGTAAGGGGAGCAGTATTTTCCTACAAAATGTTAAAATGAGAGTAATATTATTCAAAATAATTAATGAGCGATATTGATGATGAGCGACAGTGAACTCTCATCACAAGGACAGCACTAAGGGCCTTATTATGACTATGGCGGCCTCAGAGGGAAGCCACCATGCTGCCGTCCCGCTCCAAGACCGCCAAAGCCATTAAAGACCACCCTCCAGAGTACAACTTATTTCTACTCTGGCAGGCTGTTCTTTGGCAATCTTACTGAGGTGCCTTTGAAAAAGGCACTGCAATGGGAGCGTCAAAGCCAGTTCCTGCAGGGCATGGAGCTGGCTGGGGGCGAATGCACGCAGGAGGGCACCCCCCTGCATGCATCTCAAGGCCGGAGAGGCCCCTTTTGTTTTCTCACCCCCCCCACAGTTATTTGCTCTTTGCGAAGCAGATCCATATATTGTCAGCTTCTCTGTGATCCTGATGGTAAGTAATACACATGGGCGAAAGACAGCAACCTGGTGCATGGGGGTGGGGATGGAAGCAGTACAGAGGGTTGGGTCAGGGAAGCAACAGGAGAGTATAGGTGTGGGGAAGCAAACTAACAGGGAGACAAAGCAATGTGGAGCGCAGGGCATAAGAAATACAGAGAGGAGGGGAAGAATTATATAGGACACACAAGAAACAAGGACACAGGTGGAAAGGAAGCAACATGGGAACGCTTTGGTAGAATGCAAACTATTGGGGACAAAGAGCAATGTGGAGCGGGGGAGGAAAAGAAACAGGTGAGTGCAATGGGAATGAGCACACGGGCAAGAGAGAGTGCAGCAAGGAGAACCACATTAGGGAGACAGCTGGAAAACACGTCTACTGTCTTGAAGTGTTTAAAAAGAAAAATGTAGTGCTTGAAAACTGAGCACCGGAAGGACACAAGTAATGCATCCATATTCCAGGGCAGGGGAAACACAAAAAAAGGAAAGAAAGCTCACAAAAGCGAAGGGATAAGAAGCAAGCTAACCAGAGTGACAATCCAGTCAAACAATGGTAAGCAATGGACAGACTCTAAGGCCATTGTAAGCTAACAATGTCTTGCAATAGTCAGTAGGATTCTAACTAAACAAGGATATTGGTGTTTACCCATTCCACAACTGAAGCTCCATTCCAGGTGAGAGCGGATGTCACAGACGATCTATGCCACTCTCACCACTATATTCACGCTTTATTTATTCTCTTCAAAGTTTGTAAAACACCAAATATGAGATATTGCAGCTTCTTCAGATCTCTAAGCATGGTAGTAGACACAGGCCATGGCTGTCCAGTCAGGCTGCTTGACTAGTGAATCGTACTGTTAACACTGTTAAGAAGACATTTTATGGCAGCACCATGCGGGTGTTGCCCTCGTCGTTGTGAAAGATTTCAGTAGTGTGGCATTCAGTGGTAGCCCTCTATGGCAGAGGCACTGATTGTAGGATCAAATTTGGATCAGCACTGCTCGGTACTGCAGCTTTTCTGTATTGTAGCAGGGTGTGCTATTTTCAAAGACACACACACACTGCCAGCACACACACTCACGTTGTGCGCACTGCACACATAGTCCTTTGTGTATTGTACTTCATACAAGCACACATACACCCAGCAAATACTTTCATTGCAACACTACATCCCTCATGTAATATATTCCCTGTAGGCAGGCATACATACACTCAGTACATGCACCAACCACACATATACTGCACAGTACTGCTCTGTCCCTGTACTGTACCATTCCCAGGCACAGTCATTCCTCCTGTGCTGCACAACACTACATCATTGGTACTCACAAACAGTTTCCCAGGGTCCAAAACATTTGGTCTGTGGTGTGACCAAGTGCCATGCTGATGCCGGAAGGGTAGTGGTCAGGGGGAGGTAGGGGGTGCAAGCTATTGTGTAGGGAAAATGAAACATGTACATCTAGTGGCTGAATTGAATGCATAATGCGGCACCAAAAAACCTGGTATCAATCCTGGCTTCCACTCTTGACCTAATTGTGTGATCCTAGGCAACCCTTTTATTTTACTTTCCCTTCTTTTTCTTCATTATAATATATGAGGACCTCAAAATACATGACTTGAATATGTGTGCTGTACAAAACCTTCTCCTGTGTTTGATTTAATAAACTAAAATATTGTTCATTTATAATAGTAAGTCCAGTCACCCAAGGGGTACACATAACAACTGACTTGCCTCCTAGTTCACTATTGGTATTGTTTTCAGGATGGGGGGAGGGGGAAGCATGAATATTTATATATTCCTGTTTGAAAACTATCACTTTCAAACAAAAATTCTTCCGAAAACTGTTCTGAATGTTAATGAAATACACTTTTTTGAATTTTGAAGAGACTACAATATTTTTAAAGTTTGCTGAAAAAATAAAGGTGTTCCTTAAGTTAAGGCGCATGACACCCTTGCTACTTCCTTTCTTTAACTGCAATTAACCTTTAAAAAACTGCTTGTCTGTTTATTAACATCTTTTTAATGTTAGTACTGCGTCGAGTAAAAAGCAGCCCAGTGCTGGTGCTGTCCAGGCTGTACTTTGAATATTACTGCTGTGGGCCAAGGGTGAGTTAAGCCCTCAGCAGCAGAACCTTTACAAAGGTGAGTGAGCCACTAGGCCTTACTCCAATGACACAGGATAAAAGGACCTGTTTGCGACTACTGAGCCGCAACATGGTATGCGGGCAACACCGTGCTTGTGCTACTTAGGTCATGGTGAAGGCAGGTGCTCCTACTAGACTGCAGTTCATGAGACAGGCTTATGTTATGGTGCACACACAAGATCCGTGTTTACCTATGACACAACAATCAGCATTAGGGATCCAGACAACAGCACAGATGAGCACTCAGGTCAGGGACACATGTCTTTAACCATGCAGAGTACTTTTCTGTCACCACACCTAGGTATGCCAGGTATACAGTGTATGCATTTAGGACAGTGCAGGTCTTTGGAAGATCTATTTTTCGGCACTGCTAGCAGAGCCCCTGTCCATGGAGCTCCTCATTTTGTGATCATAAATTAAATGCATACATTTATATTCTACCTAAACTAATGTAAAGATATAAGCAAAAAACATCTTTGGATTCAAAAAGGTATTATGTCCTGGGGAAGTGGTAAAGGTCAGAGTGATGCTCATTTAACTGCAACTTGGACAGTACATTTGGAACAAAGAGGGGTGCTTGAAGACTATCTTGCCTCGACGGAAGAGTATGAAAGGTTTTATTCCAACCAAAGGCAATGCTACTCGCTTATGCACCTGCCTCCAATAAAGAAATATTCTGAAAGAGTGGCATGGGGCTAGCATCTCAAAAGACATATGCATTACCCTGATCAGGACCAGGCCATGGTGCCAAGAGACAGTGGAGTGTCTTATTAGATGCAGCAGGTGTATTGTAGTAAGTTCCTACCACACAGAAGTTAGGTTCCAAGTAGATTTATTGTAGCAGAAGAACAGCTTAACAACCACAAGTAGGAAAATGACATTCTCCCAAGTAAGACCTCTGAGCAACTGACTCAGTAATTAAGGATAAACATTCCAAGTGACATAAACTAATTCCAGGTGACATAAACTAATTCCAAATGACATCAAGTCATGGAATACCACACACCTCCCCCCTTTAAAAAAAAAAAACAACAAAACAAAAAAAATAACCCCAAGAGAAAACAAAAAGGAAATAAATTAGCAATAAGTTAAACTCTAACATAGTCTTTAAACTTTGAAGGAACACATTTTACACGTTCGCTACGTCTTAAGGAAATTTCTTCACAATCTACATTCAATGAATAATTATCAACTTCAACACAAGCATCTGACCTAACATCAGAATTGATCACTACATCAGAATTATTTACAAATGTATTTTCTAGATTGTCATATACCTCATGTGTGCCAGAAAAGCCGTCAGAATTATGATCCAATGCATTCTTTTCTGGCAAAATGATCTTTTGAGTGAAAGGAACAACAAGAGTCTTGGATAAGGAGATTCTTCTCAAATTCCATATTTTCCCTACTTCCACTCCGACAGCTTTGCTAAAAACCTCAATTACCTTAACAGGATCAGACCATTTAGATACCCTCCTATGTAATAATCCGCCCAATTTCACACGTACAAAATCACCGATTTGTAATTTGCAAACATTATACTTCTTAGAAATATGTTGAACCATCCTTTCCTGATATTTTCCAATGTTATCTTTCAACTCTTTAAAGTCCACCTCATAAGAAGAATTACTTTTTAACCACCAAGGTAAAAGTCGAGAACCTGGTTTCCTGCCACGCAACAACTCAAACGGAGATAAACCAGTCACAGAATTAGGAGACAAACAATAAGTTAACAAGGTCGCTTGAAGAGCTTTCTTCCACTTCAAACCACTCTTCACAGCTAGCTGACAAGATTCCTTGATGACCCTGTTAAACCTCTCGACTTGGCCATTTGCTTGTGGAAAATAATTTGAGGTTCTTTTATGTACAATTCCACATTTACTAAGAAAATCTTCAAATTCTTTACTGATGAACTGTGGACCATTGTCCGAAATAAGTTCCTCTGGTAAACCTTCCCTTGAAAATATTTCATCAAGAAATTCAATCACATTCTCAGAAGAAGTTCTCTCTACAATTTTCAATTCCGGCCATTTTGAGAAGTAGTCAATTAAAACCAAAGCAAACAACTCTTTTCCAGATTGATAATTAAAAGGTCCAATGATGTCAATTGCCACTCTCCGCCAAGGACCATTGGCGTACTCAATAGGAGTCATCTCAACAGTAACATTCTTCACAGTCTTGTCACTCAACAAACAAGGAGAACAATTCCTTACCCAATTATCCACCATAGAGTCAACCCCAGTATTTATTCTTCTACCAAAGCGAATTTTCATTTGCTTTGCGGCTTTATCAAACACATCCATGTCACCAGCATCCTCTAAAGGTGGTAAATTATCAAATTCTTTGATCCCAGCACCCCCAAGACAATGTCTTAAAAGAGCTAGTTTCCTTTTTGCAGAACAACCATCCTTTTCCAATACTTCTACGTACGCAATAAACAATGGGATACCAAAGATTAACCATTCTATGTTAGGATCACCTGCAATTTGAAGAAAATGTGGAGGTGCAGCTATATTCGACATTTTGTAATTAAAACTGGCAGAGATAAAAAAAAACAAATAAATAAATAAATAAAGCTTCAAAAAAAAAAAATTATTAACAGTATTGGTGTGCAAATCATCGAGAAATAGGTGTGCAAATCACCGTAGTTATTGATTTGCCAACATCGAATTTTCCACTCAAAATCTTGAAATAGGTGTTCAAATCACCGTGGTTACTGACCTGCAGCAGGATATGTTAAAAGATGACACAAACGATGTTTAAATCCCAAAAATGCTTCTTCCTTCACTATGTCTTCTCCTGTCACGTAGTCTTCACAATTCACGCTAAAAATGCCTCAAACTTAACAAAGATGGCCGCCGTAAACGTCTTATCGTGCGCGATGACGTTAGAATACCCAGAATTCACTCCGTCAAGATCGGGCGATAAGCGAATTCCAGAGGCAGAACTCAAAAGCTCGTGGTAAGCTTCCTTAAATTTTAAATGTCAATAGTTCTACGAAAAACGCTCAGCTCACATCCGCTTACATTCGATTCATCAATCCAGCCAAACAATCCTTAAATTCGCCAAAATCCAATTCAATCACGGCGAACACCGCTCGATAAGTGCGGTCGATAAAAACGATAAAAACAGTCAAAACATTGTGGAAACCAATTTCAACACGAATCCAGAGTCATTCCGAGGAGAAAAAAAAAACTCACATTTGTAGAGCCATAGCGGACCACTTCCTTTAGCAAAATCTCGAAAGTATTACCGCAAATGAGCTTTTCTTTATTTGTTCATGGATTGCAGGCTTTTCTTAATTTAAAAACGTGTGAACGCCGTCTTCCTTAAATCTAATCCTCCCAATCGTCGCCAGTAAATGTGTAGTAAGTTCCAACCACACAGAAGTTAGGTTCCAAGTAGATTTATTGTTGCAGAAGAATAGCTTAACAACCACAAGTAGGAAAATGACATTCTCCCAAGTAAGACCTCTGAGCAACTGACTCGGTAATTAAGGATAAACATTCCAAGTGACATAAACTAATTCCAGGTGACATAAACTAATTCCAAATGACATCAAGTCATGGAATACCACATGTATGATGCCTGTTAGATGTCTTTCGACTGCCCTGGTAGGTGCCAGCTTCTGCAAAGTAATTAGTGCAAGTATTCATCTTGGCTAGGGGACATAAAAAAGGTGATATCCACTCAGCGGGTGAGTGAGATTATGTTCTTTATTGTCCAGTGCCAGATTCTTAGCGATATGATCCTGTGGGAAGGTCTGGTGGAAGAGTTTGTGGACCTTAAAGTCCTGTGAGAGAAAGTTTTTCTTCTCAAAAGCTAACTCTAAGGAACAATGCACTAAAGCTGAGCAATAGTAGAGGGAGTGCATTGTCCTCCGTCACACAGATAGGAAGTCTTTCTGCTGTGGTAGACGGACGTGCTCCTTCTCGGGCAGATGGAGTGGGTTAAAAAAACAGACTTGATGAGGCCAAGTCAGAACCACCAGCAAGATCGAACAGCCTGGGCTCCTCCTGGTTTTCAGAAAGACCTTCAGGACCAGAAGAAAGGAATATAAGAAGGTACAAATAAATTCAAAATCTGGGACCCTTATCATTCCGAGAAATGATCTGGTTTTCAGATGAATAGGAAATGTCTATGGCTGGGTGGCTCCAGGCTCAAAGAGGGGGTTGGGACTTCCTGAAGAATGTAACAGTCCGTTCGCCCTGGTATTGTCAATCTGGGTAATATGGGATCCTAGCGGGCACACGTTGCACTATAAGGTAAATTCTCAAGGTCCACAACCAGCTGGCAAAGTACTATGAAGAAAGTACCCTATTGGTTCCTGATTGCTTTGGTACTGTCCATAGGGATCACCACGAATCTGACTTTGAACACCGGTAAATATTTTTTTTTTACAGTGAATGAAATGTTGCCTTCTGCTCCAAAAGTTTCTGCAGAGAGAAAAATGTCCCACAAGGCACTAATAGATAGTTCTCATCAATTCGCTCATCTATACATGGACAAATTGTTGGAATGGGACAGTGCCAATAGAGCTTACCAGTTATTGCTCTGAAAAGCCAGCAGGACCTGAATGACAGGCAGCGTTTTCAACCACCTCATCCTTCTTACCTTACAAGGAAGTAATGGTAGTATCAAAGACAAGTGCACTTGCCCTTTAAAGGAGGAACGTCTCTACGTCCTGCTACTTTTATTGGAATGGTGACCGAGGCTGAGATGGCTAGGTGAAACTAGCTGTGAAAACTGCAGAGCGTACCTGTTAATCTCCACTGACATCACCCATTCATAAGTAGTTTCTGGCTCAGTGATACAAGTGGTGAGAACAACCTCCCCCCCACAGTGGACTGGACCTCCTTGATGGCACTGGGGAAAACAACTGGTCCATTGGAAAGTTACTGGGGCCTCTCAGACTCTTTATGCTTCTTTATGAACAAGGGTGGGCACATTGTTTAATGCACTTGCGCAGTTCAACAAGAGTGAGACAATTTGGCCTTTGTGAAGTAGTGCAAAGCATCCAGGGCCCAATTCACAGAACTAACTTAAGACAAAATCCTAAACTTACTACCATTTTGGTATTCACAGAAGGCACTTACTCATTTTGGTATTCACAGAAGGCACTTACTCATTTCGGTATTCACAGAAGTTAGGAGTCCTAACTTTAGGACTCCAAAATGCCTCCTGTGAATACCGAAAGTCTTAAAGTTAGGATTTTTCTCAGTTTAGGAGTTGTAAAGTTAGGACTCCTAACTTTAGGACTCCTAAATGCCTTCTGTGAATACCATAAGTCTTAAAGTTAGGGTTTTTCTCAGTTTAGGAGTAGTAAAGTTAGGACTCCTAACTTTAGGACTCCTAAATGCCTTCTGTGAATACCAAAAGTCTTAAAGTTAGGATTTTTCTCAGTTTAGGAGTCCTAACTTTACTACTCCTAAACTGAGAAAAATCCTAACGTTTCTATGTACCCTGATGATGAATGGTGTTTTGAGGTCATACATCCCATCAATATTGAAGGTTGATTTCTCTTAGACAATAATCGCTTTTCAATGGCGAACTGATGACGATGGCGAACAGGTACCTGGCAGTACTTTGCCTTTGATATCATGGAACTCTATGTAACTGTGTCATTTTTCACAATGATCTCTCCTCTTGGATTTCTTATAGAGAAGCCCTCAAAGATAGAAAAGGAACCACTGGTCAAGTTTTCCACTTCTTCTTACTCCTCAGATCTTCCAGCTAGTCCTGAGAGACTCCTGTTGGCGTGCTGTTTCACCTGAAGCTCATGAAGGCAACATTTCTCGCTATCCTTCAGGGAGTGCCAGAACATTTTCCTACCTCCTTACACTTATCATCAACTTGGCAATCCAGAAGACAATGTATAAACAGATCATGAGGATCAGTTTTTGACCTTTTTCTCCCACATGAACACCTCAAGAAAGATATGGCATTTGTTTTTAAATAAAAATATTTTCTGTCAGAATACGACAGAACTGAACTTTAAATTCTACGGGACAACGAGATAAAACAGTTTTAAAGCTAATTTGGAAAGATTTTCAAAGGAAAAGTGCCAAAAAAGGCGAAGCTCAGTTCTCCAGAATCCAGTCACCAGGAGCCAGAACAAAAGCCAGAGCAACTGTCACATTGACACAAGGGAACTGTCAGGCTGGACTCGAATGTTGTTTTCTCCCTGCTAGGCCGCATTGCATGGACTCCCAGAATACGTATGAAATGGCAGAAAGAGTAACCCGAATATGGAAGAGGTTGAGAACAAACAAACTGAAAAATTAACAACAACAAAAAGGAGACATGTGGAACATTCAACTGTGAAGGCAAATCAAGACTTAAGTTAATCTTGTTTGTACTTAGGACATAAATTAGTTTTATACTCTCGTTGTTTTATCTCTCTATCGGTGTCCCTTCGAAAAATATATACATGTGCCATAAGTCGAGTGGCAAATTTTACACTACCACAGTGATTTCTACTAAAGTTTCCTGTTGATTCTTACCTGCATTTTGTGTCTTTCTGTCTACTATTTCAAATACAGGTTCTTTTCTTTCTCAAATAGGATAGCATATTTGTTTTCACAACCGAGTTAGATCAGATGGCACTCCAATGACTCTACAAGGATTGTCTCTTCAAACATGGTTTCATTGTAATCCACTGGTTTAAATATTTTTGTGCAAGGAAGGACTTGGTTAGTCAAACATACTCTTGCAAGTAAACTCCCAAGAAATAAGAGCTTTGTTTTTCCAGCTCTTCCTCAAATTCAAATTATAGTACCCAAAATAAAGTTGTTTATAAACATAATGAGCTGAAGATTTACAGTCAATATTCCAGAACGGGGGGCCACTACGGTATATCATTTTCTGCCAGACTCTGAGGTTTCGGCAACAAGGCTCACAGCCATCTTTACATCGAGAGGCACAACTTAAATAACCAGACTTTTTAGGTTGAGCCTAGCGCAGCACGCACGCGCTGCCCTAGGAGAAGGCCTCTTGGAATCACTTCAGACTTTCTGCAAACTTGTGCGTTTGGTGTTCAATTTTCCACACATGCTATTTGCCTTTGTGGTTGGCTTTTAAAAATGAAAGCAGGCTAATGGCCAAAGGTGAGTGCATGTCCCACCTTTTCTGAAAATGTTTACTCCCACAGTGTTTAGATGTCGGTAGCAAGCAGCAGGGCACAGCGGGCCATGTGTTGTAGATCATGTTTCATTTCAAGACCTTGCAGCTTTCCTTACGAGGCGCGTCCCCCCACCCCAGCCAAAGGACAGACCCCACCGCCACAAGAGTGCAAGCTTGGTTTCCAGCACTCAAATTTATGACAATAAGATACTAACAAGGCACGTCCCCTCCACCCTGGCCAAGGGACAGACCCCACCGCCACAAGAGTGCGCTCTTCTTTTTCCAGCACTCGCATTTCATCTATGTCAGCACTCTCTTCCTGCACCGTTATCTTTGCATTAGTATGTTATTGTCAAGACATTTGCTGTACTCTGTAGTTGGCCTCTATAGTCGCCTCTTTTTCGGTACCATCCTAAAAATTGACCACATATTTTAACATCAGTGTTTTTTATCAACGTGGTGTGCACTTCCTTTCACACCGATTCGCAGCTGTGGTGCGTGCTACCTTTGACATCTCTGCATAGTGCACAGCTTTGGTGCGCGTTTCATTTCCCCACATTGTTTTTGGTGCTCGCTCGATCCAGGGGCGTAACACAGGCCCTTACTAGGGGCTTAATTTGAGCCAGTGTCTGCCGGTGCGCACGTGGGCACTTAATTACTAGCGCTTGCTTTTTGTGCGTGCTTGCAGGCACTGGCTGCTAAATAATGCCCCTGCTTAGCTGTGGTGCCTGCTACCTTTCACATCTCTGCACAGTGTACAGCTGTGGTGCGTGCTTCCTTTCCCCCATTGCACAATACACAGCTTAAAAATGTACTGCACCTTTTAACATTCAAATTTTTTCAGCACTGTGGTGCGCGCTTCCTTTCACACCTCTGCACAGCTGTGGTGCGTGCTACCGTTGACATCTCTGCACAGTGCACAGCTGTGGTGTGTGCTTCCTTTCCCCCATTGCACAGTACACAGCTTAAAAATTGACTGCACCTTTTAACATTCACGTTTTTTCAGCACTGTGGTGAGCGCTTGCTTTCACACCTCTGAATAGCTGTGGTGCGTGCTTCCTTTCCCCCCAATGCACAGTACACAGCTTAAAAATGGACCACACCTTTTAACATTTGCGTTTTTTCATCACAGTGGTGTGTGCTTCCTTTCACATCTCTGCGCAGCTGTGGTGCGTGCTACCTTCGACATCTCTGCACAGTGCACAGTTGTGGTGCGTGCTTCCTTTCCCCTATTGCATACTACACAGCTGTGGCGAGTGCTTCTTTTCACCCCACTGTACAGTAGTGGCGTGTGCTTCCTCTCACAACACTGCACAGTGCAGATATGTGGTGTGTGCCTCCTTTCACCGCAGTGCACAGCTGTGGTGTGCGCTTCCTTTCACCTCATTGCACAGCTGTGGTGCGTGCTCCCTTTAACCCCACTGCACAGTGCACAGCTGTGGTGCGTGTTTCCTTCACCCCACTGAACATGCCCCCTCCATCACACCCACATGGTTCTCTCGTTTTCTGTTTAATAAACACATTTCACACACAGATGCCCAGGCTTACAATGTTAGCATTTGTGAACTCACTGGACCTTGCAGCTTTTCTTACAAGGCCCGCCCCTTCACCCCGGCTGAGGGACAGACCCCACCCCCATAAGATGGATTATAAAGCGCCCTGACAGAAGCACCAAGGCGCTGGACCTTGCAGCTTTCCTTACATGACGCGTCCTCTCCACCCCAGCCGAGGTACAAACTCCTCTGCCACAAGCTACTGTGATAGTCTGATAATATTATTAATTTTTAATATTCCTAGCAACTTTAGCATTGACATTATTGCCCTTTATCACACTATTTGTTAGTTTTTAAATCATCAGCACCAACATTTGTGCCCCTGTGCTGCCCATACAGGAAGCACACCAGTACCGCCACTGTAAGAGGAGGCAGACCCATCACCCCTCCCACATTTCCAACAGATGGCTCTACAGTAAAAAGTCTATGTATTGTTTCTTATTGCTGCAATTTATCTCCCTTTACTTGGTCATCACCCGTCCCCTTCACTCTTTTCCTCTCTCCCTCCCACTGTCTCCTCCCCGAGATTGGTGCAACAGACGTAAGTGTTTAGGCGTGTAATCTACAGGAAAGTTAATACCATTAACTGGCCCACGCTGCCTCGTTATTTTATTTTTCAGCTACACTGATTATATTGGTATGCCAAAACCATCCAAACATCCAACAAGGTACCTACTTAACAAAATAAAGGACACAGAGCATTAAAAGATGTTTTGTTTTGGGAATATTGTTAAATAAAGAGTTTTCCAGGGAGGCATGCACACGAGGACAGTTCATAAGCACCAGTTTAGCTACACAACATCGGCATAACTCATCTCCACAACATCATTCGGCACCAGCTCAGCATCACTCAGTACCACCTATGTATCATTCAGCATCACATAAGCATCACCTCGGAACTAGCGCACCACCACTTCAGCAGCACCTCAATATCATTCAAGATCACCGGAGTATCACCTCCGCCACTACTCACAACCACCTAAGCATCACTCCACACCACTTCAGTTTGGCATAAAAATTTGACATCTATTAGTTCTCCACAAATAACTCGCCACTGCTCCTATCTAATTACAATACTATTTCAAACATTCACCCTCCGGTTGTTCATATCCCACACCTAACCATAAAAACTATAACAAAAATGTATTACAACAAACAAGGAAAAATTTACAGCATTGCATAAACAAATAAACTAGAACACATTGTTTGTATTAATTTTGGTTTTTAGTACAATACTTCAGTTGTATATAGTTTTTTCGGTTAGATATATGGTGACAGAAATAGTTATAACACTTTTTTTATTATAACTTATACATTTTCAACATGCTGCACAACATTCACAATGCTCTACAGCATATATTAAAAACGTTAACAAATCCAATAGCTCTGTCTAAACACTTATAACGCCCCAAAGGCAAGACCTATTGGCAATGCCAATGCTTGCTTAAGATGGCAGCCTTGATTTGCCAGTCTCATGAGAACTCGCCTTCCTCTCTAGGCAGAATCAGCCCAAGTCATAGGCAGATCCATCATAAATGAACATTCCACACTACTGTCTTCTTTGCTGGAATCAATCTGGGAAATCTTTAAGAAATCATTTCGGTATTTTGACATATGGACATACATACCAACATAGATCTGGTAAACATTGTCTATAAAATCATAATGACGTTAACAAACAAGTTACTTACCTTCAGTAAAGCATTATCTTGTATAGACAAAATCTAGCTGCAGATTCCTTGCATTTGAATCTGTCAGGCATCAGACTGGATTCTGAACATTTTTGCGTGGCGTTGATTGGCTCTGCATGGCATCATCAGGGGCGTTTGCACTGGAAGTGACATCTTTGTCACCTATATAGGCGCCACCTCCGTGTGCTGACGTCAGTTACTTTTTACGACTTTCCACACCAGGAGTGTGGAGTCATGAAGTGCACTGAGACTGGTGTATCCAAACTAGGGCCCTGAAAGGGATCAGTCTGACAATAGAAACTTGTCCGCAGAGTGGGGAGGATGGGTGGGCAAGTGCCCATCCCTGCGGGCCGAACTGTCCAGGCTTTAGTGCTATGTAAACATGTGCAGGAACACCCACGTTGCTGTCTGGCAGAAGTCCAGGACTGCGACTCCACATGCTAATGCAGTGGTAGCAGTTTTAGCCCAGGTGGAATGAGCCCTTAAGCCCTTGGCCAATGAGTAGCAGTTAGAGAAATGGTCTGTTTCTGTACAGCCGACCCTTCTTCGATCACAAGAAGAGTTGAATGTCTAGCTGGAAATCTCGTGTATGGTCATGGTAGAACCACAATGCTCTTTTTTGGGTGCAAAAGGTGTAGTCGCTCCTCTTCTTTTGAGGGATGTGTAGAAGTGTAGAAGGTGAATAAGGTGACTGACTGGCCCACATGGAATGGTGTTACCACTTTCGGCAGGAAGGTGGCTCTAGTGCAAAGCACCAATTAGTCTGGAACAATTAGCAGGAATGGAGGCTTGGATGATAAAGCCAGCAGTTCACTCACTCTCCTGGCAGATTTTATTGCTCCTAGAAAGGCTGTGTTGATTGGGAGACTCAGGAGGGGACAATTATGAAGAGGCTCTAAAGAACACACATAGAACATGAAAACCTAATTAAGGTCCCACTTAGGCATAATAAAAGGAGAGGGAGTAAACATATTTATAAGACATTTAAGAAATCTATTCACAATAGGGGGACTAAATCAAAAAGGGTTGGTCAGGCAACCGCAAAAAGGCAGATCGCGCAGAAAGGTAATCTTTTTGAGTGCCCAGAGCAGAGCCTTGCTGGGCAAGGGTAAGAATAAAAGGAAAAAAGAGAAGCAGAATGTTATGTTACGTTAGAAATAGTCTTGTAGAGCGCTCGGCTACTCAGGCAGAGTGTCCTGGCGCTAAAAGAGACCTGCAGTGTCTGAACAGAGAGAGAGCACAAGATTACTGCACAAACAACCACGTCTTAAGCTCCTTCCTAAAGGAGAGGAGATTGTTCAGCTTTCTGAGAGATAGTGGCAAATTATTCCACAGTTGGGGCGCCAAGAGTCTATACGAGCTCCCTCTGATACGAGCTCGATTGACTGCTGGGACAATAGCCAGTGCCTGAGAGGCAGAGCGCAGAGATTGGGCAGGGTGATAGAAGTGCATCCTTTTCCTTAAGTAGGAGGGCCCGATGCCGTGGAGAGATTTAAACGCTGTGATAAGTGTCTTAAAGTGGATGCGTTTACGCACTGGGAGCCAGTGAAGAGAGTTCAGCAGGGCGGAGGAGTGAGACCTTTGGCTAAGGCCAAAAATAACTCTTGCTGCCGAGTTTTGAACTGATTGCAGACGGGTGAGTAAATACTCCGGCAAACCCAGGTAGTGTATATTGGCATAGTCCAGTCGGGAGCCAATCAAAGCTTGAACAATAATCCTCCTATGGGCAACTGAAAGAAAAGGAAGAAATTTCTTGAGAGTTTTTAGAAGGCCACAGCAGTGGCCTAAAACAGTAAGGATATGGGGTTTGAAGATGAGACCATTATCAGTTTTGACACCCAGATTTTTTGCCAGTGAAGTAGCCGATGACAGGGGATACATATCAGAAGGCCATCATGATTTCCAATTGGCATTGGGAGGGCAGCCAAAAAAGATGGGTCAATAGACTTTTCGTACAATATAATACAAATTTGTTCCACCGGCAGGTGTACACTGTCTTGGTGGGGGGATGCTTGGCTACCAGAATAACATTGCACACTTCGGTTGAAGGGTCTAAAGCTGTCAATGGTCATTGCTTAATCTCCATGCAAGAAGGCATAGAGTTGACAGGTTCAGGTGAAGGACCCTTCCCTGCTTCTGTGACATGAGATCCTCCTGAAGGGGCAGCCTAATCAGAGGATTGATGCTCATGCTGAGAAGCTCAGGATACCAGACTCTCCGTGCCCAGTCCAAAGCCATAAGTATGACTTGTGCCTGATTGTTCTGATCTTGAGAACTCTGGTCAGAAGTGGTATGGGCAGAGAGGTGTACAGAAGGCCTGAGCTCCAATCGAGATGAAAAGTGTCTCCAAGCGAGAGGTGCCCTGGAAACGCCAGTGCACAAAACTGCAGACATGGTGCCTTCTCTGCAGAGGCGAATAGATCTAGCCAAGACTCTCCTCACTACTGAAAGACCTTGCATCACCTCTGGGTGGAGATGCCATTCGTGACTCACTAGCCATCAACAGCTATGTTTTTCTGCTCTGGCGTTCAGAGAACGTGCCAGGTGTAGAACCAACAGGGATATGCTCTGTTGTTCCAGCCATTTCCAGATATGCAGGGCCTCTTGGTAAAGGGTCCATGACCCCACCGAGCCCTGTTTGTTGCAATACCACATGGCAGTGGTGTTATCTGTGAACAACTGCACCAGCCCTCCGTTGATAGAGAGTAGAAAGACTTTCAATGCCAGTCAGATCGCTCGGAGCTCCAGTATGTTTAGGTGGAGTCCGGATTCTGCTGGAGACCAGAGTCCTCTGATCTCCACCTTTCCCAGATGGCTGCCCCATTCCAGAAGCAACACATCCGTCACTACTGTGAGATCTGGTCGGGGAAGAGAGAGAGTTCTGCCCCTGACCCAATCGCGGTTCGTTAACCACCACTACAGGTCTTTTGCAGCCCTCTCTGAGATATGGACCATATCGGAGGGATTTCCCTAGTGCTGCGCCCACTGGAACTTCAGGTTCCACTGCAGAGCCTGCATGTGCCATGTGTCACTAATAGGATGCAGGAAGGCCAAAGTCATTGACGGGGACTGTAGTGTAAATAACGGTATAGGATAGTCTTGCTAACTGCTGATATCCTTTTTAATGTTTAGCATAGCTTTTAAAATAATTTTAAACTTTCAAATCAAGTCACAACTTTTAATTCTACCTTTGGATGTGGTATAGGACTGTGAAGATGGTGCTGTCTTTTTATTTCTATGCTTATTGTATTACTAATGACTCTTTGTATGTATTGTGATTTTATGTATGTGTGTATGATCATGCTATTGATTGAATAAACTTGATTTGACTTGAATAGGATGCTGGAGGCCAGAGGTCCAGCAGCCTCAGAGTCATGGTCACCGAAATCCAGGCTAGAAGTTGAAACTTCTATATCTTGGACAGAATATTCTGAACTCGCCACTGTGGAGGATAAGCCTGAAACTGCACTGTGTCCAGAACAGCTTCGATGAAAGGTAGCGTCTGAGTGGGAGTGAGGTGTGACTTTGGCACGTTGACAGTGAACCCTAGCGAATAGTCTGGAGGTGAGAGACGACAGCCTGGAGTTATCCCGCCTTCAGCAGCCAGTTGTTGAGATAGGTGAAGACTGGCGTACCTGATCTGTGCAGATGAGTGGCGACCACCGTCATCACCTTGGTAGACACCCAAGGGGCGCTGGTAAGGCCAAAAGGGAGCACGATGAATTGAAAGTGCTTGTGGCCTACTGTAAACCACAGGTAAATCCAACTGGGCAGGCAGGACAGGAATATGAAAATAGGCACTCTGCAAGTCCAACACTACCATCCAGTCTCCTGGGTCCAGAGCAGACAAAACCTGAGCCAAAGTGAACATCTTGAACTTCTCCTTCTTGAGGAAAAGGTTGAGGGTTCTCTGATCAAAGATAGGGCTAAGTCCTTTGTTCTTTTTGGGAATCAGAAAGTAGCAGGAATAGCAACCACTGCCTATTTCTGACAATGGAACCCTCTCTATGGCTCCCTTGGCCTACAGAGCCGTGACTTCCTTGCAACAAATGATCCTCCGTTAGAAGATCGTGAGTTGGAGGGAGGGGAGGATTGAAAGAGAAGGGAGTTGCCCCTCCGAATGATCTGTAAGATCCACCTGCCCAATGTTATGGATTGTCAGTGGTGCAGATGATGACCGATTCTGCCACCAACTGGAGGACCATGATCTTGTAGGGAAAGATTAAGAGAGATTAGAGGCTGTCGCTGCAGACCGCAACCCAGGGCTGGTCGAAGAAAACATCTTCTTCCCCAAGCTGTCCAGCCTCTTGGATTCCCTGTCCTGGGGTGCAGCAAGGATTGCGCCATGGGACGTAGAGGCTTGGATCACCAACCTCTCAGAGGGGGAAGGGTTGTGGAAATTAGTAAAATATCTACTTGCCCATGGGACAGGTTTCTTCATATATACACGTGTCCTGTAAAAAAAATACACTTGTCCTTTTGATTTTACATAGTGCAGCTGAAAATTATGGCAGCAATTTCATTACATGAAAGCTCCGATATTAGCCTTTCTGAGTATTCCAGGACTCATACTATAGTAGGGTTTAAATTCTAGCAGTTTCCTTATTTTGCCACCTTTCTACAGATCTACATACTGGGGCTGGAGCTAGTGTTAAGCAATTTTCGAGGGTTGGAATGTCCTTTTGAGTCTTTGCAAACCTACTAAATTTCATGTTGTTATGGTTTTCGCTAGATCTTCTCCAATTGTTCACCATACTGAGTAAGGTTGGAAATTTACTCCCAACAATGGCAGAAGTAAAACTTGTTCCAGAGTTGGGAAAAAAGTGGTTGGAGGGAAAATGAACTTGTAAATACTCAACAGATTTTAGCATGAGCAGATCTACACGTATTAAAAAGCAGTTCCCAAATGTTTTCTATGAGTACGATTTCCTGGCCTACTTCCGAGGACATAGAGGGGTACAATTTTGTGACTTTCTTTAATAACTGGGCTCCTAATTAGATCTTATGTTAACCAAGACCATTTTTTAATTACAATGCTATCTCCATCCATCAGCTTCCCCTCTTTCACAAGGAGCATATCAGCACCCAAAGTAGTGTTGTTCAGTCCCAGGTAATACTGTGGCAATGTTTGCTTTTTGAGACCAAAAAACATTATTGATTTTTGCTAATGTTTGTCATAATGGTGAGGGCCTGGCATCTCCCACAAAGTTTTACAAATAACCATATCAAAACAAGACAAAACCAAAATGCTGACCACCAATATAGCCCAATTCGTTTTACCAATGCTTGTTTATTTTCATGTTTCCCATTATCTTGATTAAACTTGTTGCACTCATTTTCTATTATGAATATTTTCTGGAAATACTTGCATGCATCAATAAATTTTACAAAGTGATGCTTCAAAGAAATGTTTCATACAATTTCACAGTAGTTTAGCGAAATCTTTTTTTCCAAGTTGCATTTTTTTTTGTGAATATTTTATTTACAAAGCAAAGGTACATCAATATTGCTTTCACGCTGCTGCAGTTATTTCCATCTAATTAGAGAACATTCTGGGAGCATTGTATATAGCCTCATATTGTTAAACTTTGGATACATATATACATGTTTACACTGGAATCACTGTCAGAAGTGCAGTCTGACCTTACAATATTTCCTTAGAGTGCTCACTCGAATAAGAAAGGCTTTGTATTAATGAAGTAATATTTTCTTTCCTGTAACTCCTGCTCTCTCATAGGGGTATCACCACAATAAGTCATAAGCACTGAATAGTTACGCCCGCCTGCGGGGACCCCGGAGCAGTTCTTAAATGTATACCTTCTTAAGTGGAGCTTTTCGCCTTTCTTCAGGAAGGCCTGTTGTGAGAAGTTGGCCTGGTATATGATGTCCAGTATTCTAGTGGGCACCTTGTACCAGTCCAAATGACCCTTATTGATGGTAGGTTGTAAAGTTAACCTTATAGAAAGCTATCCTAGTGGTAGCTGTAGAGAGCAGCCTTCAGGTTAAGACTTAGAGGCGAGTTAAGCAAGTTGTTTGTACCAATTATAATCTCTTGAATGACCAAATGAAAGCACACCACACAAGGTATATATCAAATATATATGTATTTAATCTAAACACAACCCCTCTGGTCTCTTTATGAGGTCAGAGGTAAAATTACAATACAAGGAACTTAATTAGCATACGATAAGTTGCACAGTATATGTTATGCCCTAGGGGCCTCACAAACCATATACTAAAATAGTGGTATAAGAACCATGTGAGAGTTAGAAAGCAGGCCTAGGGCCTATAGAAACCGCTGGGGCTACCTAGAATCACTAAAGGTTAGGATGCAGGTGGCCCACGGGGACGCTTGCAGTGTCTAAACACAGCCGCGGATCACCATTGACTTTCTATGGAGAACGAACAAGTTACAATTTTGAAGATTAAGGGCACTTCTAGGTGAACTACGATGGAACCCTTTCAGACTAGGACACTTTGAGAGTCAAGACCCATGGGAGCACCAGAGTACTCGTGTTACCTAACCCAGGGAAGCCGGGTGCATAGGTGTCTTTTAGTGTCGGGTTTCGTCGTTGATTCCAATGGAGAGCTGCGAAGAAATGCTGCAGGCGACCAGAGGAAAAGTGTCCGGGTGGATCCAAGGGTGGATCAGAGCTATGAAGAACCTAAAAGCAGAAGGGACAGAGTCTGGGTCACTAGCCAGTGACCAGGATGGCAAGGAGAAGATGCCAGCGGATGTTGGGTGCTTTCGGGTGAAAGAGGCGAAGCTTGTCTCTTCAGCCACGAGGACCAGGAGGCGTCGACGACGACCAGGAGCTGGATTCGAGCTATGCCACGAAGGATCTAGTTGACTGCGGTGTCGGAATCCGGATAGGACCCAACAAGCCTTGGCAATGGCAACCCACGTAAGATGTCGAGATTGGCTTTGGTGCAGAACAGCAAGGTTTGAGGGACTCCTCTTTTGGAGAGGAGTTACAGACCATATGGAGCAACCCGGAAAGCTCAAGAAATCAAAGATGGACTTTTGTGGGGGTTCGCTAGCGGACACTCGTGGAGTGTAGGCCTCTGAGCTTCGGTGAAAAAGGTGCTCGGGCTGGGGCTTCAAATACCCCAATGCACAACTTCGGGATACCTCGGGAAGGAGGTGCAGTTTCAAAAATGCAGGATGTCCAGGAGTTCCGGTCCCACGTCTCTCGTGTCCGCTACAGGTCTCAGCTTTGCTGGGAGCGCAGGTCAGCGTCAGAGATTTCTAGAAGTCTGTGTTCTGTGTCGCAGATTCTTCGGGATCCGGTGGGAGCCTCCAAAATGCAGACCGGCAAAGATACTGTTGGTGCCTGTTTGGACAGGGTGGTCACTCCTTGACCACAAGGGAGATTTCTTTTGTCTTCCAGTCGAAATGGAATGTCGAAGGTAAAGGAATTATGTATCAGAGTTTCGTCCAGGGTAATCTAAAGTCTCAGGGACTGGGCTCCTATTCTTATAGCAAGTTTAGGGGTTGGACTAATTCTAGGGTCCTACCTAAGGTAGGACCTGGGGAGGGGGTGGTTACACCCCTTCCCCTTTGTCCAGTTTCGCGCCAGAGCTGGGACAGAGTGTCCCAGCAACCGGTTTGAACTGTGAAATGCATGGAGCACCTTGTCTGAAAAGCATTCACTAAATGCAACCCACCGTGCCCCAATACACTAAATCCTGTCTGGGGAGGTGCTGGCACCTCCCTGGACAGGAAATCTATTGTCCAGGCCTCCCCTGCCGGAGTTTCGTCTAGCAGCAGGAGGGCAGACTCGTGTCTGTGGCAGCAGCATCCATTTTGTGATGCTGGGGCTCTGTTTAACTTTAACCGGGTTCGGGTTTACCAGTAACTACATGTCTTCTCCCTCTAGAAGGGGGGGGGGTAGTATTCCAAAGTGCTTGACACCATACACATATTTTGATAAAGCCAAACCAAAGTTAGCATTAACCACGAGGATTATAATGCACTTAAGAGTATATGGTATGGCTATATCATAGAACAGCCATAAGGAGATGGTTCCGAAAGGTGCAGAGGGGCTCAACTCATGTTAGGGCACCCTCTCACACAAAACCAAGCACTCTCCCTCTAGGATTGTCAAGGCCTGCCATAAGAGTGACTTATAGGTTAATATTTGTCTGTATATATATATAGGTATACTATATCTAAGTAAGGGGTGATGACACCACCTTACCCAGGCTGCAATAGCAAACCTGTGGTGTCAATTTGGAAGGCTAACCAGGGGTGGCACAATACATGCTGCAGCCCCTGGTAGGCCTAGGGCGCACCTATGCCCTGGGTACCTTAGGTGCCATATACAGGGCTCACAAGGGTGACCCAGTAACCAATCTGGTATGTACCTAAAGTACATGGTATCAATTTAGAGAGAGAACATCCAGGCTGTGGGCCTGATTAGCAGGGCCACCGCCATACTAAAGTCGAAAAACCAGTGAAACACAGCAAAAAGTGGGGGTAACCATAGGAAGCAGACCCTACTCTCCTACGCCGGTAAAGACACTTAAGAAAACGATAGATAATGCAGCCTATGTACCTTGGCTTCAATGGCCAGATTCTTCATCATTAATTAAAAAAAGGCCTATACATTCAATATGAGATACTTTGGAAACAGTACAAGTCTCCTTCACAAATCCCTTTTCAGGTCGAGCCTAGGCAGAGAATGCGCGGTCTCTTGGAGACCTGCTGTAATCTTTTCTATGAGCTTATATACCGTCCATGCATTGTCATTCTTTCTTTTGTCTGTCCTTCAAACTTGCTTCGTTGCTACTGGTTACTTCTTTGTTTTTCACCCGCTTCTTAGCATTTGTATCTTCCCAGGAGCTGCGCCTAACTTCCCTTCTTGTTACGCATTTGTCTTTTTGAGTTCATGTTCGGGAAATATTTTACCTCTTCCTGATGCTCTGCTTGGATATTTGATAAGTAAAGCTCCCCCCCTCCCTCAAGCGCCTTGAGACCCTCTGGGTGAGTAGTGCGCTATACAAATTTAAACTTGACTTGACTTCGAGTTCTGGGTGCCTTTGATCAGTGCGGTGCAGTGCTTCTGCTTTCAGCATGGCTTGCACAACTGTACTTTTATCTACATGCCGGCAAAACTAAGGTGGGGAAAACGCTCTTATTAATTAGCATATTTCATTCTACTTTTTAAAGGAATAATTAACAGTGGTAAATATGTTTCCGCCATTAGGTGTATACTTGTAATGAAAACGGTGCAAATGAGTAAGACTATGCATGTGCGATCAATGTATGTAATCAGTCTCCCACCATCCTGTATTTTCTCAGGCAGCTGGTTAGGGACGTCGCCAAGCCGTGACTGTCCCGGCTTCACCTCAGCAGCCTTTGGCCTCATACAAATACAGGAACAGACAGATGCAAGCCCGTGGCCCTGTGCGTGCCGGCGTGTCCGCACTTCCTGCTTTGAAAACCTCTCTGGCTGAGAAGAACCAGCAGTATCAGGGTGTAGGCGAGACTGCAGCTCAGTCTCCTGATGGAAGATGGGACCAATCAATTCAAGAAAGATGAGTGCATGCCCCCAGAAAAAACAGTTTATTTTCTTGTGACTCAAACACCCACCAGAGAACTATGCCCTTTACTTAATATATCGTATATATCTCCATTCTGTAAGGTAAATTAATTGTTTTGTATTCAGCAGCACTCCATATGTTTAGCACACCATACGTTGAAGGGCTGTTTCCCTCTTGTACTTCTCTCACACTGCGTTCTTTATCACACTTCCCCCTTCCCTGTTGTGCTCGCCCGTGTTTGCACTTCCTATTGTCTCAGTATTGTGCAGTGGTATAAATGCGGCGCTGGAGGGGCACTCTACATGTGCACAGATTCCGTCTTTGTTGTAAAGCATCTTTGTTTATACTTGTAACAGTGTACAGTGTTGGACATATATTTCTCAGCAGCAGTGCGCAACATGATGTACTTTCATTACAGAGACAGTTGCATTTGCAAAAACACCGTCCTTTTTCCCCAGTCTAGTCATTTGCATTAGCTATCCATCCAGACCTAAACATGTGCGTAAATGATGCATGGATTCAGTTTGCCGCTGAGCATTGGGGATGCCATGGAAAGGCGCGCTATACTTAAAGGAGATGTGAGGGGAGCAAAGGTGTACCCCATCTGGTGCAAAACTACCGCTTAGATGTCCACTGAGCAAGCTGTTTTAGGTCCTAAATAAAACAAGAAGGTAAACATTACCACACATTTTATTGACATCTGTGAACACACTCAATATGGTCATATAATTATTAAGGAACAAACAATGCTTCAGTACTGTGACCGTCACTGCGTAAACAAGGGTAGAACCAGGCTAAGGTTATACAGTAGTTTAGAGGATTTCTTGCTACCCTTTGATCCCCACAAGTCATGGTGTACTTTGACACTTCAGCTGTTGTGACGACGGCCCTTGATGGACTCCAGTTTGGGCATACAACTTGTATCTGTCTGACTGCCAGTCTGCCACCTTCCAATGCGGTAATTGCAGCTGGAGGAAAACCCTCCTTAAACGCCGTTGTGGCAGCCCCAATTCTAAAGGAATGAGTTGACCATCTCTGTCCTTGTTACCCCGCCTCTGTAAGAGCCTGTCTGAGGATGCTTCTGTATTGATATTTGGTGAGAGGCTGACCATCCTGGTGAAGCAGCAAGTACCCTGGTTGTTTCGGCTGACACTCCATGTAAGCCCCGAGCAGTTCTATCGGGCAACACTCGAAGTCTCCCAACCTGGTCAAATGGACTACTGCGCCTTTCCCCAACTGATCCGTTTTTGACGGCCTCACTGTCAGTTCGGCCACATTTTGACGCATTCTGAGGTCACCCAACTTCAGCGCCCTATAAGCGGAGTCATTCCCTGCCTCTGCCACTAGTTCGGATGTCCGGAAGGCCCCAAAAAAGGCTAGGTAGAGAATAGTAGCACCTCGTACCGTGAACTACATATGACAGGGAGTGGCCCCACTAACCACCTCAACATGCTCAAATCAATGGGTGCCTTTTGGTCTGGTGACTTCTCTCGTTCCTACCTAGCCATCCTTTCAGTGTTGCACTTACAGGGAAACCACAATTGGATCAGCTTCCCCTTTCAGCTTCGTAAGGTGGGCGATTGCCGCCTGGTGTCTCGAAACCCATGCATGCAATTTCCCATTGTCTTTGGCCCACAGCACAAATCGCTGCACTCTTCCGATGGGATGGTGGCCCTGGCCTTCCGCTGATCCCAGGGAACACGCCTGTTATCTGGCTCGTGTCCCAGGTGCTTATGATAATTTTCCCCCAAGGCCACTATCCTTTGCTTCACTGAACCATGTGCCACCTTTCCGCATTGAAGGGCATCTTGTCTTCCATCTCCTGCGGGTAATTTGTCCAGAATTTTGCATACTGAAAACGAGAAAGAGCGTCAAGCGGGCATGTTTTTTTACCCGTTGGACATGCCTGGCACAAAATTCTATATTGCTCCAAATGCACCCCTTCACCAATTCCCTCAAAAGCCCCACCAAGGTCGGGCGATTGGCAATTAACAGCCTGCACCACAGCCATATTGTCCGACCAGAATGTGATCCTGCTGTTAGTTAGTATTTGTGGCATTAGATGTACTGACAAAACAATTGGAAACATTTCCAAAACAGTGATGTTTTTTGTAAGCCCATGTTTCAACCATGCATTCGGTCATTTCACCGCACACAACTCTCTGCCTAGAATGGCACCAAAACAGTCTCTCCCAGATGCATCAGTCAACAGCTAAAGCTGCTGACTGCTGACTGCTGCACCATGGTGTGCCCCACAACAGAGACCAATTGAACTCACTCACAAAGGACAGCCACATGCACAGGTCATCTTTCAATCCCCCACTAAGGTACCCAAGTGATGGGATTTCTCTACTTGTACTGTCACCCTAGCAGGCCGCCTGGCAAAGATTCTGTGCTGGTATGATCCTAGACACAAAGTTTAGCCTGCCCAGCAAGCTCTGAATAGTGACCAGTGCCGGTTAGTTCCTGCTCAGGATCTGCAGGATGTCATTGTGAAGTGCCTCAACCTTATCTTTTGGCAGTCTGCCCATCCCTGCTGTAGAATCAAATTCTATGCCCAAAAATGTCAAACATTCGGTTGGGCCCTGGGTCTTCTCTGGAGTAAAGTGACTGACTAAGCTGTTGAAATGCACAGAGGGTCTCGCTGCACTCCCTGGAAACTGCCTTACTGATGAAGAGGAAGTCCTCTAGATAATGTAATGAGCTCACTGGGGGGTCCCTCTGTCTCAATGCCCACACCAGGAGGCATGCAAATGTTTCGAACAGGGAACACGACACTGCACAGCCCATGGGCATACATTTATCACAGAAAAACTGACCATCTTTCCACATACCTGGTAGGTGAAACTTATCAGGGTGGACTGGGGGAAGGCTGAAGGCAGACTCTAGGTCCACATTTGCCATAAGAGCACCCTCGCCTGCTGCCCGTACCAAATCAACTGCCTCATCAAACAAAGCGTAACAAAGTGAGCACTCTTTGTCAGCCAGGTAGTCATTTACTGATGATCCCTTGGGGTAAGAGAGATGATGAATCGTCCTGTACTTGCCCTGCTCTTTTTTGGGTATGATCCCCAGAGTGGACACAATAGTTATGGGAGGGGTGGGTGGGCAAAAGGCCCAGCCACCCTCTCCAAATGGCACTCCTTCTCCAGCTTTTCCCTGACCACCTCTGGTGCGTCTATACTCAAGCATAAGTTCTTGGCCTCACTCATAACTGCGGGTCCAGAATACGGAATCCTAAAGCCCTCACTAAAACCCTTGAACAACAATTCCCGCTCAGCTGCTCTAGGGTACTCTTTAAGGGTCATGGTGGGAAAGGAAATAGGGGAAGGCGCTAGAATGTAGTGCAGATTTGGAGCAGGTGTGGGTGAATATGCATGTTGAGCCTCAAGTGCATGCCCCATTGTTGTATAGCCTGCATGCTTTGTTGGCCCTCTGCTGATAGCATCCCCTCCCCCTCTGGGGGTCCCTGCCCTGAAAGTAATGCCTAAACTGTTGTTTAAAATTGTATAGTTTTGTCTGTCAGTACTTCAGGAAGGGGGTGTCTCTCCTCGTGGGGCTGTTGCCATTACCCATGTACTGTACCCAGAGCTCAATCTCCTGACAATCCCATGACATCTCAGCTGCCTGCTCCATCTTTTGTCTGAATTTTCTATCGTAATTCAACCAGTCCATGCCCCCATTACGGTTGTATTCCTCATAAAGTACCCTGTTATATTTGCACAGGGCAGGCCCCTGTTCAGGGTACTTCTCCATGATGACTGTGGCTAACATGGCAAATGCCTCTAACTAGATGTCTATTGTCTCCTCTGGTTTAACCTTCCTCTTCCACTTCTGCTTATCCATATCCTTACTCGACACAGTGATTTCTTTACACTGCTTGGCAAACGTAAGCAATGAAAAAATGTCAATGAACTCCTGGTTCCAAATTCTATCTCTTGGCCTCTAAAGGAATTCTCCAAGCCAAAGATGACCTTCCTGTCTGCAACAGCAGATCAGGCCTAATTAAAACTCCCTTGCTATTTGCACCTGCAGTAACGTCTGCAATACCCGTGCTTGAACCGTTGCCAAAGAGGAGGATTCAGCCCATACTTACAGAGAAGGACTGCTTTCCTGCACCCACACCTGACACGCACTTGCTCGATTGGTGCTGGGAGGCTGCCCTGTGCCTGACCCAACGAGCAATTTCGTAGAGGCCATGAAGCTGTGCATTGCTCCCATCATTTTACCTCGACTTTCTTGCCGGCCCTGGCCTGATGCTCCTGGGGTTAGGCTGGGAGCCAGCTCCCACACGGGTTGGTTAGTTTGCCTCTGAGCCACCGGCACGCTAGTCTGTGGGTCCTGTCCCTGCCCTGCGGGGTTACCGCTGGCTGAACACTTTGGACTCCAAGGCCAGAAACCGTTGGCTGCAACTCCTCAGCATCTGTCAAGTTGAGTGGCGCTGATTGCTGCTGCGTCTCTTGCATTGCCAACATCTTCCTTCCCCACTCCGGCCCCTTTGCCTGCCCCATAGCCATGAACTTTGCTCATACTTTGGTGTCCTCGTGGCTAGGCTCTGGGGAGAACAGAGAGGGGGAACCGTTGTCCTCCATAACTCAGAGCCTACGTGTGGGTGAGTGAAAGAAATCTGCAATTGAAAGAGGACAGCTTAACCATTGTGTGCACGGAAATGTGTCACCGTATCAGTGGTTGCATTAAAGACGGTCACTTGGAATTGCACCGCTGTACCCAAATGTACAAGACTTCATATTGGGCTTGTGCCCTTCTGAAGCGTATTTAACAAACCAGCATAGAAACATATTGAATACATGACCTGTCAACATCCGCCTTCATACTGGGCTCGCGCCCTTCTGAAAGTTACTTTGGCGTAAAATCCTCACTCCTATCATGACCTGAAACAAGGTAAACCTCTCCTTCATAATCTGAAAGCTTGTGAAAGTGCGATTAACTTAGCACCACTTTGGATCTGCATTCGCCCACAACTTTGCCCCCAATACCTGCTATACCCTCCGTGCTAAGGCTTCTGCCAGTGTCTGAGTTGATCCCTTAGTCAGGTAGTTTCTCCTATCCGGCTGCACCGTGCCTCTCTAGATCATGTGCTAGCGGTTGGACGGTGCTTTATGCTTTTCCACAACTACCTCTAAGATGAGGCAGCAAGTAATCATCATATTCGTTTCCTCAGTCCATGCAGATGTCACCTGACTAACAAGTGGTGAATCATATACCCCACTTGAAACACATATTGCCATGTCCTCTGATCAAAGGTCCTTAATACCATATTCCCACCTGCTGAACATACTTATCTGATGGTGTCAAGGGGCGCCCCTCCCCACTATGTATCTTCCTCCCTCGTGTGGGCAACCATGAAATAGAAGGGCAGACCTGACTGTCCCTCACATTGGTGTGTAACCTACTTACTTCACTGTGATGCACAGCACAATCTTCCAGTCGTCGTAGCCATGCGTGAAAAGGTGACTGGTTAATATATGGCCCCACTATGACGCCCTACTGCCATACATACAAAACACATGACAGGCTGGCACCTAACACCATTGTATTTGGGCCCCTTTTAACTTGTACTATACCTCCACATCTCCGATCCGTAAAGAGCTGCCTGGACCGCCTAATTGAGGTTCCTGTGCCATCCTTTCGCAGCCGCATCGGCGCTAAACAGCAAGTACTTTTCATGAACCACAAATTCTACCCCAATATTACAATAACCACCAGTGCCACCACCCTGCTGCCCATTAGCCACCTCCTAACTACCCTAAGTGTATGACTTAACTGCAATAACGATCTCCTGAGTAACATTGTATGTTCATATAGGCTGACAGTCCTGGCTATGATAAATTCCCTTCTTTCAAACATGCAGTCCAATTCAATAATTCACCTGCGTTCCAAACTAGCTGCATGCCCGTAGGTAATAGCTTAAAGTGACTTAACCGGCATATCATGCTGTAACGGCAAACAGAATTGCAATTGCCTACCACTCCCTTTGGCCATCTCCCCTTAGCACGGGCCAACCCATGCGGAGTTCATCCACCTTCCCCTTGGTACCTTCCGTGTTCAAAAATCATCTGAAATATAAGTAAAAATTGATCAAACATTCCCTGGCTTCCCCCAACCGGTTTCCAGCAGGCACATTCCTATACCCAGCCATGCTCACATGTTTCATGCTGGTGTTACCACTTTCACACGTGACAGCACTTATGCCTGAATTAGGCTCGCTGCAAAGAAAGTGTTTTTTTTATTTTTAAATATAACCAAGGAACCACTGCATGGGCATTCACTGAATGCAAAACTGACTTAAATTGCGCTCATCCATTATTATTCTTTCTTAAAGATGGCGGCTGCATCAGCCCATTTCCGCCATTCCAAATGTTAGCCACGCCCCACATCCCCCTTCGTGGCTCAGGGAATGCGACAAAATGGCAGTTGCAAATCGGGCACACACCCCATCCCCAATATCTCGGCAAGTCCCCCACCCAGAAGCAAGGATTGCTGCCCGGTGCCGCAGCCACAAGAGGTAACAAGCAGCTCCCCATGTGTCAACCATGCTGGCCCTGTACCTCATCCACCACCCAGAGGCAGTGCCTGGCACTCAGGAATATGGCGCCAACCACAGCGCCCCAGCCACAACGAACAACAAACCAGCCTGGCCCGGTCCACGGGCAACCCCAGGGGAGGCATGGGCACGAGAGCGAGCCATGACGCATAGGGAGCCCCGGGGGGCTGACCCAAGCAGAAAGTGATGCCACAAAAAAAAAAACCTGTCTGCCCCATGCAAGTGTGCAACTCCGGGATGCACCAGCAAGGTATTATACTTGCTGCATATGGAGTACAAGCGGCTGGGTATGTGATGCGGGGTGGGGGGACGTAACCGCTGCCACCAGCAGAAACGTGAGCTGCTGCCCCCATGCCCGCACATATCAACCCCACTAAACCCAGACTACCAGGTATTGTAGTGTGGTTTATGTGCCTCTTTTTGCATGCATGTTAAGTTAGCATGACTTATTAGAAGTTTAAACTCCATTTTCCTTGTTGCTGCTTTTTGCACACGACACTGCTTAGCTGTTTTTGCTGAGTTAGCTTTCACGAAGGTCTATATGAGAAAAGGGTTGTTTTTCGACATCTCTAGACATAAATCATGTCCCCAGTCTGCACAGTGAGTGCTGAGCCACCAAGGTTATCATAACGTGCGAGCCAGTTTATTGGCGTGTCCCTGTAACACATTCTAGACACAACAATTTGGCAGCTGCAAGCCGAGTAGGATTCTGGCGCCTTTATCATAGCACACTTGCCAGAATTGAGTACACTTGGAAGATTCCAGGCATGCAGAGAGACTAACCGATCCTGATGTAATTTACACTTACTGAGCGGACAGGTAAAAGGGGTCCCCCTAAGAAAACTCCAGAGACCTTTTATGGTTTTATAATACATAGTTCCTAGATAGGGAGGGTGCTTTAAATAGGCACTTTTATCACCTGTTTGCACTATCATTGTAATATGATTCCTCCTTTTGTATTTTATGGAATTGTAACCATGCTGTCCATATTAGTGTTATCTATATGTATGCTGATGTTGATTAAAATACTGCGCTTGAGATCACGTTGTTAAAATAAACATTTTACCCTTACCGTGTCTCTATTTTACTCCTGTTGTGGACTGGTAGGAACGTATAAACAAAGTGTTTTCACTTCCCACCATTCCTGAGATGGTTCTAAGTCGCATGTTCTAGGTTGTCTAATCATTGTTATGTTATGTTATGTTAAAATGTTCTTCTATAGCGCAACGGCTACTCCAAAGGAGTGTCCCGGCGCTTTGGCGAAGAGGTCAGCAGAGGGCAGCAACATAACAGAAAATAAGGAAAAACAGGGGGCCCAAGTTGGTGAATAGCCAGGTTTTTAAGGCCTTTCTGAAGGACATAAGGTTAGGGATCTGGTTTCTTTGCTCTAAGACGAAGAGCTAATGTGACACTGATTTCTAGTCTGGTAGGGGATTTTGGGTACTAAGGTGAGTTTGGCACACCCTAATTCACTGAGGTCCGAAGTCTCTGTGCACAGGTCTGTGTTTGCACCAAATCCCTGTTACATGGCACCGCCAACGAGTGTGGTCTTATTGTGAGACACTTGAGTAGAGCTTATATCAGTCTACAACCCCCTCACTTTCGTTTCCAGTTGACGGTAGTGAAGGATAAAAAAACCTACCTATATTTACATAGGTTGTTTCAAGCTTGATATTTCTCAAAGGTTTCTTCTTTGAATTACCACCCAGTTGTGTGTTATAGTATTTTATTGTACTTCTCTATTACTGTTTCGATATGGCTGCGGTTGATATCCCGGCACTCAGTCGTGTAGCTGTGCGTAATCATTTGCAGGAATACCTTGTTTCTCTAGAGGGACAGGCGGTGGTTTTTGTGGTCTCTGCTGACGTTGCGTACCCATTTGAGTTGTACTACTTATGGGTCACATTTCCCACAGTGGATGCTAATGCTGGTGTTTTTCACACTTACACACCCACTGATGCTCCTACGGTGTACGCTCCATATCGGACAGTAGAAATTCCGATTTCTGTTTGGCAGCATGCCGTTTGGTTTAATGGCGCCCTCTCACATGTTGTTACAGCGGTCAGACAAGGACCGTTGTCCATTCCAGCCGCTACTTGGCCTGTGTTGGCTGCTTACACTCCGCATCCACAGGCGGGTGCTTTGACAGCCATACAACTACGACCCCTATATGCCTCTTCGGTTGCAATTATTAGGGGTCTGGTTCACTACATTACTCGCAACCTCCCGGGTGGTGGCCCCGGGTGGTGCAGCACATCCAGTTGGCGGTGGCAGACTCAAACTTAGTCCTGTCATTGTTAATGCGGTCATGGGCAAGCGTCCCCAAGATAAGGAAGAAATGCCTTTTTGGCTTGCCGAGTAACTGAGTGTACAACTTGGGGGGTGATTTTTGCGGCGGTCTATACTAGGTGTTTTGGCACATCCTTGATGACTGTTTTGCCCACTGTGATCAAGCGTGCTCAGGATGAGCACAGGGTGTGGAACATCGTTTACGACGCGGTTTTTACACCGCAGTGCCTTTACCCCGCAGCTATTACAACGCAGGTCGTTACTACGACTTGCGCTGGATGGCGCTGTGGGATAAGGAATCTTGCAATTTTATATTCCAACACCTTCCCTACTGTTACGGGGACTGGTGTTGGAATATAAAATTATATGATTCCTAAATCCACGCCCTACAACGCAAGTCGTTGTAACGACTTGCGTTGTAAGACTTGCGTGGTAAAGGCATGTGTTGTTACAACATGCGTTGTAACAACGTACATCCGCACAGACCAGAGGCAGCAGTGGAGTTTGGGGATGCGCCTCGTGGGAGCGTTTGATATGGTACGTGATCTCGTCCTTGCTAAAGTCAAGGGGGATGCTGTAAGTTTCCAGGTCGCTAATACTCTGCTGGACATGAAACAGCAGGGGTCATACTATACAGTATCAGCCACCCTCTGTGGTTTGACATGGTCAATTGAAATGTACCTGTTCCCCTTTCGTCCAGGAAGAGTAGATAAAATGACTGTTCTTGTACCCTGCACACCAAGCACGGCAACTGGAGCCCGATAGGAAGGATCAAATTCTTTTTTGTTGTCGATCTTCTCTCGGACCAGTTCTCCAACCTGGGGTAGCCATCCGACTACCGGAATCTGCAACGCAGCCTCAGACTTGGAGGGCAAGTGTTCCTTTGCAAGACTGTCTCTGTTTTTTTGTAGGTTCTGCAAATTATTAGAATGTTCGACTACGTCAAAGGATGCGGCTCCCGCCGCCATGTCTAGACCGCCAAGGTCCGGAACAAACATCTTAATGCCAAAGAGCATTTCGAATGGGGTCCGCCCACCCAGAGACCTTCTAGGGAGATTATTAGGTGCACGTTGTAAGCTATTCAAGTGGGTGAGCCATTCTCTGCCAGCACCTAAAACCTTCGCTGTCAATGATTGCTTTAAGTTACGGTTCATCCGCTCCACAACACTATTGCCCTCAGGCCTGTATGGAGACAAAAATTTGACTTGGACCCCAAATGAACCCATGGCATCCTTGTACGCCTTAGAGGCGAACGCTGGATACTGGTCCGAATGGAAGGTGCCACATGCATAAATTCCCACAAAGACACACAAATCTCTTATGACAATTCTGGAATCAGCGCTCCTTTGAGGTCACACCCACACAAAGGACGTGCAAGAGTCAACTGCTACTAAGATGTACTTATATGCAATATCAGAGGAGAAAGGACTGCAGTGTTCCAAAAAAACAAACACACACAAGTGGCTTATTAGATATGTACAACTGAGTCTGGGGCGGGGGTGTAGCAGAAGAAGGCTTAATTTGCTAACAAATGCCACATTAAAGGACAAAATCACATGTCTGTTTGTACAAACCCCGCCACCAATATCGTTGCTGGAGGAGTGATACAGTAGCTGATACGCAGGCATGCGCGGAAGCCATCCCCGCGTGGGCTGCTGTAATCAAAGCCTGTCTGCCGTCCGCGTTGGGACCCAGTCTGTCACCAACGTCGTTAATTCTCACATAAGGAACTTTTTCGGGACTTAAGTGATAAAGTACTTCAAAGGGAACCCCTTTAAGATAAATAACTTCCTTCTCAGTCGCGGCAATAGCTGCCAAGATGTCATCATCAATCTTACTTTTGGAACGTGTAGCCGCTGCCATTGCAAATGTTGCTACTAATTTCTTCGCAGCCTTGTCCGCGAGACAGTTGCCAACAGCGTGAACTCCCACGCGATGATGACCTAGAGTATGAATTGCAAAAACGAGCGGGAGACGTTCTTTAAGCTCCACCACTCGAACCCAGATCATTTTATGTTTTATTGTGCGACCCTTGGAGTCACGATAATCATTTTGAGTCCAAAAGGGTAGATTGTCATTGAAAGACTGTACATAGTAGTAAGAATCACTCACAATAAGAGTAGTCACACTTGGGCCGTGTGCAAGCTTCAGAGCACGTAGTTCTGCTAATTGGGCGGTACAGTCCCCTAGTGTCTGTGTATGCACGACATCGGACTTGAATTCACCATCCACCATTGTACCAACCACAACTGCACAGGCCACGGAATACGCGTGTCTAGAACCCGTAGCCGCTTGCGCACTCTCATCAGTGTAAATGATACAACGAAAATCCTCAAGTGGGCGCATAGTCAGAGGAGCAGGATGAACAAACTCATACTGCAAAAACTCTTGAGTCTGCAAAGAGGAATCGAAAATGAATGTTACATCTGGGGATGTCAAGGATGTAGCCCATTGTATCCACCGAGCGTGCAAAGCCTTGGAATTTGGTACACTGGCCTTTGTCAGTGCCTCCAAGGCAGGATACGGAGTAACAACCACAATGCGTTTTCCCTGCAACAGTGCACGTTCCTTAAGAATCGCCATTTGCACTGCTGTCAAAACTTTTTCAACAGTAGAAAACCGCAACTCGGCCGAAGTGTACAGGTGTGACTTGTAAGCAATAGGAACAGTGTCTCCTTCATTAAAAGTGAGGTACCTGAAACCCACCGCCCCTGGTACGATTCTTATCACCAGGTTTGTGTGGTTATCACGAGTCGACAAGAGCTTAGATTCAAGTAAGTCAGCCTGCAAAGATTGCAAGATGGCTGAATGTTCTGGCAGCCAGCACGATTTGGAAAAAGTAGGTTGTATCAACGCATAAAGCGGCTTGATACGCTGGGCATATTCTGGAATGTATGTACGTCCGAAATTCAAAAAGGCCAGTAAGGATTGTAGTTTTTTCAGCGTTGTGGGAGCTCGCAAACGTGCGCATTTCTCCAAGGAGTAAGGAGCCACACCTCTACCTTCATTGTTGAGCTCGTAGCCCAGGAACAACACTGTGTATTCTGCAATATGTGATTTTGCAAAGTTGAATTTATAGCCATAATTTGTCATCTGTGGGATAAATGTCATCCACATACGAACATGCATCTGTGTCGAGCCTCTCAAGCAGAGAGACTATTCGGGCAGCATAAACGCCTGGACTGTTCTTGTAGCCCATGGCCAAACGAAGAAATTGGCGCTGTGTGCTGCCACAGGTAAAACTCGTCCACGGACTTCTAAGCGGGGACAAGTTCAGGGCAAAAAAACATTGGAAATGTCAAGCGTGGTTTTGAACCTTTTACTCACAAGACTATCCACTCAAGCAGAGCTGTGAGTATTCTGCACCGCACACGTACGACAATGTGAGTTTAAGTGGCGTTAATCCAATACGAAACGGTACTAGCCATCTGGCTTGGTCACAGTAAAAAGTGGTTTATTCATCGGAGACACAGACGTTTCAATTACACCTTGATATTCCAAATGTTCAAGGATTTCGGCCACCGAGGCTTTTGCCTCACGCCGCATGGGGTATTGGGGTTGTGGCTGTGGTATTGACCGCAAAGGGATCTCATGTCAAGGGGAAAATTTGTCCCATCCACATTGAGTACAGTACAACGCTGGCGCAAGCGCCTTAGCCCAATTTTCTGCAAACTGCAGCGCCTACTCCTTCGGCACTGTGTGCATGAAAGCAGGGAGGATCATCTCCTTCCCTTGTGGAGCGGCCAAGACAAAAGGTGGGGGCCAGTCGACCTCCCCCAACAAAATATCATAAGTAGTCGTTAGATTTTCCCCCAAAAACCTTTTATGGCACGTTCTATGTCACCTTCAATTACAAGGACTATTTCATAAAGTCTTTCAGGGGGAGCCACTCCAGTATCTGCTGTTTCAACTACAACGAAGGTGTCAGTCGCTATCACCTTCAGTAGTGAACGCAGCACCTCTCGAATGATGGTAATCGCCGCCGCGCTGTCCAGCAGGGTCAGAGCCCATGTCAGATTCCGAAGCTGCGTTCTCACTATATGTGGCATGTCTGGCTGCCACAGCAGCAACTTTCTTCTTTTGAAACTGTGACCTTTGACGCGGTGTCTCGTCCTGCTTGCCTGTTCCGTCAGCCTTACGAGGCTGCTCACAGCTCTGTTGGGCACCTTGACCTCTGCCGCCGCCTCCTCCACCGGTGGCTGTTACCGATGTTTCCTGCAAAGAGCGAGGAGAATGTTGTTCAGGAACCTGAAACCTATCAGGCGACTTACTAGTTCTGCGGTCACGCAATTCATGTTTACTGTCAACAGGGGCAGGTGTAGGTGAAGCGGGACGGGAACCCTGTTTCTGCTGCTGCTACTTCCCCTGTTTTTTGTTCTTACTCCAATTTTGTTTCTGAACTTTAGGGCGGTCATCTTTATCGGACGACCCTTGCTGAGTTTGCAGTTGTTTTTCTTTCTTTGCGAAAGGGTTAACACTTAAACTATTACGACCCACAGTCTTGTAAGCCTCCGTAATAATTTTCGACAACTGACGGGGTTTATCGGCGTCGGGGACCTCGCGCAGAACAAGTTTTCTTATTTTACAGATTTTGATCAATCCAACTCTAATGCATTTTATTTTAAATTGACTGGAGAGTCATTTTCCAAGGTTAGACTTACTCACACTAAATTACTCTATTCAAAGTCCTTTATTGACCAGTTGGCTGTTGGGGGCTATGAACTGTGGAGAGATACTATTGATCTTAAATCTGTTTGGGGTTCTAAAAGTTGGCAAGTGCAAGGCACTGAGGCTTTGCATCGTGCATGTCTCACCCCAAACCATATGTTGTTTCTGAGTGATACTATTTCACAAACACCATGCTTTGGATTGGCTACTTCTAAATAATTAAATGCTCCTTCCTTTCCAGATTTGGGTGAATTCCCCCATTGGAATAATTTTACCAGTACACCACTGAGTGAAATTCAGACACTGTTTGGTAATTCCTCTTTTAATGTTTGCAGCATTAATCCCGAAGGCTGGTTGCTATGGCAAAAACGTGCAGATTCCTGGCAGCTCCGCTTTCTGGGTCTGACCCCTGGCTATACGGCGGTTAGAGTTGATCCCCATTTTCAGACTCACCATTCAGTCACCACCTATTCTGTAGGCAAGTTGTGCTAGAGTAGGCTCAGACATTCATCCTTAGCGTCTGTTAAATCACATTTATCCAAACTCACTGAAACTGTCGATTTAAATGATTTTGTGAAAGGCCCTGCGGGAGGCAGATCGAAAAGATGGATATATGCTGCTTACAATGAAGTTTGGAAACTGTCTCAAATTGAAGCTGCTTCTAGGTTTAGAGCTATTGATCAGGCAAATTTAGAAAAAGTGCTTGCTGTTGTACATAATAGCATTAACACCCTTTCTTCCCAAATTTACACTTTAGATAATATTGTGTCATCTGTGGTTGATATTGTACAAGAAGATGTTGCAGTGTTATATCATGGGCAAAATCAATTGCGTTCTGTTATGCAGTTTGCCTGGACTTTGCAGACACTTAAGAATGGTCGCGTTCCATGGGATTACATGAACACAAGCTTCTTATTTCTGCCTTTTAATTTGACTTTGAAACAGCAATTTATGTCAATGAAAGATGCCACATTTTCCCTGTTGCATATTGAAAAATTAGAACCATTGCCTTTTTCTGTAGCAGAGGCAAATTCGGCTGTGTGGCTTATCCACGGGTTAATAACCTTACCCTTCTCTCTTTTCAAGTTCGAGAATTGCATGAAACACTATGGTATAGGCAGATTTGAGCCCCTGGGTGGAGCATATCTTCATGAAGTTTGGAACCTCCCATTCACTTACAGATGTTTGAGGGATGGTAAAAAAGTATTTTTAAATGGTGACGATTGCGTCACTACACCAGACCATTCATTAACATGCAGAAATCTTCAGTTGCACGGCTCGTGTAATGTGCTTGCACTAAATTTAGCGTGTGTTTTGAAAGGCACCCCAGTCTCGGCCATTACACCTATATTCACACTGCTTGCTAACGGTAGTTATTTATTATTAAATAATGAAGAGTGTTGTGGGATGCACGCCGGTATTGCTTACATTGTTACCATTTCCCAGCGTGTAACTTGTTGCAAGAATGTTTTGTTCCCTCCTCCGCATGGCAGGCTTGATGCTTCCATCTGGCCCTTGATTCCGACCTTGAAAGCAGAGTTCAACATGATGAGCAGAATAAGAGCTCTTTTGTCCTGGAAGGAAGTTCCCCTTACATCTGCGCGTGAGACATTCGTCCTTTACATGTTGCAAATACGCGTACTGAAGTAAATACTATATTAAACACGGACTATATTAAGCAAGTGCCCTTGCACTTCGATGCTTTGATCCACACACTCTTGAATGCCTCGCCGACTACTGGCTTGGCTCATTTTTTTAAAGAAGTATGCTCTGGCCTAGTTACCTCATTTCAGACTATATTTGGTGTGATCCCTGCATTTTTTCATTCAATTTTTCCGAGTGTTTTCAGAGGTTTCCCCTTTCTCCTGGCTTTGGGCGCCGGCATTCTGCTTTTATTTTGTTTATTGCAAAATGGATGCACAATATGTGCCCCTTGACGTACAGTCCCGGCTGCTCCACCTGCATGACCGGATGCTAGAATATTATGGTGCGCTGCCTTTGGCGACTCTAAGTGTGGCCTATGGTTTATCCTTCCGATTCTTTTTAATCACTTGCGTGCAGCCTTGTTTTCCATTGCCTAGATTGTGGATTCGAAAGGGCCCTGGATTTGTGTCTCTGCAACAATGTGTCTCCTGATCTGGATTTTGATCTACTAATGAGTCCCTTAGTTGCTCATGAAATAGACTGTTCTAGTTCCGGGATTATGGCCTGCACAGCTGCACATGGGGTTCTAGGCAATTGGAACGTTTGGACTGCGGCCAATGACTTTCTGGATCGCAGTTATCTTGAAGTAAGTCCGAGTTGTCCTCTGATTTTGCTAGAGGCTCCAGCAATCGAGGAGCATATATGTTTTTTTCCTTTGTTTAATTGGATGGCTGAAATGTTCATGGATGACAACGACGACTTCTTGTTGGAAGCAGTTGCAACGTTTAGTGCTTACATGTTGTTGGACTGAAGTATTAATAATTTTTTTTGCTTCAGACATGTGCTGAACTTGTGAATATTTTTAATTTTGGTATTGCTTTTTTATTACATATCTGAGGTATTTTCACACACCATAGCAGCGTGTGTTTGAATTCACTGATTTGAAAAAAAATTCTTGACTTTTCAATCCTAAAATTCAAGTTCGGCAAAAAATGTCTGAACTTGGTTCTGTTTCACTCGAACTTGATCTCTGTGTGTTCCCCGAACATATGGGGGGGGGGTGTAGTGTGGTTTATGGGCCTCTTTTTGCGTGCATGTTAAGTTAGCATGACTTATTAGAAGTTTAAACACAATTTAGCCTGTTTATTGGCGTGTCCGTGTAACACATTCTAGACACAACAATTTGGCAGCTGCAATCCGAGTAGGATTCTGGCTCCTTTATCATAGCACACTTGTCAGAATTTAGTACACTTGGAAGATTCCAGGCATGCAGAGAGATTAACCGACCCTGATGTAATTTACACTTATGAGCGGACAGGTAAATGGGGTCCACCTAAGAAAACTCCAGAGACCTTCTATAGTTTTATAATACATAGTTCCTAGTTAGGGAGGGTGCCTTAAATAGGCGCTTTTATCAGCTGTTTGCACTATCATTGTAATATGATTCCTCCTTTTGTATTTTATGGAATTGTAACCATGCTGTCTGTATTAGTATTATCTATATGTATGCTGATGTTGATTAAAATACTGCGCTTGAGATCACGTTGTTAAAATAAACATTTTAACCTTACCATGTCTCTATTTTACTCCTGTTGTGGACTGGTATGCACGATTAACCAAAGAGTGTTTTCACTTCCCACCATTCCTGAGATGGTTCTAAGTCGCATGTTCTAGGTTGTTTAATCATTGGTTTCTTTTCTCTAGGACGAAGAGCTAATGTGACACTGATTTCTAGTGTGGTAGGGGATTTTGGGTACTAAGGTGAGTTTTGGCACACCCTAATTCACTGAGGTCCTAAGTCTCTGTGCACAGTTCTGTGTTTGCGCAGAATCCCTGTTACAGTATAACGGTGGGACAACGACGGCCACTCTTCAAGTGAGCATGTAACAAAAAGGCAGAAATAGCAGCAGGGCGGGGGCAGCGTTGCTGCCACCCACAGATCCATAGCGGCTACTCAATAGGTCCCGGAAATCTGCTGGCTCTGCTCTTGCTGCTCCTTAGAGACCAACCGAATCACTTCTTGCGGTGACCGCGGACATCTAGTGGATATTTAGATTTGAGGCAACCATTTATTAATATTAATGCTGGCACAGTGGTGGGGGCACAGGCACAATGGAGTTATTGGTTTTATTCTAGTTCTAGAGTGAAGCGCGGGGTGTGTTCCTGCACCGTGCCCCTTATCCGGATGTTGGTAGCCAGAGCTGCAGCCTCCTCCACTATTTGCTCACCTCTAGAAGAACAGCTTCCACCTCCGCAGTCTGCCCCAGGTCCAAACAAACGCAGACCGCCAAAGAGTCCCTGCCCTGGGAGATGACCCCTTATGAGCCCTCCTGGTCTACTCCTCCCCTCCTGACACCCCCTGGCCATAAACTAAGTGGGGGATGACCCACCTTCCCCTCCTATGGTGGCCCGATGGGCTAGTCTACCCTTGCAGCAGGGAAGCAACACTAGGATGCGGTCCCCTCTATGTTGCTCTGCGTGCGACATGGCCAGCTGCATTCACACTGTTTTAGCTAGTTTCAGGGTGGTTAGATGACAGAAAAAAGAAACATTATTTCACCTCCCATGAAGGCTGCTCCGTCAGCACTGCTGTAGATAAGCATTCAACTCAACATAATTCATCACAATGTCACACAATTCCACAACACAATTCAGTGCTTCACAATTCCACACCAAGCAACATAATTACACTTCACACAATTACATGCTACTCAATACCACATAAATACACCCCACATCAATGTACTCTATAACACATAACAATCCACATTATTACACTTTACCCCATGCCACATAATTCCACTCAACACCACACTCTTCCATGCCACACTATTCAACGCCATACAATTTCACACCAAACCACATAATTCCACTAAACACCACATATATCCAAATCACAACACAATTCAATATACCAATAAATTCAACAGCACACCACATAATGCACAAGTCACTACTTGTGTAACAATATATCTGTAAGAGACATTAGTTAGTGATAGATTCCTTACCATAGACTATTCCCAGGCATCAGACTGGATTTCAAAAGTTTTCGCTAGCAGTACCTCTGCGCGTCAGTAGGTGGCATTGTGCTGCTCCGCGTCCATCGCTGGCGTCGTATGCACCGAGATGAAATCACGGAGACTACTTAGGCACCACCCATGAGCGCTGATGTCAGTTCTGTACACAACTTTCCACGCCAGGAACGCAGAGCCATGCAAGATACTGACCACAGGTGCATAAAATTAGGGCCCTAAAAGGGATGACCTCAACCCTAGAAATCAGTTCGCAGAACGGGGAGGATGGGTGGGGCGGTAAGGAATCTATCACTAACTAATGTCTCTTACAGATATATCGTTACACAAGTAGTAACTTGTGCATCTGAGACACGTTATTGATAGATTCCTAACCTTAGAATAGAAACCCCAGCAATACCAACCCTGTGGCGGGTATGCGAACAAGATTACACCAGAAAGTCACTGTGAACAGAACGGCCAAAGAGGCTGTCTCTCCGGACTTGACAGTCAAGGCAGTAATGCTTGGTAAACATGTGCAGCGAAGCCCACGTAGCTGCTTGACAAATCTCCTGCAAGGGAACGCCGCGTCCCAAGGCAGTAGTAGCTGCAGTTGTCATGGTAGAATGGGCATGCAGCCCCACAGGAGGCTCCTTCTTAGCCAATGAGTAACATGCTTTGATACACAGAATTACCCACCGAGAGATGGTTTGTTTGTGCACGGCCCAACCTTTTTGGGTGTCCACGTAGCCAACGAAGAGCTGGTCATCCACCTGGAACATTTGTGTGTGCTTCAACTAGAACGAGAGCGCACGTTTGAGGCCAGGCGGAGGAGCCTCTCTTCCTCTTTTGAAGGATGCGGAGGGGAAAAGAAGGTGGGCAAAGTGACGGTCTGTCCGATGTTGAAGGGTGTGACAACCTCTGGCAGGAAAGAAGAACAGGTCCTTAAAACCATGTTGTCCGGAGGAACAGAAAGGAAAGGAGGTTTAGAAGAAAGAGCTTGGAGCTCACTCACTCTTCTAGCAGAGGTGATAGCTACCAGGAAAGCCGTCTTTAGAGTGAGAAGACGTAAAGGAAAATTATGAAGGGACTCAAAGGGAGCGCACATCAGATAAGTCAAGACAAGATTTAAGTCCCACTGAGGCATTATGAAAGGCACAGGAGGAAACGTGTATGTAATGCCTTTGAGAAAACAGTTAACAAACGGGGACTTAAAAAGAGAAGGCTGATCTGGAAGCTGTAGAAAGGCGGAGCTGGCTGAAAGATAACCTTTGATAGTGCCCAGGGCAGAGCTGTGCTGGGCCAAGGATAGAAAGAACAGAAAGACCTCAGAAAGAGGGACAGAGAGAGGATCCACAGACTTTGCTGTGCACCATGCCACAAACTTGTTCCACCTGTAGGCGTATACCATCTTAGTGGAGGGATGCCTGGCTGCCAGAATGACATCACAGACTTTGGGAGGAAGATCGAAAGCTGTCAACTGTCGCTGCTCATTCTCCACACATGGAGGTGGAGGCTGGACAGGTTCGGGTGCTGCGACAGAAGATCCTCCCGAAGAGGCAGTCGGATCGGGGAATCGATCGCCATGTTGAGTAGCTCGGGATACCAGTATCTTCATGCCCAATCCGGAGCCACAAGAATGACTTGGGCCCGGTCGCGCCGAATCTTCTGCAGCACTCTGGGCAGAAGAGGTATAGGCGGAAAGGCGTACAATAGACCGCAACTCCAGTCACAACAAAGTGCGTCGCTGAGCGAGTGCCGCCTTGTAAATTCCAATGCAGAGAACTAAAGACATTGAGCTTTCTCTTCGGTGATGAACTGATCTAACCAAGGCTCTCCCCACCGCTGAAAGAGACCTTTTGCCACATCCAAGTTCAGACACCATTTGTGATCCATTAAGCACCGTCGGCTGAATGCGTCTGCCTTGGCGTTCAGAGAACCTGCCAGGTGTTAAACCACCAAGGTAATGCCTTGATGGTCCAGCCATGTCCATAAGAACAGAGCCTCCTGACATAGGGTACACTCTCCCACCCCCTCCGTTTGTTGCAATAGCACATGGCGGTGGTGTTGTCCGTGAACACCTACACAACACTTCCCCGGACAGAGGGAAGGAATGCCTTATGTGCAAGTCGGATCGCCCGAAGCTCCAAAAGGTTGATATGGAGCCGGGACTTCGCCGGAACCCAGAGGCCTCTGATCCTCCACCTCTCCCAAGTGGCCGCCCCATCCCAGGAGGGACGCATCTGTCACCACTGTCTGCTCCGGTTGGGGAAGGGAGAGGGATCTGCCATTGACCCAATCGCTATTCGTGAGTCACCACTGCTACTGTCGTGCAGTGCCCTCCGAGATCTGGACATGATCGGACAGGTTGTTCTGCCTATGGAGGATGCAGGGTCAAGACCACAATGGATGGTGAATCCCACCGCATCTTTGCCTTCGGCAATTGCTTGGGAGAGCACCTTCCAAGCCTCCGCTAGAGCACCTGCGCCACCATGTCCCACACAGAGTTGGAATAGAGGGCCAAAAGGCCCTTGGAGAAGCAGAACCCTGGACCACTAGACACTCCGGTAGTAGGTGCAGAGCGATGAAACTGGGGTTGCCTTGTATGTACAGGCACCCCTGTGTTACATTTAAAGTGAGTTATTGAAGGGTAGTAGCAGCTCTGTAGAGGAGGACGCTGCTGAAGCACTGCAGTGTGAAGATTTGCCCCGAGAGGCACTGTATGGAATTTGAGGTTAGGAGCCTTTCCTATGCCTTATCACAAAAGGAACCCACCACCTCCGTAGCTATGGAGGAAGGGGACAGTGACTCAGGGTGTGGAGATAATTCCAGCTTGCTGGGATTCTCCATATTGTTAATCTAGTTTAGATCACCCTCACAGCACTGCTAGAAGGTCCTCTGACCCCTCCTAGTACCCCCCGTCGGTCAGGAATAGGAATAGGAGGCAAGACAAGGCAGGCTCTATGTAATGCGGCCCTGCAGGCAACGACGCCATGGCCGGTGCCCCTGGTGCAGAGGCTGTGATACAACGGCGTCGCTGAGGCCAGCGCCGATGCCAGATCTAAAGGTGGCGCCGAGGCCTGATCTGAAGGTGGTGCCGAGGCCAACGGCAGTGCCGCAGCCCGAGCCAACCGCTGCGCCGAGGCCGGAGCACAGGCTGTGCCGAGGCCGGAGCCATCGGTTCCGCCAAGGCCAGAGCCTGCGCCGAGGCCAGAGCCAATGGCGGCCCCGAGGCCGGAGCTAACGGAGGCGCTGAGGTCAGACCCAATGGCAGCACCGAGGCTGGAGCCGACTGCAGCGCCGAGGCCGGAGCCGACTGCAGCGCCGAGGCAGGAGCCTACGGCAGCGCCAAGGCCGGAGTCCACAGTCCACTGTAGGGCCGAGGTCGGAGTCCACAGCAGCGCTGAGCCCGGAACCAACGGCGACGCTGAGGCCGGAACCAATGACAAAGCCGAGGCCAGAGCCAACGGCTGTGCAGAGTCCGGAGCCAACGGCGGTGGTGACTAGGCTGGAGCCAACGGCACCACATGGTATCTTGCCGGCGTAACCGTGGCCAAATGGGGTGGCATGGGAGCAGAGCCACCCAAGGGGTCCGCGGGGCCCAAAGGCGCTCCAGAGGGACCCGATGGGACAAGAAACGGGCCATGTACCTGTACTTCTTCCGGAGGCACGTACGGTCCCCAAAAATGCGGGTAGCCGCAGGCAACAACGGAGGCCCCATTGGAGCCGCGGGGGAGCCACCCGCCCCCTCCACTGAGTCCGGCGACCGGTGAGTGGTAGACGAAGAGCGACACCACTCCTTCGACCTTTAATGGCGCTTGGACTTACCTGTCCCCAATTCCGATGAACGATGGAGTCGGCTGCGCCAGCGATCCCTCAACCTCCCACAGGAACAGGACCTTGAGCGGCCCTGTACCGAGTGCCAGGCCTCCAACAACTTCCGGGAATGCTCCCGCAAGCCTTCTGCGCCATAGCCTGGCAATCAGGGCACGTCTCGGGGAGATGGCATGCCCCAAGCAGAAGAGACGCATTTTGAGCGGGTCCATCACCGACATGGTCCAACGGCAGTCCCTACAGGACTTAAACCTGGGCATCCCTACTGCACCAAAAGTCGAACTCTCAACAAAAACGAGACAAATCTCATAAATAAGTCAAATGTATTGACCAGGAGTACCGCTCTCTCTCGGATCCGCACTTGCTGGTGCGGAAAAAGAAAGAACTGGCATGGGTGGCGCCTAAGTAGTCTCTGTGACATCATCTCAGCACATACGTCACCAGCGACAGACGCAGAGCCGCACAACGCCACCTTCTGACGCACAGAGGTACTGCTAGCGAAAACTTGCCGGATCCAGTCTGACGCCTGGGAATATTCCAAGGTAAGGATTCTATCACTAACATGTCTCTTTCAGATTAAACTTTACTACAAACCACTCAACAATACAAAATACCATTCCACATAATTAGTCCATAACATATAATATTCCACATAATTCCAGAAAACTCAAAAACACAATTACCACATAATACCATTGCACAGGCCACATAATTCCACTACACACATTTCGATGCCACACATAGGTAAGAGACATTTACATTTACAACGCGAATAGTCTAACTTGCATAATTATTTTTTTAACACCCTATCACACCGATCTGGACCTTAGCTCCTATGTATTTCTCTTTTTTCATCACCAAAAAGTCAAAGCTATCCACACAGTTTCACGCCACACAATTCAACTCCACACATTTCCAATCTGCAACACATATTTTGACACCAAACCACATAATACAATTTCCCAACATAATTACACAAAACACCACATACATTCAAATCCACACCATACAATTCCACATCCTGCCACAAAATTCAAAAGCACACCACATAAACTTCACTACATACCACGCCACAAAATACCATTCCACATAATTACTCTCCATAATACACAATCCCGCTCCACATAGTTCCAGTACACTCAATACCACATAATTACTATCCACAAAGTTCCACAGCACACCATACCACATTATCCACTACACAATTCCACACCACACAATTCCACAACTAACTAATCAAATTCAACTCCCATAGTTCCACTGTACACCACATGTATACACTTCATAACATATCAGTAAAAAACGTTGCCATTTACAATGCCAATAGCTCGAACTCAAACAAATGCGAGACCTATTACATTTACAATGCTTTTTTTATGATAGAGATGAGGGAGCGCAGGGCAGAGTAGTTCCATAGGCTGCCATTATGACTACAAAAGCAGTGTCTTTAAAATGCCAGAGACCACGAGTATCCCATCATGCCCAGCTGCTGGCAGTTACTTAATTTATTTTTTAAGGCGATGCGCACCATGTGTAAGAGTACAAGGACACCTCTGTCTATGTCACCGGGAGGATAAGAGGTGCTTATGACTTATCATGAAAATACCACTACGAGAGAACAGGAATTACAGAAACTATTCCTTCTCTTCCTCTTGTGTGGATTTCCATGTATAGTTATAAGCACTGAAAAGAGGAGCAAGCCCAGAGTGCGGTGGAGAAGACAGAGGGAAATATTGATAGTTTAAGCAAATACATTTCCGAGGAATGTCTGTCCTAATTTAGCATCTTCTCTAGCATCAGAGTCTACTCTAGGCAGTAGTGCTTGGTGAAATTATGTACAGATTTCCAAGTAGCTGCTTTGCAAATTTCTGTAATCAGGATATTGCGCAGTAAAGCAGCAGTAGTGGTTTTCCCCTGGTAGAGTGTACTTTAGGTTTAGATACTAGATGTTTGTGAGGTTTTTGGTAGCAAAACAAACTACATGAACCAATCCATCTGGAGATGGATGGTTTGGAGGTGGCTAATCCAGTGAGGACTGGAACATAGTTAATAAACAAACAATTGGTCCGTTCAGCGGATATCTTTTGTCTTGTTAAGATAACATTTTAGAACCCTCCTAACATTCAGAGAATGTAAGCAATGAGATAGTCTGGTTTATATGGCAGTTCAGCACTACTTTAGGAAAGAATTTCAGGTGACTGTGCATAACCACTTTGCTAGAATGGAAGACAGTGTATGGGTCATGAGAACATAGTGCTTGTATCACGCTAACCCAGCGAGCTGATGTTATCGCTACCTCAAAAGCTACCTTCCAGGTAAGGTGTTGTAGGCAGGCCCTATAGATGGGTTCAAAAGAATCCAGCAGAAGGTGAGAAAGCACTATATGGAATTCCCAGGGAGGTGAAAGAAGCCTAATGGGAGGGAAAACCTTCTTCAACCCCTCTAAGAAATTCTTTATGACTGAGATTTGGAAAAAGGAGTTTTGTCACAGACCTTGCCTGTAGGCAGTAAGAGCTGCCAGATGACCTTGATGGAATATAATTTCGAGCCAGATTTAGCCAAGTGTAGAGACATGATAAAATCACATCCTCTTGGCAAGTACTCTGGTCCATGTTCTTAGAGGAACACCAAATGCAAAATCTCGTCCATTTGAATGAATAAGTGTAGCAAGTGTTAGGCCGCTTAGCCTCTTTAAGGATCTCCATGCAGTCCTATGGCAAGTTTAAGAGTCTATACTGCACTAGCTCATGATCCATGCCGCCAAATTCGAAGAGTAGAGATTGTGATTTTCGTTGAGACCTCTGCTGAGAGCATCTGCTTGAACATTCTGGATGACTGGTAAGTGAGTAGCTATCACCTTAAGGTTCCTGGCCAAGAGCCAATTTCAAATTGTCTGGGCCTCTAGGGATAGGGCTCTGGACATGGTGCCCCCTGCTTGTTCAGGTAGTACATGGTGGTTGTATTGTCAGTCTGAACAAACAGGTTGGCAGTGGTGAATGATGGGTGAAAAGCCTTAAGCGGCAGATGAACTGCGCGGAGCTCGAGAACATTGATATGGTAGGACATCTCTCTCAGAAATGATTCATGTTGGCTCCCCATCTGAGTAGTGAGGCATCCATCACAATGGTCTGAGAAGGAGCTTACTGGTAAAACGGCATCCCTTGGAGAAGATTGGTTTGAGAGCTCCACCACTCGAGGGACCGTGCCTGTGCAAGGAAAGCATGATCCTGTCATTCCAGCTGCTCATCAGCTGGTCCCACTGGTTGTCTAGACACTCCTGGCGGTGCCTCATGTGGAGGCGAGCATTGGGAGTAAGAAAAATGCAGGAGGTCATTGAGGCGAGAAGGAATGAGACTGCCCTTACTGTTAGATGAGGAGCCTTCTTGAGAGTCTGACATTTCTGAAGGATCGACAAGTGTCGCTCTACGGAAGTACACGCTTGTGCACGAATGGTGTTGATGGAGGCCCCAAGTAGGTCAACTTTTGGACTGGTGTTGACCTTAAGCATGGGCGAAATTTGCGAATCTGGCGTTCGCGAATTTGCGTATTTGCGAACTCGCAATCCGCGAATTCTCGCGAATTTGCAGATTTTTTATTTTTTTTGTGTTCGCAAGGGTTTCTGCCAGTTCGCAAGGGTTTTGTACCAGTTCGCAATTGTAGACTTACTTGTCGGCTCGCAACGGTCGCGACTTTGTTGTTTCTACGTCTGGTTCATCATCACAGGCTCACAGCACCCTCTGTTTCACCACTGCCACCCTCTGATTCACCCATGCCATCCTCTGGTACATCACTGCCACCCTCTGATTCATCACTGTAGATTATGAGGGGGAAAAGCAAGCACACCTGCCCTGCTTCAACTGACATGAATTAATTTGGCGTTGATTAATGTGTCACTGAATTTAAAGTTCCTGTCTGGCACCTGCTTCCTTATCTGTAATTTGCTTTCTGTTGCAGTGCAATTTTTTTTCCCAGGACCTTTGTGGCCTACTTGTAGCTATTCTATGAGCCTGCTGTGAGGGTCAGAGCAGGGTCATAGAATAGTTGCAAGTAGGCAACTGAACTCTGGAGGGGCCCCTCAGGAAGCACTACAGGGAATGGTTACTAATGATGAGTTTGAACTTTTGCACCTGCTGAGTGCTTTCAGTTTTGCAAAACTCGTTTTTCTGCAGAACAGCAACTGTAATGCCCCAAACAAACGTAGGCAACTGAACTCTGGAGGGGCCCCTCAGGAAGCACTACAGGGAATGGTTACTAATGATGAGTGAACTTTTGCACCTGCTGAGTGCTTTCAGTTTTGCAAAACTCGTTTTTCTGCAGAACAGCAACTATAATGCCCCAAACAAACTTACTTGTGAAAGTTGATTTCTAATCCAAAAGAGATCCAAAGAAAGTCAAAAAGGCCTCAAATCCAAAAAAGTGCAGGCAAATGTCAACCTGAGGAGTTATTCTGATAAAAATCATCATTTTCAGAAGGTTTATGCTGTTGCTGGTGGATTTCTTGTGCAGAATTGCAAATTTTTTAATTTCGCGAGTGCGAGATTGTTGCTGCCCGCCGCATCTACATGTTTGCAATTGCGAACTCTCGCGATGCGTCGCCAAAATCCCGCGGGATCCCGCAGCAAGATCCAAAATGGCGCAGCACTCGCAAAATATCGAGAAAAACAACTTGGCAAATGCTGAATGACGGTAAGTGAACGCCGCACGCCGCAATATTGTATCACCAAGCAAAAAAATCCGCTGCGTGCGAATTTGCGGATTTTCGGTAAATTCGCGAGAGTTCGCGGATTGCGAATTTACCGAAAATCCGCAAGCGGAACGGATTTTCCGCCCATGCTTAGTTGACCTGGACTTGATGAAGTTGGTGTGAAGACGCAAGCAATGGAGGAGATGCACAAGTTACTACTTGTGTAACGATATATCTGTAAGAGACATTAGTTAGTGATAGATTCCTTACCTTAGAATATCCCCAGGCGTCAGACTGGATCCGGAAACTTTTGCGTAGCAATACCCCTGCGCGCCGGTAGGCGTCGTCTGCGGCTCCGCGTCCGTCGTCGGCGTCGTGAGCGCCGGGATGACGTCGTCGGAGTACTTAGACGGCGCCCATGCGCGCTGACGTCAGTTCTGACACACAGCTTTTCCGCGCCAGATACGCAGAGCCATGATAGAACTAACACTGGTGCCATGAAACTAGGGCCCTGAAAGGGGATGACCTTAACCCTAGATATCGGTTCGCAGAACGGGGAGGATGGGTGGGTCGGTAAGGAATCTATCACTAACTAATGTCTCTTACAGATATATCGTTACACAAGTAGTAACTTGTGCATCTGAAAGAGACACGTTAGTGATAGATTCCTTACCTTAGAATAGATACCCCAGCAATACCAACCCCGGTGGTGGGTCTGCGAACCAATATCACACCAGAAAGTCCTGGAGGACGGAACGGCCAAAGAAGCCATCCCTCCGGACTTGACTGTCCAGGCAGTAGTGTCTTGCGAACGTGTGCAGCGAGGCCCACGTGGCTGCCTGACAGATGTCCTGCAGGGGGACACCTCGGCCCAGGGCAGTTGTCGTTGCCGTGGCCCGAGTGGAGTGAGCCCGCAATCCAGCCGGGGGCTCCTTCCTCGCCATGGAGTAACATGCTTGGATACACAAGATGATCCACCTAGAGATGGTCCTCTTGTGCACAGCCTTACCCTTTTTCGCGCCCACGTAACCAACGAAGAGTTGGTCATCCACCCGGAATTGGCGTGTGCGGTCTAGGTAGTAGGAGAGCGCACGTTTTGGATCCAGACGGTGGAGCCTCTCTTCCTCCTTCGAGGGATGCGGAGGCGGAAAGAAAGTGGGCAAGGTAATGGACTGCCCGATGTGGAAGGCCGTGACAACCTTGGGCAGAAAGGAAGGTCGTGTACGTAACACCACCTTGTCAGGGTGGACAGACAGGAAAGGTGGAGAAGAAGAAAGAGCCTGGAGCTCACTCACTCTCCTGGCAGAGGTGATGGCAACCAGGAAGGCAGTCTTCAGAGTAAGGAGACGAAGAGGACAGTTATGCAGTGGCTCAAAGGGAGCACACATCAGATAAGTGAGAACAAGATTCAAGTCCCACTGGGGCATCACGAAGGGAACAGGAGGGAACATGTGCGTGATGCCCTTCAGAAATCTACTTACAATAGGGGACTTGAATAAAGAAGGCTGATCTGGTAGCCTCAGGAAGGCTGATAGAGCAGAAAGGTACCCTTTAAGAGTGCCCAGAGCAGAGCCCTGCTGGGCAAGGGAAAGAAGAAAGAGCAGCACTTCCGAAAGGGGTGCCGAGAGAGGATCCACAGCCTTTGCTGTGCACCATGCCACAAATCTGTTCCACCGGCAGGCGTATACCGACTTTGTGGAGGGACGCCTGGCTGCCAGAATGATATCACAGACTTCAGGAGGCAAGTCAAATGGCCTCAACTGCCGCCGCTCAATCTCCAAGCTTGTAGGTGGAGACTGGACAGGTTCGGGTGCAGGACCGTCCCCTGCTGCTGCGACAGAAGGTCCTCCCGAAGAGGCAGACGAATCGGGGGATCGACTGACATGCTGAGTAGCTCGGGATACCAGTATCTTCGTGCCCAGTCCGGAGCCACAAGGATGACCTGGGCCCGGTCGCGCCTGATCTTCTTCAGCACTCTGGGCAGAAGTGGTATAGGCGGAAAGGCGTACAACAGACCGCAGCTCCACTCGCGACGAAAAGCGTCTCCGAGCGAGTGCCGCCTTGGAAATTCCAACGCGCAGAACTGATGACATTGCGCGTTCTCTTCTGTGGCGAATAGATCTAACCAAGGCTCTCCCCACTGCCGAAAGAGACCTTGCGCCACGTCCGAGTTCAGACGCCATTCGTGATCCATCATGCACCGGCGGCTGAGTTCGTCCGCCCTGGCATTCAGAGAGCCTGCCAGGTGTTGAACCACCAGGGTCACGCCCTGATGTTCCAGCCACTGCCAGAGGCGCAGAGCCTCCTGGCAGAGGGTCCACGACCCCACCCCGCCTTGCTTGTTGCAGTACCACATGGCGGTGGTGTTGTCGGTGAACACTTGCACTACGCTCCCCCGGACAGAGGGGAGGAATGCCTTCAGTGCTAGACGAATCGCCCGCAGCTCCAGAAGGTTGATATGGAGCCGGGACTCCGCCGGAGACCAGAGGCCTCTGATCTCCGCCTCTCCCATGTGGCCTCCCCAGCCCTGGAGGGACGCGTCCGTCACAACTACGTGCTCCGGTTGGGGTAGGGAGAGGGGTCTGCCACTGACCCAGTCGCGGTCCGTGAGCCACCACTGCAGTTGTCTCGCAGTGCCCTCTGAGATCAGGACATGATCGGACAGGTTGCCCTGATGCTGGGCCCACTGAAACTTCAGGTCCTACTGCAGAGCCCGCATCCGCCACCTGGCGTGACGCACCAGAAGGATGCAGGAGGCCATCAGTCCCAGAAGCCGCAGCGTCAACCTGACCGAGACCCGGGATAACGGCTGGAAGATGGGAACCAGAGCCTGAATATCCCGAACCCGCTGCTCGGGTGGGTAAACCCGAAACTGCGCCGAGTCGAGAACCGCTCTGATGAAGAGGAGCTTCTGAGAGGGACACAGGTGTGACTTCGGCACATTGATGGAGAACCCCAGCAAGTGCAGGAGGTCGGCCGTAGTCTGGAGGTGGCTGACGACTGTCTGGGGCGAGCCCGCCTTCAACAACCAGTCGTCGAGGTAGGGGAAGACTGATACCCCCTGCCTGCGCAGATGGGCTGCGACCACCGCCATCACCTTCGTGAACACCCGTGGGGCGCTGGTAAGGCCGAAGGGGAGCACGGTAAACTGAAAGTGCTCTTGGCCTACCGTGAACCGCAGGTAACGCCGGTGGGCCGGCAGGACGGGGATGTGGAAATAGGCGTCCTGCAAGTCCAACGCTACCATCCAGTCTCCTGGGTCCAGGGCAGCCAGGACCTGAGCCAAAGTGAGCATCTTGAACTTCTCCGTCCGGAGGAAGCCGTTGACGTTCCGCAGATCCAAGATAGGGCGTAGGCCCCCTTTGCCCTTCTTGGGCACCAGAAAGTAGTGGGAGTAACAACCACGTCCTACTTCTGGCCCAGGAACGCGCTCGATGGCCCTCTTTGCCAAGAGGGCCGAAACCTCCTCTTGCAGAAGTTGCAAGTAATCCCCCGACACACGGTGGTATTGAGGTGGCATGGATGGAGGGGATGACTCGAAGGGGAGGGAGAAGCCCCTTCGAACAATCTGCAGCACCCACCTGTCCGAAGTGACTGTATGCCAGTGGGAGAGGTGATGGCGAACCCTGCCTCCCACAGGCGTCACATGGGCCTGAAAACTCGGACTAGGAAGGTTTTGAGGCAGGTACTGCTGAGGGAGGTGTGGACTGGCCTCGCCGCTGGCCCCGACCACCGCCACGGCGGTTCCCACGTCCGCCACCGCGTTGTTGGACATTCTGCAGCGCGTGGCTGACGGTACGTGGTGGGGCGCCCCTTCCGTGGCCACGAAAGGAGCGAAAGGCACCCGATTGCTGGCGTGGGGCCGTAAGGCCCAAGGACTTGGCCGTGGCCCTGGAGTCCTTGAAACGTTCCAGCGCATGGTCTGCCTTGTCGCCGAAGAGGCGACGGCCATCAAACGGCATGTCCAGGAGGGTGGCCTGGACATCGGCCGAAAAGTTGGCGGACCTCAACCAGGCGTGGCGTCGAACCGCCACCGTCGTTGCCATCGCCCTGCCCAGTGAGTCCGTAGTATCCAGCCCACACCGGATAGAAAAGCGTGCTGCATCTCGGCCATCCGCCAGGGCTTGGCTGAGTTTAGCCTGGACCTCCTCCGGGCATTTAGGCAGCACCTCCGCAACCGTGTCCCACAGGGTGTGGGTGTAGCGGCCCAAGAGACAGGCGGTGTTCACAGACCGCAGCCCTAAGCTCACAGACGAGAAAACCTTCCCGAACTGTTCATATCTCTTGGATTCCCTGTCGGGCGGGGCCGACGGGAATGCGGTTTGGGAGTTTGAGGCCTGGATGACCAGACTCTCGGGGGTGGGATGGGTGGACAAAAAGCATGGGTCGCCCGGTGCCGGGCGGTAGCGTCTGGCCACGTTCCTGTCCACAGGGGGGCCTGTGGCGGGCTTGGACCAAGTGCCCAGAAGAACGTCACATAAGGCCTCATTGAACGGCAGGAGGGGCTCCGCGGAGCCTGACTGCTGTTTGAGGACCTCGGTGAGGAGATTAGTCCTCACGGCCGCGACGGGGAGCTGAAGGTTTAAGGCCTTAGCTGCCTTCGTCAACACTACGCTGTAAGCAGAACCCGCCTCCGAAGCCACAGTCGGGGGCGATGTAAATCCAGTGTCTGGCGAGGTGTCAATACCACTGGCCTCCCCAAGCTCATATGTCCAGTCCTGCTGCGACTGGCAATCACGTGCCAGAGGGTCCTCGGACCCCTCCCATTGCTCCTCGTCACCTGGCTCCTGGAGACCAGGATTAACAGCCAGGGCCTCCTCGTGGAGATAAAAATCTCCAAAGGCCGACGGAATCGGCGCCCATCGGCGCCCTTCCGACTCCTGAGTAGGACCGTAGGAGACATTGGGGGCGGCAACCACCTCGGCTGCCGGGGACGACACCTGAAGGGACGGCGCCGGCGAGGTCGTAGGGTCGACCGGCGGGGTCCCGGATCCGGAGCCGGATCCAGCGAGGTCGTGCGGCGCCGGGACCGAAGTCGTCAGCGGCGCCGGGGCCGAAGTACCCGACGTCGTCGGGGCCGAAGCGCCCGACCCGGAAGGACCTCCAGACGGAACCGATCGGCCCGAAGGCGCCACGGGAACCGACTGAGGAGGGAGGGCCCTCATGGCCATGAGGTACCTCTCGACCTCCTCCTGCGACGCGCCGTGCCCAGGGACCCGAAGGTGTGGGGCAGGCGGCGACGCTTGCGACTCCCGCGGAGCCGCGTGGGCGGTGTCGCCCGAGTCCCCGGCCGCGTCGTGCGAGCGTCGGGTCGGAGGATCGATGGTGTCGCTCCGACCTCTCATGCCTCTTACCTGAGGACTTGGAACCAGACGATCGGTGTCCACTTCCGGAACGCCGATGACTCCGACCTCGCGACCTGTCCCTCGACCTCCCGTGGGACCGGGACCGGGACCTGGAGCGGCGCGGGCCGACTGCCTCAGCTCGAGACGCTTGCGGGACCGCTACCGCCTAGCCTTCGACGTCAGGGCCCGGCAGTCGGAGCAGGATCGATCGTCGTGGTCGAGGCCTAAGCACTTCAGGCACCGGCGATGGGGGTCCGTGACCGACATGAGTCGGCCGCACTTCGAACAAGGCTTGAACCCGGGCATCCCTGGCACCGATAGTCGAGATAGTCGACTAAAGAGAAGATCAAAAGGATCAAAAATTTTCAGTCAAAAAGTGACTGGGGGTAGAGCTTCTTCCGGATCTGCGCTAGCTGGCGCGGAAAAAAGAAGAACTGACGTCAGCGCGCATGGGCGCCGTCTAAGTACTCCGACGACGTCATCCCGGCGCTCACGACGCCGACGACGGACGCGGAGCCGCAGACGACGCCTACCGGCGCGCAGGGGTATTGCTACGCAAAAGTTTCCGGATCCAGTCTGACGCCTGGGGATATTCTAAGGTAAGGAATCTATCACTAACGTGTCTCTTTCAGATCGCAAGTTCATTTGAAATTTAGTTGGGCTTCTTGAAATATAAAAGGGTCAACCGCAGACCTCCCTACTGCACCACACATATAGTTCCAACAGTACAACCCAGTGCACTTCTCTCCCAATACCAGCCGTCGTGTGGTATTATTGCAAAGCAGAAGGAATCTTGACAAGCAGAAAGATGGAATGGTGCACCGATACAGGAATAATACAAGTGTTTGAGCCCATTAGAAAAAATGTTCTTTCTTTATTCACATCCAGTTCTCAGATTTGAAAATTCCAAAGATTAAAATCATCCAGCCAACGCATTTCATTCACATTCGCGTGAACTTCCTCGGGGCTGTAAGTGATGTACAAAAACCCAACATAAATATAGACATAAATACAATCACACACATATAAAGAACAGACCCACGTATATACGTATAGCTGAACCTAACTTAGTAGTAAGTAATCAACAAAACATCACAGAATTACAAATTTACATAAAATAACAATTCTCGACCCAATAGTACAGAGAAGATAAACTACAAAGGTATATAAACATACATTTTTGTTATCAACGTAATCCCATACGTATTGGAAAGCTCTACAAAGGAAAGCATCAAATATTATCAAAGCAAGTAAAATGCTACCCCATTGTTTAAGTAGTAACTAAATAAGTGGTACTGTCACAAACAGAAACTTATTAATAACGATACATTTACAGAACAAAAACAAACAGAAAAAGCATGATTATCTCATTTTGTTATGATAACATACATAAGGCAGTGACCTGAGTGGGTGCATGGAACACATCAATTTATTTTTCATAACTTTCATTAAATTTACTTTTTTAAATGGCATATTTTAAGTGTACCAACGATATCCGGTAGCCAACTACATTTCCAATACATAAATCATTGCTGCTGCAATTCATTTTTATAAAAATATTTATTTTGAAAATACCTTATATTGACTAAATGACTTAAAGTATACAAAACAAATATACCATATACTTGTATGCGGTCGAGCCTCTATTTCAATAGATATTAATCCTTCCAGTATCCATATTATTTCATTGTACGATATAGTCTACTCACGTGTTGAGTAGCTTATTCAATGTAGGGATATTTCTTTCCCTGGTCCAATACCTAAAAAAAGGTTCAGACATTGTGATCTCAAGTCCCAGCAAATTGCCAGTCCTTACATAGTGTAACCACAAACAGAGGTCACACTGCCATATTTATATTGAATTTTCACTGCTAATTCAACATTACAATCCCCATATATTCATTTGGCATGCCCCTCAACCGAGCCTCTATCCTGTTCTATCAGCAATAACCCATATTTGTGTCGAAGGGCCACAGGAAATGCTAAATAATCATAGATAATTCTTTATTTAAAATTTACCACAGATTTCATTGACCATTTACCATGTAGTCATTTTAACACGCACCTCATATAAGTCACACAAACATGCAAATCCTAATGCCCCATACAGGCAACAGGAAATGGGACGCAATTGGGGCTTAAGACCACAATTCTACACCTGTTTAAGCGATATCAAAATTAAGAATAACAATCCTTGAGACTTAGACTAAAATAGAGAAAACACTGCAAGCCCTTTTTAACACCAAAATCCACTCTAGTTTAGAATTGCCTCCCGAATTGTATAAACTTCATGAACCATGCCCCGTGAATGACGTGAGTCGAGATCCCTAAGTTTCAATTAAGTGCAGACCAACAGTCAGCATTCCTCCACCTCCCTATTGCGACTAACTATCCGGCAAAGATCATGACATTCCAGACATATCTGAGTGTCACTACAAAGTTTTTATTGATAAAATATATAAAACGAGTGGTGGAAAAAACACCATTACACCCATTCCGAGCAACCAGCAGAGTACCTTACCGCCATATTACCTAAATCCGTATTGTCTCCTACGTACCCGCTTCCGGTCGTTCAAACACAACAAATGGGGATACCCTCATTTCGAAGTACGAAAGTAATAGGCAAGAGAGTCACGCTTACGTAGGTATTCGTCGGCATTGCCATTCCCTAACCTTATGGACGAAATGCTGAGTCAACGTGGCGGTCATTTGGGAACAGTACAAGTGAATACATTTCTCATACAAGACTTATTCAATTAAGTTATATCGCAACCGTATGCATGCACTGCACCTATCTGGGTAGTTGCAAATATCCAGATATCAACCCTATGTGGTAGCAACCACCAAATTCAGTTTCGCTGCAGCAATAATGGAATGGAGCAATTCACATATGCAGTCATGATGTAACAGAATCCGCTACCTCCGTAATTACTGCCCGATCTATCAACCCAACTTACATAGATGTTCTGTTAGTAAAAAGAACCCCCAACAAAACCACTGCCACAGCGGTCCTGAAAGACAACAAAATGCAAAGGTAAACAAGGGGGCACGGCCATCCACAATAAGAGTGCCCCATGTCAACCATACTAATAATTTAGATATAAATAATTAGAGCTCATGTGTTGCTGCCTTTCCAATCCGTATCCAATAGGTGCCCCGTGTCAAATGCGTTTCGTTCAAATTCGCTTGAACTTCCTCAGGGCTCATTCTTGTATGTCATCGAGCCTCTATTTCAAAAGATATTAATCCTTCGAGTATCCATATTATTTCATTGTACAATATACTCACGTGTTGATTAGCTTATTCAATGTAGGGATATTTCTTTCCCTTGTCTAATACCTGAATCCGTATTGTCTCATGCGTACCCATGTCCCGTCGTTGGAGAATGTTCTGGGTGCGGACCAGAGGCCAAATGGTAGTACTGTATACTGGTAATGTTCATGACCCACGATGAACCTGAGAAATTTCTGATGCTTCCTGGTGATAGGAATGTGGAAATAGGCATCATGGAGGTCTTTTTAAGCAGAGCCAATCTCCCTGGTATAGTTGGGGATATATTTGATGTGAAGCCAGCATCCCGAATTTTTCCTTTCAAATCCACTTGTTGGTGATTTTAAGATCGAGAATGGGTCTGATTTCTTGTTTTTCTTTCTTTTGTAGTAGGAAATACTTGGAGTAAATGCCTGTTCCCCATTGACTTTGAGGAACGACTTCCGCCTTCTTTTGCAATAAGTTGTTGACTTCTGTCCTTAGTATGTCGAAATGGAAAGCGGACGACTTTGGTGGAATGGAGGGTGATGGGGAGGTAAACCTGAGACAGTACCCATTCTGCACAATATTTAAAACCCAGGCATCTCTTGTGATGCATTGCCACTCTTCCAGGTAATGTGACATGCTTCCCAATGCTGGAGTGAATAACAGTAGAGGGGGAAGGGAGGACTCGGGGTTTTGAGTCTGATGTTTGTTTACTGTTTATCACCTTGGGTGGACTGTTGGACAGAACGTCTTCTGGTCTGATATTTTTGAGATCTTCCTGGAAGCAAATGAGGGGTTTGAACCCACGGAGTAAAACTGGCGCTGGAAAGGCCGGAATGATTTGCACTGTTTGGTGTGTTGCTCCAGGCCCACAGCTTTTAATGTATCCATGTCCATTTTCATTAATGCCATCTCATTGTCAACTTGGCTGTCAAACAGTTTGGAACCAGAGAATGGCAAATTTCGAATGCGGTGTTGCACTACCGGTTTAAGAGTTGTCTGCGCAAGGACACTCCATGACAATATTCATGAGCGGCAAGGAGGAAAGAATCTGCAGCAGAGTTGATGATCTAATTTGAGATTATTGCACCCTCATTAATGATCTCTAGGAAAACCTCCCTTTTGTCTCGACAGTTGCTCAGCGAACTGCTGAATGAACCCCAAAGGTCTCTGTTGTACCTGAAGAGGGCTGTAGCACTGGCTGCCTTCATAGAAATGTCTGCTGCACTGCAGACATTTTGGCATGAGGAATCCAATTTTCTACTCACCTTAACTGGAGGCAAAAATGGTGGAACGAGACTTACGTGCAGCCAAAATCACCGCAGATTAGGTGAAGGGTCAGACCTTAGAAAACAAAGGGGTCCTGGTCCAGAGGCCGGTATTTCTTTTGAAGTCTGGATGGGAAAGGCTTAGCACCAGCTGGTGTGAGGAACAAATCCATGGCGGGCTTGAGAAGACCCGGAACCAAGGGAAGCAAAGGCTTTGTAGCCATACACTGTTGTAGCGTCTCAAAGATTACAGTTGTGGATGGTATTGGAACCGACATCGGTATGTTTAACTGCCCGCCCCTCAGACTAGAAGCTCTAGAAAGGTAGAAATGTCATCCACCGGGGAGACAGGGGCGGTGGACAGTCTGACAAAGTTGGTGATTAGACTCTGGTAGAAGAAGAATCATGTGTATTGTCTCTATAAGATGTTGACCTTGATCATTGGTGCGATCTATTGTATTGTATTGTATTGTATTGTATTGTAATTGCATTTGTATAGCGCTTACTACCCCTGACGAGGCGTCAAAGGGCTTTTTTCGGCGAGTAGCACGCTACTCCGGGACTCATAGAGGATTAGTGTTGAATTAGTATAGTGAAACATGCTCGTAAATTTTAAGTGGTGGATAGGTTAGTCAGTTATTTGGATTCAGAAGGATAGCAGAAGGATAGAAGAGGAAAAAAGGTTTGTATTTATATAGCGCTTGTTATCCCTAATTGGGTAATTGTAGCACGCTACTCCGGAAACCCATAAAGATTTAGTGGTGAATTAGTATGGTGAAATATGAAAGTAATTTGAGAGGTGGATATTAGTCAGTTATTTGGAGTGAGAAGGATAGCAGAGGGATAGAAGGGGAAGAAAGGTTTGCATTCATATAGCACCTGTTACCCCAATGGGTGTTGAAGCGCTTTTCTGGCGAGTAGCACGCTTATCCGGAGCCCATAAGGATTAGTGTTGAATTATTATGGTGAAACATGAAATTAATTTGCGTGGTGTATACGTTAGTCAGTTATTTGGATTGAGAAGGGTTGGGGAGGGGTAGAAAAGGGAAAAAAGGTTTGCATTTATATAGCGCTTGTAACCCTGATGGGATGTTGAAATGCTTTATTGGCCAATAGCATGCTACTCTGGAATCCATAAAGGATTAGTGGTGAGTTAGTATAGTGGAATATTGGATTTGAGAAGTAAACATGTTAGTCTGTTATTTTGATTGAAAAGGATAGTGGATGGATAGAAGAGTGAAGGACTTTTTTTTTAATTATTTCTTGTTTTTTAGGTCATAGCAGTGGGAGAAGGCTTTTGGATGAGTAAAGGGTTTTTTTGGAGGGGAAGAGTCAGAGGCAAGAGTTTAGAGAGGTTTGTTTTGGGAGATTGGTATAGTAAAAGAGGTGTCAGATGAGGCAAGGAGGGGTAGAGTAGAAGCGAGTCTAGAAAGGGTTATTTTGGGGATCATAGTAGTGGTTTGGGATAAATGAGAGAGTGGGTGTATAGGATATATTGATAAATATATAGGATGAGAGATAGGGTGGCGCTTTGGAAAGAGCAGTAGAAAGAAGTTTGAGATGAGTCTGAAAGTTGGGTTAGAAGATATATTGAGAGAAGTATAGGGTGAGAAATAGGGCAGTGCATTGGAAATGCCAAATTAGAAGAAATTGATAACTATATAGATCCATAAGTACATTGAAAGAATATAGATGCATAAAGGAGGTAAGTATATGTACATTAATTATATTGATAGAGGTACAGGATGAGAAGTAGGGTAGTGCATCGGATATGCTTTTTCAGGAGAAAAGTAACAGACACACAGATCCAAGTACATGGAGGTACATAGATGCACAATGGAAGCAAGTACATGTAGACCAAAGATGATGATTTTTTTAACAACATAATTATTCCACATGTTTATACAAAGCAATACACACAGATAGATCCATATCTATAGTGAGAATAAATTGTGGGTGGGTATTACTGAATGATAACAGGGGCAGTATTTCTGGCCCTAGTCCGGAACATGCGCAAAGAGGCAACTGCCCTTGTCCTCTCTGCCCTTCGCCTTGACGCCCGGGCTGAAATGCCCTAACCCTGGCCTTTTATAGTCCTAGTAATCTGGTGACCCCTTCAGCCAATGGCAACTCTAGCCCTAACACTATCCAATCACAACACAACCCCTAAAATCTGGAACCAGTAGGAGACCAGAACCTTACAGCCAATCTTAGCCTTAGTACAAGCAACCAATCAGTTAAAAAAAAAACCTTATCTCTAGGTCCAATAGAGGCCCTAGCCCTACCAGTAGTCCCAACCCTAGTCCAAGCAACCAATGGCACAGGAAGCCCTATCTCTACTTCCAATAGAAAGCTTAAACCTACTCTTAGACCCACACCTAGTCCAGCAACTAATCACACCAGATTCCCTAATCGCTACTTCCAATTAAAGGCCTAACCTAGCCCTAGTCCCACCAACCAATAACACAGAAAGCCCCAGTCCCTACTTCCAATAGAATTCCTAACCCTAGCCCCAACCCTACATTGATTGAATCACAGACCCAGAAACCAATCACAACCCTCAAATATATAACCAATGAGGACACTAACCCTAATCCAACAGAAACACTAGATGCAACCACCAATCAGTGTACACATGTACCAAACAATAGCAGACTATATAAGGTCCCAGCTAAATCAGACAAGGTTTGCTGGCCAGGGAGTTGGAAGCTGCTGCTCTATTCAGAAATCTCCAAGGAGACAGACAAGCTCAATTCACACTTTGTACTTCTACAGGTTAGGGTCTAACAAACTTGTGCTTTAACACTACTGTTTGAATAAAACATTACTCCCTCTCCTGGCCAAAAAACGAAGTGCACAGTCCCTATTAAATAGAGTTTAAACAGCACACAGCAGATTACTGCGGTCTCAGCGGACCCATACAGGTCTTAGCACAGAGCAAAGGAGACATTTGGAGGTAAAAACTGGTAGTCACAGGGAATGAGTTGGAAAAACTACAGAGTTTGGACTGCAAATCCTACAATTCAACAGGTTAAATGTCTAATTGCAGTACCGCAAGCTGCTCCTAGAGGGCCCCACTGAGCAAGGCACCAGCACTGCATGTCTAGGTGCAGTACCACAAGCTGCTCCTAGAGGTCCCTAGTGAACATCATAAATGTTTGGTCACATATGGTACTGCACTCTGCAGAAGATATGGTAAATCCACCCTACCCATAATGCACTGCATGCAAGACAGTACCACAAGTACATTCAAATAGCTATGTCATATATACAATTAGTGGCTTTGAAATGTGACAAAGAATTATTATATTAATTCAGGATTAGGTTGTACTCTATGTGGAGCTGATGAAGGGAAATTTATAGAAGGTATATCATAAAAGGGAGATGTGCTAGCAAGAGAAGCAGCCACTGCCAACCCAGTTTAGGACTAGGATAGTGGCAGCCACAACATTTTTCTGTTTAGGAGGGGATTGAAAACCTGGCTTTTTAACCTGTAACGTTGCCTCCTATTATAATAGCTCAGAGAATAGTGGTTAGCGCCAGGACACCCTCGCCACGCTTTAGAAATACCTATAACTTAACATAACATTAGTGTGTTGCAAAATAATTAGCAAAAACACAAGGCCGAACATGTGACAAATGCTTCTGTAACAAATTCACATGGTTCAGCAACGCAATACAGAGTAGAAATTAAATGAAAGACTTCACTTTAGCAAACTACAGTGATTACTATAAGTTAAACGAATGCAGTATGGTTATATAACTGCATGGCACTTTGGCCCACACGCCTGAACCATAAATAAACAGTGAAGCTACACCTGGCTATGAATGCAGACACTTCCAGCCAGGAGGCCCACATCTGGGCCAAAAGTATATAAGCGCATGTACATCTGCATTCGCATTTAGAAATCAATCTCACCCGAGCCCTCATTCACTTGAGTGAGGCACACCTGGAAGCAGCCTGTGGGATACGCAGGATTTTAGCTGAGGCACAGTAGTTTGGAAAGATTCAACAGTTCACTCCGATAGTAACCTACTTTAAGAGAAACCCGGTTTTCCTTTCGCGGATGATCGTCTTCGGAAATCCTAAAAAAGTGAAAGCCACTTAGCAAATAACCTTTCACTCTTTATTCCTCAACATCCCAGACGGTCGTGACAAGTCCGACATGCACCAGTTACTATTAGAGAGCAATAAAAAAAAAAATCATAAGAATTTAGAGATGAATGGTTTTTCAAAGAAGGATTTTTTGTATTCTAACATAATTTGTTAGCAGAACTGATCCAGAATTTCACGTCTGCGATTCCTCGTGTGACTTTTCCAGTAAGAGAAGGGGGTTTTGGGGGGAAGCCGAGCCTCCATGTCTGCCCCCAGGGCAGATTGGTGGGGGAGGGGTGCTAGATGGCGGCAGCCATGTTGTGCCGTTTTGGGCTGCTTTGGGATAGCCCAAAAGCAGCCCACGTTTTTAAATTAAAAAGCCCAATAAGTTTATAGGGGTTTACAGCGCCTGCCCAGCCACCATTCTAGGTTTTGGTAACCTGGTGGCTGGGAGTGCTGCAGGCTAGGTTTTTTGTCTGGGCCTCGGTTGGTGGTGCTCTGACGGTTGTAGTGCTTTGGTGGTTTTTGCCAGAGATAGTATGGCTGCTGACGACGTTCATGTTCTCGAGGCCATCCGCCTGCTCAGTGAGGCAGGGCGGATGGACCTCCTTGTGGGCCCCCAGGGGGGGAGCACCCGGCGAGGAGCACGTCTGCGGGGTGGCGGCGGCCGTGTTGGCCTGCTTGCTGCCCCGGAAGTCTGCAAGGCTACAGGTGTGGCCCCCGGGCCGAGCAGAGGGTCTGAGCGCGGCCCTGGGGGATGAGTCTGTGGGCGCAGGAGGTGAGAGGGGCCAGGGGAGGCCGTTACTGAGAAGGAGAGCCGGGGGCAACCTTTCGCGGGCGTCTGGGAGGGAGTCTGACCGCACGCAGCTTCGGGGGCGGTCTTGGTGAGGCCGGCGGGAAGGTCTGGGACGGAGGTCGCGCCTTCGTCCGGGACATCAGGAGCTCTGACGGGAAGGCCGGGGAGAGCGGCTGACAGCAAGTGGCAGGGAGCCGCGATGAGCGCTTTCCCCGCTGCAAAGGTGTCGGGGCAGGCGGAGGGGAACGCAAGAGTGACACGGAGGGGCGGCGCAAAGAGCGCTCCCCCCGCAGTGAGTGAGGGGGCGTTTTCTGGGGCGGGAGGTGTGCGGAGGAAGGCGACAGGCAAGCGGCGGGGGGGCAATAAGAGTGCTTCCCCGTTGACATCGAGAAAGGCGTGCCGGGACAAGGCAGTCAGGAAAAGGGGAGGCGGAGGCCAGTTCCCCCCCTCGGTACTAGAGGAGCGCGAGGATGATGGGGGTGGTCGGGGTTGAGAGTGGGGGGTGAGGCAGGAGAGGTCGGCGGGGAGGCCCCAGAGACTGGAGAAGGGGAGGAAAGGGTTTCAAATAGGGGGGCTGGAGGGCCCCCTCTCGCCGGGTAGATTGGTGGAGGGTGGAGAGGGGTCTGGTTGGGTTTGGCAAGTGGGTCAGGGGGCAAGAGGAGCCACAGTGGGGGGAGGGTCTGGGGGCCATGAGTGGATGGGGGGGTTTGTCTGGCAGAGGTAAGTGTGTAGGGGAAGAAGGTTGTGAGGGAGGGGACGGGGGTCCAGCGAGGGTGGGAGGAGGCGGGGTATTGGTCCCCTTGGTTAATATCGGAGGGGAGTGGAGGGAACTGGGAGGGCTTGGATGGTTTTGAGTCTTGGGGGGAGGGGATAAGGGAGGCGCCGGGGACACAGGGAGGGTCTGGGGGGCCGGGGGCATTTGGGACCGTGGAGAGAGTTGGACGCGGCAGATTTTCGGAGGGGCAGGGGGCCGGCATAGCGGTCGTGAAGGACAGAGGGGCGTGGTATGATGACGGGGTGAGGACTTTGGGGGTTTGGTGTGGAGCGACGACGAGGAGGAGGGGGAGACAGGACAGGGAGGATGATGGGTCTTCGGGTCGGGGCGCGGGGGAGGGGTTGGAGGCAAAGGGGGTCGGGGTTTCGGTTGAGTGAGGGACCCAGCACACCAGTCCGGCCATTTCTTTTACAGGAAGAAGAGCGGCGAGGGGTTCCTGACTTGGCAGGGCTGGGGACGGCCCGGCGGCGCCAAAGTGAAAGGAGGACGGAGCCTCCCGCGGCAAGCCTGGTACCGGCGAGGGATCCCGTCGTGGCCGGCACAAGAAGGCCCAAGGCGGGCTCGCCGACCCCAGCACCCACGGGGCACCAGCGGCCTGGGGAGTCTCGCCGCTGGAGGAACGACACACTTGTGCTGTTTAATGTTGGGGCAGTCGGCGCCGCTGACAGGAAGGGTGTATGGGGCAGGTTCTGTGCAGGTGATGGATGACGAGGATAGTTTGGAAGGAGAATTGAGGGATGGAGAGGGCGGAGGGGGCGTAATAATGGTGTTGCTAGTGTTTTACAGAGGTCACGGGGCCAGCAAGAGTGGACGGCCCGGGCATCACGTTGGGAGCCGAGAGCTGCGTCAATGGACTGACATGGTGGGGGACGGACGGTGGATTCTTTGGTGTCAGGTACGGGAGCAGCGGCAGCGGCAGCGCGTTTAGTGTCTGTGGGGGTAGGGGGGAGGGGGGGTTTGGGGGTGTGTGGCTGCAAAAAGGGAAGTATGTGACGGACAAGGGGGTGGGACCTGACGTGGTGTTAGTGGAGCCGACGGGCAAGGACTCGAGCATAGCAGGCACGGAGGGCAGGGCAAAAGGGGCGGTGGTGACCGGGTCCGCTGGAGGGGTGGAATCGGCAGGTGCAGGCACGACGGGGTAGGACTTCGCAAAGCCGGAGAGTAAGGAGCTAAAGATTAAGAAGCTGGCAACGAAGGAACGGATTTGGAAGGTGGGACGTTGAGATTCTTAAGTTACTTCACGAGGAGGTGCAGGCGAAGGAGGGAGAGTATGAACTCCAGAAGAGGCCGAATGTGCCTCTCATGATAGAGAACTGGACGGCGGCTTTCTTAATTTTCACGAGCGTGTATTGCGAGAAGTTCCCGGAGAGGTCGGTGTCCTTGTTTAAATACATGGATGTCATCCGGAAAGCCCAAATCACGGGGACGGTTTTGCCTGGGCGCAGTATGATGAGGAGTTCAGGCAAGGATGGCCTGGGATCCAGAGGCGAAATGGGGCGGACTAGACACCGACCTTTGGCAACATACGATGGGGTTGGCAGGGTCGGGGAAGACCATTTTTACAGCCAGTGGGTTGCCTATAATTTATCAGCCCTTTCAAGGTCGACCCACCCAGAGGTGGGGGCAGGGGCCAAAACTCAATCCGGTGTTGCAGGTCCCTGTTGGGATTACAACAAAGGGATGGCACCCGAGAACATTGCCGTTTCCGCCATGAATGTTCCGGCTGCGGGAAATATGGCCATCCCCTGGTCAGGTGCTGGGGTGTGGTGGGCACATCCAAAGGAGGTCAGCGAGAGGCAACAGGCGGTCAGATGGCGGGCTCCCACCAGGTGGCCGGGACAGGCAGAGGTGATAAGGGTCCGGGGCCCATACGCCAGTTAGAGTGGATTGGCTGGTGGCGGCGCTACGCGATTACCCCGACGCGAGGGCCGCCGAACGTTTGCGGGTGGGATTCCGGGACAGGTTCCGCCTGGGGTATGAAGGGCCCAGGCGGCGGAGGTGGGCCGACAATTTGAAGTCCGCCAGTGAGCACCCGGAGGTGGTGCGGAGCAAGCTGGAGAAGGAGGTGCGCGAGGCCCGCATGGCGGGTCCTTTTGAGGATTGGCCGTTGGAGGAGTTAATTGTCTCCCCAGTCGGGGTTGTGCCAAAAAAGGAGAGAGTGCAGTTTTGGCTTATACAGCACCTGTCCTGGCCAGAGGGGGGCTTGGTGAACGATTTTATTGACTAGCGGGAGACTACGGTGTCTTATTCCTCCGTTGATGCAGCCATGGCCTTGGTAGTGTCGGCGGGCGCAACGGCAGGGATGGCAAAGTGCAACATCAAGTCGGCTTTCCGGCTGCTCACAGTCCATCCAGACGATTGGGGCCTACTGGGAATTCAGTCCGACGGCCGCTGGTACGTGGACAAAGCATTGCCGATGGGCTGTTCGATGTCATGCGCACTTTGTGAGTGCTTCAGTACGTTCCTGCCGTGGCTGTTCACCGAACGGACGGGTCACCAAGGTGTCACACACTACCTGTATGACTTCTTTTTTGTCGGCTCCCCCGGTTCTCCGGACTGCCAGGAGGCGCTGGACAGGTTCCAAGAGCTCATTGGGGAGTTGGGGGTGCCACTGGCGCCAGAAAAGACAGTGGGGCCAGGCACGGCAATGTCCTTTTTGGGGATTGAACTGGACTCTGTGGCTATGTTTACCAGTGGATAAAAAGCAGCACATGCTGGAGTTGCTGGAAGGAATGTTGGCACGACCCAAGGTTATGGTTTTGGAGATTCAGGTGTTGCTGGGCCACCTAAATTTCGCATGCAGAGTGGTGCGCGTTGGGAGGACTTTCTGTAGAAGGCTGGCCAGGGCTTTGGCGGGGCGGCACCCGCCGCATCACCACGTCCGGCTCCCTGCGAGAGTCAAAGAGGATTTACGGATTTTCACGCTTTTTCTTCCAGCATTTCAATGGAATCCCCACGCAGATGGGGGAGGCACTGGTCTAGGACGTGCAGATCTTCTCAGATGCGGCGGGGAGCGACGGTTTTGGATTGTACTGGCAAGGCTGGTAGTTAGCGGAAAAGTGGCCCCCAGAGTGGGTGGGGGGAGGCAGGAGTATCGCCTTCCTCAAGCTTTTTCCTTTGGGGGTGGCGGTGGCGTTGTGGGGGGAACTGCTGGCACACAGGAGGGTAACTTTTCACGTGGACAACATGGCGGTGGTGGAGGAGCTCAATCGGCAGTCGGCCAGGAATGTACAAGTGTTGAAGCTGCTGCGTGTGTTTGTGCTTGGCTGCTTGCGTTTTGATATTGATTTTCGCGCGGTGCATGTGCCCGGGGTCGACAATGAAATAGCGGATGCTTTGTCTCGTTCGCAGTGGGGGAGATTCTGTGGCTTAGCCAAGGACGCCGACCGGGATCCGACCAGCATTCCCTCTCAGATGTGGTACGTAGGCAATACAGGATGTTGCAGCTGGTTCTAGGGTCCTTAGCGGTGTCTACAAAGGTGACGTACTTGACGGCTTGGGAGGATTTCTTGGCGTCCGGAGCGTGGAGGCGGTCCACGGGAGGGGAAAAGCAGGAGGATGTGGTTCAGTTCATTCTGGATTTAATTGACAAGGGACTCACGTGGGTCATGATTGCGGGAAAACTGGCGGGTATCGCGTTTATGGGTAAACTTTTGAGGTGGTATGCGCCGTCTTCGGGGAGCTTGGGTTGCGCATGTTGGAAGGGTGGGCCAGAGAATGCTGGAGGGGGTGCAGGGTCCGTCAACCTTTGTCGCTGGGGTTGCTGGATCAGGTTATCTATGTGTTGCCAGGCGTGTGTTTTAACGCTGGGGAGGCCTGTTTGTTCGCCACTCTGATGGCATGGATGTTTGCGGGAGCCTTTAGGGTATCAGAGTTGCTAGTCGTGCGGAAGGAGGCGGGACTACAGTGGTCAGAGTTGTCGTTAGGGGAGGGGGAAGTAAGTTTGTGGTTGAGGAGAGAGAAGATGGATCAGAGGGGGGTAGGCCGTTGTGTTCCATTGGCAGGGGTCGCATCGGGGGGTAGGTGTCCTGTGCGGTGGGGATTGAGACTGCAAGCGGCGGGCGTCTGGAGGGGGCTGTTTTTCGTCATGCGGACGGCCGTTGGGTGTCGGGACGCAGCTACTGGCGGTTCTGCGCAAGGCATTGCAGGGGCTGGGGCTGGACGGGAAGCGCTTTGGCACCCACTCTTTTAGGATTGGCGCAGCGTTGGAGGCGCACCGGCAAGGGCGGGGACGAGGGGACATCATGCGGCTGGGCAGATGGTCGCGGACTGTTATCGGCATAACATTCGGGGCGCACCCAGCGTTTGAAGCGCGCGGTGTTGATGGTGACTATGGTACTTACTGTTTGTTTCTTTTTTTGGTTCGGTGGCGGGTACCCTCGCTAGAGACATGGCGGTCTGGATCGTGGGGCATTCTTTTGTTAGGAGTACCCAGGTGCAGGCGCGATCCAGTTATTTTGGCGAAAACTTGGGTTTTAACCCTAATGTGTTTAGCATAAGTTGGAAGGGTAAAGGGGGCATGTTGTGGCGGGAATTGGTTTCCACTCTCAATACCATGGTGGTAGCGGGTAGGTGTCCTGACGTCCTGGTGCTGCATTTAAGTGAAAATGACATGGTGAGGGAGACTGGTTTGGTGCTTATGAGGGCTATGAAGAGGGATCTGGGTGAGATTAAGAGAAGGTGGTCAGGGTGCGTGTTAGTTTGGACAGAGTTTGTGCCACGTCGGGTGTGGAGGGGCGCGGTGCAGCCTGGGGCAATTGACAAAGCAAGGAGAAAGGTGAATGTGGAGATGGTGAGGTTCTGTAGGCACCTGGGTTCCTCTAGAGTTTGGCACAAGGATATAAGGTATGATGCCCCGGAACTGTTTCGGGGTGATGGGGTCTATTTGTCCCATCTGGGGATGGATCTTTACCTGCTGGAACTGAGGTGGTTTCGCGGTTGTTAGGGGTTCGCTAGAGCTTTTGATGGTTCTGCCTGTTTTTGAGGGAGCAGGGGGACGGGGGGGGGGGGGCAGGAAAGTAGGGAGGCGTTGTACCCACCTATCCTCCCGACTTTCCTGCGTGGCGGTTTTTGTTTTGGAAGTTGGCCAAGTTTGGCTGGAGTTTTGGTAGTTAGCGTTAAGTTGGGGAGTTGGTGTTCAGGAACGGGTTTGAGGTTTTACATTGGTGCTCATTAGTTACAGTTGCAGGAAGACGGATAGGAGATTAGGTTTTTGGGGTTAAGAAGGTCAAAGGTTATGGGATAAGATTGTGTATTATAGTGTATTTATGTAATGTATTTGCATTTTATGTATTGTGTTTTGCAGGGTGGGGGATGTTTTTATCATGTGGGGATCGTAGGGTCGGGGGGAGGAAAGGCAAGGGGTCAGGTAACTCGATGTTTAGAGAGGTTTTAGTTTTGTAAGGCAAGGAGCCAGTTAATAAAGTTTGTGCACCTGTTTCAATAAAGCGGCCTTTTACACACACAATACAGTTGTCAGTCTGGCTTGCCGCCCTTCTCCCTCCCAAAAGGCTCTGCATTCCTTGCCTCGTTTCCTAGTACTCCACCCTCAATGGATGGATATGGATGTCATAGTCTGGCATCTTAAATGGAAACTGGCCAAGTATTGATGTGGTCCTTAGTCATTACATAGTTTGGAAATAGGTTCTGGGCCTGCCCTCCTCTTATTCAGAGAAGGAAGGGCTACCGAGCTGCATCGAGTAACACCATTTTCTGCCCCCACTACTGTCTCCTCCAAATATATTGCCATACTTTAGATCTATCCATCCGTGAGGAGGATGTTCAAGGATCCCTGACCACTAATGACGAAGCTCAGTTCCAATAAAATCATTGTGCTTGAGCTAATGCAGAAATAAACAACTTGAAATCTACAGGGTTGAACCCAAACACACCACATACTTGGGCAATGGACATCAGTAACAGAGGACAGAAGTGCTCGAGTCAATTGTAACCACTGGTATTAATTCGGGGCGCAGACAGTCCATCTCAATGTTATTTGCAACAGGCCTAGGTGGAATGGGGATTCAAGTAGCTCCTCCCTGAAATAGAGCTATAATGTGTGTGAGCTGTTCATGTTTGCCTTTACATGGAAGATGCTCCCGAAGTTTAGCGTTGACTGGGCTAATTAGCATATTGATTGTCCCCATCTATAATCACACAGATTATGATGACGATGAGTATGTCTTGACGTGGTGAAAGAGCGCCAAGATGTATGATGGCCGTGCCGCGAGTGGTGGTGCAATCGTTATCGCGTACAAGACCTGGAAGCTGGAATTATAGGTGTTGGAGGTGGCACTGCAGGAAGTGGCAGATCAGGAGGTGCTGGAGATGGCGGAGAAGGTGTTAGAGGTGTAGAAGATGTTGGAGGTGGAGAAGTAGGGTATGGTATGGTACTAAAACCAGAGGTGAATAAGCTCTGGAATGGTGAGGCTCAGATGAAGAATACATTCTTCTCATCTTTCTGTATGGCCTCCTCTACGTCGACAAACTCCTCAAAGTCAAATTCTCACGTCGATATTGATGCTCTTGCGGTGACAAAGGCACTATTCGATGACAAGGTACTTTGACGTCTAATGCAGGTGATTGCTCAACCATGTATAATCCTTCGACGTCAAGTGGTGTTGGGTAGATGGCAAGCAGCGACCCTTGTGCAACATTCAGCCAGTCCTCGACGGCGAACATGTTGGCGCAATACATTGATACCTTGCCTCGATGCCAAACCTCTCTACGTCGACCGGGACCGATGCAGAAAAACACCTTTGAAGCCTACCACATTCACTGGAGGCCGAATGAAGAGCTTTGGTGGAAGACTGACCTTCCCCTCACTCTGAAGTCCCACTAGCAGACTGTACTGGCTGGCGCCATCTCTCTTCTCTTTGTTGAAGCAAATCTTTTCTTTGTCGCGAAGAGTGGGCCTGGATAACTTCCTGCAGATGTCACAGGTATCATGAAGATAAGCAGGAGGTAGGCAGATGATGCAGACCTCGTGAGGGTCTGTTTTGGCCTTTTACCTGCCACAGCAAGGGCACTTATCAAACAATTAAGGCATTCTGTTTGAGCAAATGCCTCCGTTTTCTGTTAAAAAAAATCACAGGGGGCGTGGCCAAGATGGCGGCGGAGTAAGACGTCTTTTTGAGTCCCTCCGGCGCCGAGCCCAGCTTAGCCTTGTTTAGCACGTTTAGCGGCATGCTTTACGGTCCCACTTGGACTGATTCGGCTCCCTGAAATGGGGGGCCAGCTCCGGTGCCACACACGGGACCTTTGGAGGTCGTAACGGGGTCTCTGGAGCGGCGACGCCACACGGCCCTGAAATCCCCGGCCTAGCGTGTTGGAGGGGCTGGACTTCCTGATCCCTGACGCGGCTCCTAAGCGAGGACTCTGAGGCAGGACGGAGGTGGCGTCGACACCTGCGGCCCCAGCTTTGTTGCCTACCGAGTCTGCTGGCAAAGGGTTGGAGGAGTGAGACGGCGTTGGAATCGGGGGCCGCGGCCGCCGCGTGTCCTCCGGCGGGGTGATCTGGCGGAGTGACGGCATCTTGCCCCCCCTCCTCCCGCTATCTGCTGACCACTCCGGCAAAGTCGCTGCGCCGGAAGGCTTCTTCCCACGGTGTGGTGAGGAGAGACTTGGCAAGGAGTACAGTCCCGGCGACGGCCGACCTGGTCTCCAGGACTTTTTGAGATCCGGAGGCCTGTGATCCCCGGCCTTGCGTTGCTACTGGGAGAGTGTCGGAGGTGGTCGCGGAGTGTTGACAGGAGGAATCTACCGATTTTGGGACTTACCGATTGCTGGGGGTCCAGTACGGAATTGGAGATTGTGGGGAGGCCGCGCCGGAGCGAGGCCTACTGGAGTGGAGGAGCTGGCGCTTCAATCGAAGTCTGATGGCAGAGCGGATTTGGTGACTGCATGGACTCTTCCCCACTGCCCCTAACTTGGCCTGCCGCGACAACTGTGGCCACCTGGCATCTAGGGGGGGCTCGTGTGGGGACTGCCACGCTCTCCCGCTGTGCCTGCAGGTGAAGGTGCGCGGAGCGGCGTTGGGCCCACCCTGAGAGAGCTATTGCATGGGACTTGATAGCGCGGCCTGTGTGGCGCGCCTACACTAGGCTTCGACGGGAGGTGGCGGATTATTGGGGTGCAGGACTCGCCACCTGGAGCTAGGGGGACGCCGCATCCCATGAGAAGTGCCGCGATGTCAAACGCATCCCGCAGCAAGGGGAAACCTGGGAAAGATGGTGCGGCGAAATCTACTCAGCAACCGGCGTCCCCTGGACCCAGCGCGTCACCCAAGAAGTCGGATGATGAGGCCCCAGCGACTAAGGCCTTTATGACGGAGCTCTTTGCCTCCATTAAGGAAGACATTTCGGAACTACGCGCCCAACTTGCATCGGACCTCCGTGAGGTGTGGAGAGATGTTGATGGTATCGGGGAGCGGGTGGCTACCCTGGAGGATCACGATTTAAGTATGGCGAACGATGTCCACCAGTTACAACAAGACATCATTCGTCTCACGGAGCAAAACCTGGACCTCCAATCTCACACGGAAGACCTGGAGAACCGTTCCCGCAGGAACAACATCTGCATCCGCGCTGTACCGTGGGGCGGAGAAGCAGGGGATCTACGGGGTTATGTCCAGGCCCTTTTCCTGCAGGTGTTGGGTGACGATGACGTCCAGGAAATCAGAATGGACAGGGTGCATAGAGTTGGGCTTCCGAGGAGAGGGGGGCCACCTCCGGGCATACTAGTTTGTGTTCATGATTTCCAACTAAAAGAACGCATTTTACGGAAGGCACGGACCATCACTTCCCTGCAATTTCGGGAACACAGGCCGCAGCTCTACCAAGACCTGGCAGCTTCCACCCTCCAGAAAAGGCGGGAGTTCCGTCCGGTGACTGCCTTCCTTCGGGCGCGTGGCGTTTCCTACTCGTGGGGCCATCCATTTCGCATCATCTTTCGGTGGGAGAACAGACTAGCACAGATTCGCTCTCTCCAAGTGGCGAAGGATCTCCTGGGTTTGGACGACGTGACCCCCTCGCAGGAAGCAGGCGGCTGGCCGCCACGGAGGCGCAGGCGCTCCTCCTCATGGCAGAGGGTGGGCCCGGATTTGGACGCCAGACGGCCTGACCGTTCGGCTAGCTTGCTGGAGAGGGGAGATGCGGTGGCCTCGGTGGCTTCGGCGACTTTGGCGTCCTCCCAGCAAAGCTCAGGAGCTGCTTGATCTTTCAGCCGCCAACTGGTAGGTGCCGGAGGGGCGCATGACTTCAGGTACCGTGGGTTTGATTGTACTTTTGGAGAAGACACCCCGGTCCGTGGTCTCTTGGGGCTCCAACTATGGTCCCCCGGCCCCAACCCAGGAGGATTTTTACGAACTACCTTCCACTGGGACTGCTAAGTACATTTGTTTGCTTTTGGGTTTGGTTTTGGTCTTGGGGGGAGGCGGGAGGACACTTTGGGGCTTTGGCGGGGGGGGGGGGGTTGTGGGAGACTGGGGGGAGTTGGGCTGCTAGGTGGTGGCGTCTGGAATGACTGTGTGGTATGCTTCGGTCTTTTTTCATTTGCGTTGATTGTGATCTGGTCTGTCGGGCCTCTGGGAGGGCTTGCTAACTGGGTGGGAGCTGTTGCTGAACCTGAGTTTCCGGGATCTGGGAGGAGTACGGTGCTCAGTGAAGGCCTGGTGCTGTTTGGGGCTTGGGGGTCTGCTTGGCTGCCTTTGGGGGAATGGGAGCGTAGGCAGGTTGTCGGGACGTACATGCAGGGGGGGTCTGATTAATTCCCATGCCGATTAGTGTTGGGACTTGGAATGTTAAGGGCCTCAACTCACCCCAGAAGCGCCCAAAAATTTGGAAATATATCTCCGATCACCACTTAGACATTGTGGGGCTTCAAGAGACCCACTTGGCGCGTAAAGATGAGCTTCGATTGCGTCATAGGCATTTCCCGCTCATTTATAGATCTTCTGCAGCTACTAAACATAGAGGGGTGGCACTTATGTTCCGAGCGTCCCTACACTTCCAACCTATGGGGATCAGCTGTGACAAGGAGGGGCGTTGGCTGATGGTCAAGGGGGTGCTTCATGGTATGATCTGTACTTTTGTGGTGGTGTATGTCCCTAACTCGGGGCAGAATGCTTTTCTCCGCAATCTGTTGGACAGAGCGGTGGATTTTGTTGAGGGGCATGTGATTCTTATGGGGGATTTCAACATGATATGGGACAAGGACTTGGACAGTTCTAGAGCTCAGAGAGCGGGCACTGGGGTTTTTTCTGCGGACACTCAGAGTATGGTTGGTGACCTTGGTTTGATTGATAGCTGGCGATTCCTGCATCCACACACACGAGACTACACATTTTATTCTCATGTCCATCATACCTATTCCCGACTCGATCATATCTTTGTAAGCCAGGCCCTCAGGGGAGATGTCCGTGATTCTAGCGTGTTCCCTCTTTCGGTGTCTGATCATAGCCTACTGGTACTGGGGCTCCACTGGCCGACTGGAGGAGATGGGGCGAGGAAATGGTATTTCCCGCCGGCCCTTGTTCGGGATGACACCTCCCGTAGGGAACTGCGGAAAGCGATAGGGGACTTCCTGGCCTTCAACCCGGCTTCGGACACTTCCCTCTTTAACACTTGGGATGCGAGTAAGGCCTCCCTGCGGGTCACCTGCCGCAGTCTCAACGCCAACCTCAATAGGTTGAGGAGGAAGGAGCGGGAAGATCTAGAAGCGGAGCTGGCTGTTTTAGAACAAGCCCACAAAACCAATCTGTCTAGATTGACCCTTAGACCACTGACTGCTGTACGGGGTAAATTGAAGGCCCATTATAATAACCGTGCAGAGTTTACCCTCCTTCGGCTTCGGCGTATTTCCTACTCACAGGGGAATAAAATAGGCAAGCACTTGGCTCGTCAACTACGGGACAAGAGGGAGAGAGATTATATAGGAGGCATCCTGGACCCCACTGGGTCGTTACACCACAGAGATGTGGACAAGGCCAATATCTTTGGCCGTTTTTATGAGGCACTATATAGGGATGACTCCCTAGATCAAGTGGCTCAGGATCGTTTTTTGGCTGACCTTCCCATCCCGCGGGTGTCGAAGGAGTGGAATGAACATCTTGCTGCCCCCATCTCCAGATCAGAGGTGTTGGATGCTATCAGGGATCTGAAGCTCCACAAGGCACCGGGACCCGATGGATACACGGCGTTGTTCTATAAATCATTTGTATCGGAACTTTGTGACATCTTGGCGCCCCTCTTCAACGAAATGGCAGCCACGGGACGAACCTCGGGCTCTATGGCGGAAGCTGTGATCACGGTGATTCCCAAGCCGGGTAAAGATCTATCTCAGTGCTCGTCATATCGCCCGATAGCTCTTCTCAATGTTGATGCTAAACTATATTCCACCATCATAGCACGCAGGCTTCAGGACCTGATGCCGGCAATAATACACCCAGATCAATCGGGATTTATTAAGGGCCGCCAGACGCAGGACAATCTGAGAAGAGTTATACATCTCATAGAGAAAGCCTCTCGGTTCCGTATCCCAGCAGTACTGGTGGGGTTGGATGCAGAAAAGGCCTTTGACCGAGTGGATTGGGGATTTCTATTCCGCACTCTGGAGGCCTTTGGCTTCTCACGCCAAGTTATCACCATGATTCGTGCGAACTACAGCACTCCCAACTCCAGGGTGGTAATTAATGGTCACCGCTCCGCCAGCTTCGCTCACTCCCGGGGAAGTAGGCAGGGCTGCCCTCTATCACCCCTCCTTTCTGCTTTAAGCATTGAACCACTGGCCCTTGCGGTGCGTGAGAGGGAGCAAATAAAAGGAATCCCCCTTTACGGGGTAACAGCATAAAATCTCCCTTTTCGCGGACTATGTGTTGCTATCGGTGGGGGACCCGGCTCAATCTCTGCTGCACATACAATCATTGCTCTCTGACTATGAGGTAGTGGCCGGATTCAAAGTTAATTTCGACAAATCGTATATCTTGAATTTGACGCTCCCGCCAGCCGAGTTGGAGCGACTCCGCCCGCTTACGCCACTGGCGTGGGCACCGGCCTCCCTGCTGTATTTGGGTGTGCGTTTGACACCTTCCATTGGGTCCCTATTCGAAGCAAATTTCCCTCCTATGCTATCGGCGGTACGTGGGGAACTGGACCGCTGGAAGCCGAAATACATCTCCTGGCTGGATAGGATCCATGCCATTAAGATGGTTCTCCTCCCCAGGTTTTTATACCTCTTCCAGGCGCTCCCCATTCCTATAGAGATGGACTTCTTCCGGCGCCTTAAGACTCTATTGCTGAAATTCATCTGGCAGGGAGGCCGGGCACACCTTTCCTATGCAACTCTGCGGCGCCCGCGGGAGGAGGGGGGGGGGTTGGTCTCCCTGATATGCATTTGTACTACAAGGCTGCACAGTTGCGGGTGCTGGTGGAATGGTCACAGCAAGAGTCTGAGAAACACTGGCTGCACATGGACAGGAGTGTGGCGGGAAGGTCGATCTGGGATCTGGCCTGGAAACCCAAAGTTGACAGGCCCAGAAACGCCTACATCAGCACGCCCACGGGCACTGTCCTGAAGGTGTGGGACACAGTGACGGGGGATGAGCGCTGGACGACGTTCCCCTCTCCATTTACTCCTCTGCATTTTAATCCGGCCTTTCCGCCGGCGCTGCAAGAGGGGCCGTTTCGACTCTGGAGAGAGGGAGGTTGTAGAGCCCTTACGCACCTGTTTCACGGCACGGAGCCACTCTCATTTCCTAATTGCATGCGTGACTATGGCCTTCCTTCTACGGAGCATTTTAGGTATGCCCAACTGATCCACTGGGCTACCTCGACGGGACTGCGAGAAGCGGCAACTAGACCGCCCTCACTCTTCGAGGCCTTTCTCTTACGAACTGCCACGATGAAGGGAACAATTTCCTTTCTATATAAACTCTTGCTTCGTACGGCGATCTCTCCCCGTCCACGTTACATGGACCACTGGGAGGGCCTTTTGGGTAGGGACATAACGGAAGGAGAATGGAAAGGTCTCTGGCGTGACATTAGGACTCATAATCACACCGTGGATTTACGGGACGCCCACTTTAAAACTATGTTCGACTGGTACCTGTACCCCTCAAAACTGCATTGCATCTTCCCGGCGTCTTCGGACCGCTGTTGGAGGGGCTGTGGTCTGTTAGGAGATTTTAGCCACATTTGGTGGGATTGTCCGGTTATACGGCCCTTCTGGACCGAGATCTTGTCACATATCAAAGAAATATTGGGATACCCGATCCCGGATTCCTTGTCCTTTGTCATGTTGGGCCTGCGGGACTTGCTATTGGAGCACCAAACGAAGGAGGACAAACAAGTCTTGTGGCTCTGTCTGGGAGCAGCTAAGCTTACATTGGCTGCGGCCTGGAAGAAACCGACGGCCCCGGCTCGGTCTTTGTGGCATGCAAAGCTATGGAGGTGGATGAGCATGGAGAGAATGGAGGACATCTTCCTGGGCAACTTTAAGAACTTTATGTTTCGGTGGGGACCCTTGGTCCGATTTTTATCGCGAGGTTTGCCGTCTGCGGTCTGCCCATCAGCCCTGCGAGCCCTTCATCTTTTTCAGATTTAAGTAGGTTGTGTGATAGTGCGACTGTGAATGAGAATGTATGTTGGCGCCACCACCTTGGGGGGAGGGGGGAGTTCGGGGATGCGGGATGGGGGGAGTTGGGGGGGGGGGTTTCTGTCTTTGTTGCGGCACTGCATAGCTGCGGGGAGATTTTGCTTACCCAGGGGTTCTCGGGACCCGTGAACTTGCTAGATGGACTTTCTCCTTGGAGGGGGCAGCCGAGGCATCCGGAAACGTATGATTGTCAGTTCCTTGACTATTGCTGGCTTTCCTTGCATCCAGGACAGCCTAATTGTTGGAGAACATCATAGCAGATGCTTCTGTCTGAGACTCTTCCCAATCCTGCATATGTAATACTGCAATATTGCCGCCTGTCTTCCTCTCTCTTTTTCTTTCTCTGTGTTTCCTTCTTTCTATTTACTATGCAATAAATAAAAATTAAAAAAAAAATAATAAATAAATCACAGAAAACAATAGAAAAGCAAAAAGACATTGTGTAGAAGTTGTCACTAATATTTTTTCAGAAAAAAATCCTATAAAAAAGTCAAGCTCAATGCTTCTGGGTCCTGCCAGCAGGAGCCAGAAAAAAGAACTGAAGTAACGGCCAGCTGCTGGGCATGATGGGATACTAGTGGTCTTTGGCTTCCTAAAGGCATATCTTCTTTTTAGTTTGTGAAGGAGATTTGTACGGTTTCCAAGTATCTCAAATTATACTCGCTTTTAATGTATTTGCCCTTTTTTGACTTCATGATGAAATAAGCTGGCAATATTAGCCTAGGTGTATAGGCAGCATTATCTGTGTTTTTCTTAAGTGTCTTCACAGGCCATCCTGAAGAACGGCGAAAGTCTCTACTTAAGAAGAAATATATTGAAGAACTGCTCTGGGGTCCTGCAGGTGGGCGGAAATATTCAGTGCTTAGGGCTATTCATGGAAATCCCAAGGAGAACCATAAATAGAAGTTTGGACAGCATTAACATATAGACACACATATTACCTTAACTGTGACAATACCCTTCTCTGATCCATAATGTGGTACTGTAAACTGACAGCCAAAGGGTTTGTGCTGCAGGGGGTTGGGCCTACTTATCCCAAGGACAAAATAAACATGAAAAAATGTTATCCTTGACCCCAAATAAAAATTTCAGGGAGTTGGGTTGTAGAATTTACACACCCCTGGGTGGGATGTTGAGTGAGGAAGTTCGGGTTCCCAGGTGCAGAGTGGTGGCGGCAACGGGCAATTTTCCTGTTTACAGGAGTCCCTGTGCTGGGCTTTGACCAGGTTCCCAGTAGAACACATTAAGTGCTTCATTAAAAGGGAGCAAGGGTTTGGAAGAAGCAGCTCTAGCACTTCTGCAATCAACCAATCAATCCATTTGTAGAGCGTGCTACTCACCCGTGAAGGTCTCAAGGCTTTAAGGGCCGCAGGGGTGGAGGGGGGAGAGGGAAGGCAGGTACTGGTCGAACAGCCATGTCTTGAGGCGTCTACTGAAGGTCAGCAGGTCCTGGGTCTTGTGTAGATGGGCGGGGAGGGTATTCCATGTCTTTGCGACAAGGTAGGAGAAGGATCTGCTGCCGGTGGTCGTTCGACAGATGCGTGGGACAGTGGCGAGGTCAACGGAGGGAAGTTGGCGGTTCGGGTGTAGAAGGACAATCATTCGTTGAGGTATGCTGGTCCGGCGTTGTGGAGCGCTTTGTGCACGTGGGCGAGGAGCCTGAAGGTGATCCTCTTGTTGACTGGGAGCCAGTGCAGGTTTCTTAGGTGGGTGGTGATGTGGCGAGGGAGTCAGAGGAAAAGGCGTGCGGAGGCGTTCTGTATGCGCTGGAGATTATTCTGGAGTGTAGCCGTGGTTCCTGCGTAGAGTGCGTTGCCGTAGTCCAGCCTGCTGCTGACAAGAGCCTGGATGACCGATCTCCTGGTTTCATGGAATCCATCTGTAGATTTTACGGAGCATATGGAGGGTGTTGAAATAGGAGGAGGAGACGGCATTGACTTGATGGGTCATGGCGAGGGTAGAGTCCAGGATGAACCCCAGATTGCGTGCGTGTTTAGTGGGTGTCAGGGCAGGTCGGCCACCAGGAGCCATTCCATGCAGAGGGGGTGGATCCGAGAATGAGGACCTCCATCTTGTCAGAGTTCCCTTTCAGGTGGTTGGTCTTCATCCATTCTGCGACGGCCTTTATTCCCATGTGAAGGTTGGGTTTCACGATGGCCGGGTCTTTAGTGAGGGAGAGGATCAGCTGTGTGTCTGCAAAGATATTAGTCTTGATTGCCACTAAATGCAGCTCGAGATCCAAGGCCTACGCTGCTCTTTCCACCACCAGGGTATAAGACGCTCCCAAGGGGGACACAGGATTTGGGCCCGCTACCACCTGGATGGAGGGGTCAGGAGGATAATGCCTAGAGGGGCATTTTAGATTTGGGGTCATGATCTGGGACTTTTTGCCTGCCTATTAACTCTAAAAGTGCAAATGTGTCTACATCATAAAGCTGACACCTTAAATACCTAAGAGTGGCTGGTTTCTCTCTCTTTTTTAACCGATGCTGCTAACCCAAGTACAGCTGGAGTGTAAGTAAAGTTTATTTGGCTATGTATGATATTGTATTAATATTATATTGCAATCTTACTGTTTAGAATATGAATGCGATTAATTTTGGAGATGTTGCTGTGTATATTTATTCATTTGTGATACTATGAACTTGTATGGTAAATAGCAATAAGAATATAATATGAAAAAAGGAATAAGATGCTCCCTTCCTCCGTAGCCACATCTGGGGATGTGTCCAGACCACTGGCATCCCGAGTTCCTCACATCAGTCCATTTCCTGACCTTGAAACTGTTATTCTATAGGGTTCAGTGACCCCTCCCATTTTTTACCAAAGTCTAGCCCTACAGAATAAGGCTCAGGCACTAACCCAGGACCTATTGGTCCTGTCACCCCCGGAATCAGCGGCGGTCTATGCCATTCCGGCTCCGTGTTGGATTCTTCGATGTACAGAGGGCTGGCGCTGCCAGTGGGTGAAGGAAGCATCAGCGTTGGGGCTGGCGTTGGGGGAGGTCATTGTGGCATGACTGGCGCCAGTACAGATTGGGATCGGATCCATCAGAGCAGAGGCCGGACCTAAATCCAATGGGGTCCCTGTCACCCCACAGGGCCTGAACGTGCGCCGGAGGGGTTGGTCCGCTCACATACGTGGCGCATGGCCTCGCAAAATTTGTTTAAATGTGGGTCACCCTGGCTCCTGGAAAAGGTGGGAGGCGCGGAGTCGGCCCTGGCAACGATGCTAAAGAACTGTGGCTCAAACATCGATACTTATTCATCCCTTCAGCTGAGGTCGAAGCATGATTCGACACCTTGTGCTTCTTATGCTTCTTTCCCAAACGTCCTGATGAAGTGGAATGAAAGGAAGACGACTTGGGGTTTCTGTAGCAGTTTTGCGACCTCCCTCTTGATCAGAACTGAGACCTCCGAGGAATCGTGTAACTCGCCGTTGCCTGCCGGGCCACCAGCAGCTTAGGGACTGCTCTCTCAAAGCCTTTGGTGCCATGGCGGCCTGGCAGTCCGAGCACGACTTGTATCATGGTCACGCTCGAGACAGAACAGATACAACAGATGTGGGTCCATAACCAACATGGCACGATAACAGGCGCCACACTGTTTAAAACCTGTCTTCTCAAAGACATCACCTCGACACACCAGGAGGAAAAAGTATTCATAAAAGTATTTTGACAAACAGCAAACAAATTCCGTCAAAAAGCAACAGAGGGGTAGCTCTTTCTCCAGATCAGCACTAACTGGTGTGGAAAGAAAAGAAATGAAATCAGTGCACCGAGGTGGTGCCTATAGAGGCAACACGGACATCACTTCTGGCAAGGATGAAGCCATGTGGAGCTGATTGACATCACCTACCAGCACACAGGGATACTGTTCACTCAAAATTCATCTGGATCAAGACTGACGGCTGGGAAATTCGAAGGTAAGGAATCTGCAGCTAGATGACTAAACTGTGATGTCACAATGAGGATCATAAAGTCCTATAAGGAAACAAAGTCCCAGGACATGCCTTTACTGGGTGAATTACTCCCCTGGTCATGCCGATATTGAGATTGGTTGCAGTAGCAGCATTCTGACCAGTATGACTCCTTGAAGCTGTACTGGCAGTTTTTCAATCTTACATGGAGCTGTGTGTATGGCTACATTGTCCTATTTTACCCTTTCATCCCCAGGTAACTTTTATATGCTTATTATAGGGCTTAATGTTTTAAAGTCGCGATGCAATTGGTCAGTACAGGGTTTTAAGTAGGGTGTAAATCATTCATTTCATATAAAAAGATATGGCTTTTCGAAAAGGAATATGAAAAACAATCTATTATTTGCTGTGCCTATTTTCTAAATATGTTGGAGTTAGCATCTCAAAGAGTGTGTGTGCTATGATAACTTAGAGGGACTGACTCACTGCCAACTCCCAAGGCAGCAGCGCTAGTCCTAAACTTGTAAGGCTAGAGGTAGAGCAGATTTTCACAGAATAACCCACCACCAACCTTCCAACCATTAACATCTGCTTGCCTAGATTTAGAATAATATAACTATAGTAAAGAACTCTCCCCACACAAAGTAACTTGAAGAGTAATATCTTCTGTGACAGCCTGGTAGACTTCTCAACTGACAATATAAACAGTAGGTTCCAGCACATTCAAACTGTCGTGGAATGAGGAAGTTACCAAGGAAGAGAAGGAACAAGGGAACAAAGGTAAGAGGGATAAAGTGGGGCAAACCATTACACAGAAAATACAATTTATATATGCATTAAACAATGTCTCTAAACTACAACAATACCACTTTTTAAATCCTCAAAATCAGCTATTATCTAAACTTTATTTTCATTTATAATGGCTTACTTTTCACTTGTACTAAACTTTGTAAATTTTCATCAAAGACTAGTGGCTTGACATGTTGGAACAGGTAAACCTTTAAATGCTTATTTAATGCATCTGCTTTTCTCCTATAAATAAGATGCCATTTTTGGAAGATAGTTTGATGCAACATTAATGAAATCTCATTGTTACAGTTATCTTTCCCCTTCACAAATGTATCTCTAGAAACATTATCTGTACCCATTGACTCAGAATCCTATAATTTTAAATTAATTTATATTTGCTTATAACATCTTGTTAGAAGGATTTTATTTTATTGGTTAGGTGGAATGTTCTATGTTTTAACCAAAGTTTTGATACTTATAAAACAACAAAGCATGATAAAAGTAAGAAGGATGTTTTCTTTTACCTGGTCACCATATTTTTTAAATTAAATATAATACCTAATTTAATGACTATAACTTATAACGACAGATTGAATTGTCCCCAAATTAAAATGTTATAAAAATCAGCAATTCTTCTCTATTAAAGCTATCAAATAATATTCATTATGCTATACAGCTGTCCATTGTACTCATATAACATGCTAATCTTCATCACTTTCTCATAATTTTCATATCTATTACTCCATACTATTTTCTTTTTTTTGGCTTTTCTATACTCATTTTCAACACTTTCTTCTTTGGTTTAATACCTTTTAAAATGTGCAAATATGTTTCATTATAACATGAACTAAATATAGGCCATCTAGTTAATTTATACAGCTTACTGAATATTGAAATAATTGGATTATTATTTCGCATAGGGGAATACCCATCTTAATGAACAATCACAACACTTGTCATGGTGAACTCTCAAAGTCACCAAATTACCTGGCTGGCTTAACAGAGAGCAATGTGTAAAGTATTTATGCAGTACATAACAGTATAAAGTCATAATATAAAACAATAAAAATCCCAAATCGTAGTAGAAAAAAAGAGTAAAATGTAATAAACAAAAGGACATCAAAATGACAAAAATCCAAAGAGCACAAAGCTCCAATGATAGTCAATGGTTCTAGTAGATTGGGATCTGTGGGCAATTTCTGGGTGGCCATGATGGAGTGCAGACCAGATACACCAACCAGGTTAGGCCAGGAAACAGATTTACCTTCTGATTTAGTCATTTAAATCAAATCCATCATAGGAGTATGCATCTAAAGCCTATCCAGGATCTCAAGGGGGGCTTTAGATACACAAATACCTACAATATGTAAGGTAAAGGACAAACAATTGGTGCAGTTGCCACTGGTCAGCTGGGTATTTGCAGGAAAAGATTTATTGTTGCTTGTTGTATCTATGTAGCTTAAACATTATCTCAGCCGTATGACCCATGGAGTTCAATTCTTTGTCCTTTGTACAAGAGGGAACAGCTCCAATAAGTGTTCTCAAGTAAGTGCCTGGTGGTGCCACACTTATTCCTGGCACTAGCTAGTAGGTGGGAATGACTCTTGGGTACATCCTAACTAATAGGGTAAAGTTCTTGAAGCCAACCCTACCCACTTTAAGCATTTTCAAGATGATAACAGTATTCAGCCACATTAAACTTGGGCTCAGAAGATTGGGTGCATGTGGGGAGAGTACTATGGTAACCCTTGTGTCCTCCCACATCTAACACTGAAATCTAGTTTGAGGCAGCCGCTGTATGCATAACTTACCAGAAGCAAAGGTCTGGTAGGACAAAAGCAGAGTACTAAAGCAACCAGACTGTGGATCCACAATAATTTTCTTACCATCTTCTTCTCTCCCCATTGAAATGTGCCCCAAGTGCTGCGTGAGCTGGGCAGTCCTGTCAAGCTCGACTCGACATGCAAGCAGGATTTGACACTCCAGTGTCAAAACAGATGCCCACAGCCCCCACCCTGCATTTTCAGGAGTAATCTCTGCCGCATCAGGTCAACCTATTGCGTGCTCCTGGGAGGCATTAAACTCTTACACAAATTTTGGGCAAAACTGGCTGGGAGAGGATAGAGCAGGGCTCTTCAACCTTTTTGATAGTGAGAGCTACTTCTGATCAGTGAAAATAGTCCTGAACTACTAATGTCTTTGATCATTGATACAATAGTGACCACATCAGATATGACCAAAATAGTGACCACAACTTGCAGGATCAGAGTAGCGACCACCCAGGTGTAAATCACACATTAAACTATACTTACGTATATATACTTTCTTTCACAATGTTGTGGCCGTCAATATTCTGACTACATTATGATAGAACGCTGACCACCCCAAAGCATAAGACACTTACCACGATCAATTATTGGAAAATTGTATCAATATAAAAAGCCTCCACATGACTAACGGAATAACATCAAATCGACAAGTGCCCACTGGCACAAAAGAGATACTAATAGCTATAAATCTCCCATAAAAAGAGCAGCTTTACATTTAAATGTAGTTTGGATTCTCATTCTTTTTTTTCCCCAAACATTTTCAAATTACTCTATTTTCGATCAAAAATGCCTTTTTCATTTTAAGTAAAACAGTCGAAGAGCCTCTTGTGTTTTTCACACACTGTAGGAAAGGTTGTGTAGGGCTTACAAAAGAACAAATCTCCATGTGACTGCAAATAGAGAGAGGAGACGTGATTATATTTCAAGTCCTGCATGTTGTCAGTGTGAAGTCTAGAGATATATACTGCTGCCTTCTTCAATGTGGTTAGACATTCTGTATTGCATAGTGTGCTGTACTGCACCTCAGAGAGCTACTTCCAGGGTACTGGCGAGATGCTAGTAGCTCCTGAGCTACCCGTTGGATACCCCTGGTCTAGAGAGTCAATGCAAATAAGCCTCCAGGAAGTCAGACAGGTAAAAGGTAACTTTCTAAATGTTACCTTTCTTTAATATTTACATATACTGGTTTTAACATCTATATATCTCCCCTCGCCTCATTAGTGGAATCCTTCGAGGGTTGGATAAAACTCAGCTTCTTCTTTAAATCAGTCAGTTAGTCAATTGGGGGATTTGTCAAGCGCACCACTCACTCATGAGGGTCTCAAGGCGCTGAGGGTGGGTGTGGGCAGCTCCGTTGGGGTTATTCGAAGAGCCAGGTCATGAGTTCCTTTCTGACTTGGTGCAGTGTCTGGCTCTATCGGAGGTGAAGGGGGAGTTGTTTCAAGTCTTGGCTGTGAGGTAGGAGAAGGATCTTCCACCTGCTCTGGTCCTGTAGAATCATGAAAATGTGGCTAGGGAGAGGTTGGCTGAGCTCCGTTGGGGTTATTCGAAGAGCCAGGTCATGAGTTCCTTTCTGACTTGGTGCAGTGTCTGGCTCTTTCGGAGGTGAAGGGGGAGTTGTTTCAAGTCTTGGCTGTGAGGTAGGAGAAGGATCTTCCACCTGCTCTGGTCCTGTAGAATCATGAAAATGTGGCTAGGGAGAGGTCGGCTGAGCAGAGGTTTCTGTTGGGCGTGTGGAAGGAGATTCGATCATTGAGGTATTGGGGTCTGGTATTTGCGGAGGGCCTTGTAGACGTGTGTAAGCAGCTTGAAAGTCATTCTTCTTACGAAGGGGAGTCAGTGGAGGTCACAGAGGTGTTGGGTGATGTGGATGTGTCGTGGGGTATCGAGGATAAGTCTGTCTGTGGTGCTCAGGAGTTTGCGGAGGAGTTTTTTATTGATTCCAGAGTAGAAGGCCAAGCCATAGTCCAGTCTGCTGGTAATAAGTGCGTGAATGATGGTTTTCCTGGAGTTGGGGGGTCCACTTGAACGTCTTGCATAGTATGCGCAAGGTGTTGAAGCATGGGGATGATACGGTATTGATTTGGCAATTCATGGTGAGTGATCAGTCAAGTATGATGCAGAGGTTGCGTGCATGGTCCATTGGGGTGGGTGGGTCTCCGAGGGCAGGGGGCAACAGGTGTTGTTCCATGCAGAGGGGGTGGAGCCGAGGATGAGGACTTCTGTTTTCTCCGGGTTGAGTTTCAGGCAGCATTTCCTCATTCAGGTCGCAAAGGCTTTCATCCCTTCTTGGAAGTTGTGCCTGGTGATGTCGGGTTCCTTGGTGAGAGAGAGGATGAGTTGGGTGTCATCGGTGTAGGAGACTATGTTGATCCCATGGTTTTTGACTGTGGTTGTGAGGGGGCCAAGTAGATGCTGAAGAGTGTGGGGCTAAGGTAGGATCCTTGGGGTACTCCGCATATGACCTCTGTTGGTTCTGAGAGGAAGGGCAGGAGTCTTATTCTCTGTGTTCTGCCTGAGAGAAATTATCGTATTCAGTCTAGGGTCTTTCCTTGGATGCAGGCGTCGTGGAGCCTGGCGGCTAGTGTGCGGTGGGAGACGGTGTTGAAGGCTGCTGATAGGTCCAGGAGGATGAGGGCTGCAGTATGGTCTTGGTCGAGGAGGGCGCGGATGTTGCCGGTGGCGGCGAGGAAGGCCGTCTCGGTGCTGTGGCGGCTGTGGAATCCAGATTGAGAGGTGTCTAGGTGGTTGTTGATTTCTATGAAGTGTGCTAGCTGGGTGTCGACGGCTTTTTGATGACTTTGGCAGCAAAAGGAAGCAGTGAGATGGGCCTGAAGTTCTTGAGGTCCGTCGGATCTGCGGAGCGCTTTTTTAGGAGGCGGTTGTCTTTGGTGGGATTCCAGTTGTCGGGGAATGTGGTTGTCTCAAGGGAGCAGTTGATAGTTCAGCGTAGCTTGGGTGCAATGGCAGTGGAAGATGTGTGGCAGGCAAGGATCAGAAGGGGCTCCAGAGTGGACGCTCTTCATTGTCTTTAGAGTGTCTTCTGTGGTGAGAGGGGTCCAGGTGAGAAGGGTCTGTTGGTTGGCGTCGTTAGAGGTGGAGGATGGGGCAGTGCAATTATCTTGGTCGTCCAAGTTGTTGTAGTGTCTTGAAAAAAGGAGCTGAATTTGTTGCAGAGGTCTTGGGAGGGAGAGAGGGACGTCAGATGTTTCGCTGTTGGGTTTGGCAAATTCTTATATGATGGCAAAGAGTTCCTTGGAGTTGTCGGCGTTGGAGAGGATTCTGTATTGGATGAAGTTTTTCTTTGTTGTTTTGTTGAGTTGGTGGTGTGTTGTGATGGCTGTTTTGTAGTTGGAGCGTGCTTTCAAGGGGTATTGCGGATTCCCCACACCACGTCTTTTCCAGTCCTCGGCAGGAGCGCTTGGATTCTTGGAGAGTCGAAGTAAACCAGTTGGCTTTCTTGTGTCATCTCGAGGTGTTCAGGAGGGGGGCGCGAGAGTTGGCGCAGTTGGCAATCCATTGGTAGAGGTTGCTTGCCGCTGTGTAGGAATCTGCCGTAATTGGGGGTGGAGTGTAGGTGAGGTGTTCTTTGGAGACTTTGTTCCAGCTTCTGCGTGGGGGCGGCTCATTTGCTTGTGTGCGGTGGGTTTCATAAAGGAGAAATGGATGCAATAGTAGTCGGTCCAGAGCAGTTCCGTTGTGTGGCTGAAGTGAATGCTGGTCCTAGGGTGAAGGTGCGGTCGAGTGTGTGTCCTACTGTGTGAGTCAGGGTGAAGACAAGTTGCTTCAATCCTATGTTGGTGAGGTTCTCTAGGTGGGCGGTTTGTGTTGGGGTCGCTGTGGTTGTCTAGGTGGAAGTTCAGGTTACGAATAGCATGTAGTCTGTAGAGGCGAGGGTGTGGGGTGCGATGAGGTCGGCGATGATGTTGGTGAAGGGGGTGCGGGGTAAAATTGGAGGTCTGTAGATGAGAATTCCGCAGAGCACCGTTCTGGGGTTGGGCTGGATCTGGAGGTGGATGTGTTCCATGAGGGGCGAGGCGTCGTCTGAGTTGTTGGTTGTCAGTCGGAGGGAGCTTTTGTAGACAATGGCGAGGCATCCTCCTCGACGGTTGGTGCGGTCTTTTCTTAGGATCTTGTATCCGTGTGGGACAGTGGTTGCAATGGGTGAGGAGCTGGCCTCGGTCAGTTCTCTGTGAGGAACGTGACGTTGTACGTGTGAGTGTTGAGTAGGTCCGCGATTTTTAGTGTGTCTGTGCAGGGAGTGTAGGTTGAGGAGGATGCAGCTCAGTGGTTTGAGAGCTGTGGCGTCCGGTGGGTTGGGGGTTGCTGCTGGGGTCCGGAGGTGGGTGTGGTGGCAGGAGATGGGGCATTGGTGTTGCTCTGCATCAAGAGCTGGCAGTTGTTGTGTCTGGGGTTGAGTGTGTGGAGAGTGCTGGAGTCATAGCGGCAGGGGGTCGCGGGACCAGGTTCCCTGGTGCTGGTCGGAGTCTGGCGCAGATAGGCTTGCCTTTTACGCGGCCACCATTAAGTAGGGGCCGGGCAATCAGCCGGGAGCGACACGCTGGGGGGAGGGCCACGGGGGCAGCAGCGGCAGGGAGCGCGGGAAGAGAGAGCAGGGAGGGCAAGAGGGAAAAAGAGGCAGAAAGTGAAAAGGCAAGGAGAAAGAGGCACAAAAAGATGAAAAAAGGCCAAAGAGAAAGAGATGAAAAAGGGCAGAGACACAAAATTATAAATGGCAAAGAGAGAGAGTCAGACAAGAGAAAAGGCAAACAAAATAAAAGGCAAACAAAATAAAAGGCAAACAAGAGAAAAGCAAAGGACACAGAACAGAGCGGAATAGCAGAAGAGAAGGTGCTCTTCCACTAGAACACCAGGGATAAGGCGCAGGCAGGAGCCTGTGGTGGAGGAGGGCCTCAAACACCTACCTGAGGAGCTCAAGCTGGTGATAAGGGCAAAGCCTTAACAGTGGAGCTGCACGGGGTAGAGCAGTGACTCTGACCAGGAGGACAAGGATACCACAGAGTTCTTCTAAGCCTTTTAAGAACTGTTTGGCAGCTGTTTTAAGTGGATTGGGGCCGGCAAACTTCAGTGTAACCCTGGAAAAACAGAAACCCTGCTACTTCGATCTTCCATGTCAAGCTGGGACAGGGATGCTGGTCAGAGTAATCCGAACCCTCCTCCTACCACTCTGGCACAGAATCTAGGGTTTACGTTTGATTCTAGCCTCTCCAAGCTCTCACAGATTTCTACTATAGTCAGTTCATGCTTTGTTTTATTAAGATTGTTAAAAAACGTTTTTTAAGACTGTTCCCTTTCCGGGCAGAGAGGACAGTAATCCATGCTGTAATCCCGTCACACATAGATTATGCTAATATATCCTGCACCTGGGTCTGCCTGACTATCTGCTCAAGAGATTGCAGATTGTACAGAAAGCAGCAGCTAGACTACTCTTAAAAGTGCCTAGGTGTTTGTCAATTGCTCCCCATCTGAAGTTGACCTATTGGCTAGCTGTGAAGGAGAGAATTCAGTTTAAGGCACTAGTCTTGGCTCACAGAACTTTTTATGGTACATTACAGAAGGCTACATCATTCTCACCTGTCTAGAGCCCTTTGTTCGGCCAGATGCCAACTTACTTCAGTGCCAAGGATCAGGTGAAAAAAGTGGGGAGGGGTGTCATCCTCCTATCTGCCGCTCAAGCATGGAACCAACTCCAGCAACATTGCTGCAAGATTAGGGGGGAATATCTCTTTAGGAAAGCTGTGAAAACGTAGCTATTCTAGTGGGTATTTTGAGGGGTTTACACTGTGGATGCAGTAAACTGTTGCAGTTTATTTAGCGCCTGGACACACTTATGTATAGTTGCCGTGCTTTATAAATTCCTGATGGATTAATTGAAATCCAGCAGGACTGAACAAACAAAGTGCCCGTCACAATGGACCTGACCCTCTAGGCAGTAGTGCATGGTAAATGTGCACAGAGATGCCCATGTTGCTGTCTAACAGATGGCCAGGGCAAGGACTACACGGGCTACTGCAGTGGTCGCAGCCTTGGCTCTGGTGGTATGAGCATGCAAGCCCTCACGATGTTGCTTCTTGGCCAATGCATAGCAGATCATTATGCAGAGTACTGTCCATCTAAAGATGGTCCCTTCTGCACAGCTTTCTCTTTTTGTGCGATCGTCAACCCAGAACTCTTTTGTGCTATCAAAGTAGAACAACGCTCTTATTGAGTCCAGTGGAATCTCTCCTCCTCTTTTAAAGGGTAAGGCCGAGCAAAGAAGGTAGTGAGTGTGATGTTCTGGCATTCATTGAAAAGAGTCACAATGTTTGAGAGGAAGGAGGCATGTGTCTGGAGTACCAACTAGTCTGCATAAAAGGTGGTGTAGGGAGGGTATATAGAGATTGCCTGCAATTCGCTGATGCGCTTGGCCAATGGAATGTCCACCAGAAAAGCAGTCTTGATGGTTAATAACCAGAGAGGGTAGTTGTGCAGTGGCTCAAAGCGAGTGCACAATAAGTAGCTCAAGACTATGTTTAAGCCCCACTGGGGAACAATGAATGCCTGTGGGGAAACATATGTTGCAAACCATTGATGAATCTAGCGAAAACATGTGACTTTAACAATTTCTTTTTTTTTTTTGATTTTTATATAGCGCGAACTAGGCTTGAGACATTGGGTATCCGAGCGTTTTACATGAGCACCAGTTTCGTAATATGAGGACACATTCATTTTTGCTAGGCACGGGGAGAATAGGTGATTTGCCTAGAATCACAGGATGTTGAGCGTCAAAAAAAAACTTGAACAAAAAAGATTAGTCCGGCAATAGCAAAAATGCTGAAATGAGTGACAAGTACCTTTAACTGTGCCCAGAACAGAGCCCTGCAAGGATAAAAACAAACAGAAGAACCTGAGGAAGGGGTGCCAACAGAGGATTAATGTTCCTAGATGCACACCATGTCACAAATGTATCCCAGCAGCAGGCGTATACTGACTTGGTGGAGTGACGCCTGGCTGCCAGAATAACATTACAGACTTCAGGAGGAAGGTCGAAAACTGTCATCACTTGTGAGGAAATGGAGTGTATTAATATATGGTGTGGTTGTGCAACTCGTGTAATACACTTACCAACCTCTTTCGCACCAGTAGGTTTCCCCGGTCAAAACCTCAGCTAAGTCCAGGATAGCTATATCACTGAGCAAGGCTAACAAAGAGGAACTAGAGTAAAGTGTTTAAAAAGCAGTAAAACAATTGAAGAAGAAATCAATACGACAGAAGAAACTCAAAACCAATTTATAAAAATAGACAATTTTTATAGGAATTTACGCACTAGAATGAAAAGATCCACTTGAGGGATTTGGAGATATAGATTTTAATAGGATTGATAACTCAAAGCATTTTCACTCAACCAGAACCCTAGGCCAATTCCAAACATTTCACGCTTAGTAACGTTTTCAAAGAAAATTGGGAACTAGCCTATTTCGAAAACTGACTGAGAGAAATACTTTGCTCCAATACGCCAGCTACCACCCGAGAGGACTCGGAGACGGTTTGCCTTTTGGACAATTTCTCCGAATTAGGTGTAACTGCAAGTGGCGTCACGACTACTTCAGGGAAGCTGATGTTCTAACTAAAAAAACGTATCTCTAGGGGATACCATAAACGACTGGTTTCAAGAGCGTGGTACAGCCACAGAGAGCATCTCCTCTCCACCCAAACCAAACAATCCTCTAGGAGAATTCCTTTTGTCTCCAAATTCAATCCAAACAGCAACAAAGTGGCCAAAATAATCAAGAAGAATTGGTCAATCCTCCGTCCCTTTGAACCCTTCCAGGATGAACCTCTCTTCTCATACCAAAGAGGAGACAACTTGGCCAACCACCTGGTGCGGGTCATCACCTGGCCGGAAAAAACTCCAGATCACCACAGCATTACTGCAGCATGGGGGATGCCACCAGTCTTGGGCCACTTCAAATGGCAGAGCTGTTCAGTGTGCGAACTTACGACCAACACCAAAGTATTCCAATACAAGAATAAAACCCAGACCCTCACAAGCCACACCAATTGCAGATCTACCAATGTTGTATATGCCATTGAATGTCCATGCAAACATTTGTACATTGGCAAAACAACACAAACCATCAAAACAGGATCGTGCAACACAAGAGTCGCATCAATTGCAAAGTGACCTCAGCACCCTTGGTGAACCACTACCTCGAGAAAAATCACAGAGACACAGACATTAAATGGCAAGTTATTAAACAGTTGACATTGCCCACAAGGGGTGGCGATATCCGTTCCCTCTTGAATAAGAGTGAATGCAAGTGGATGACCCTGTGTGACTATCAATAATGGACTAAATACCATTGATGAGTGGAACAGCACCATTATCATCTGATCCACCCCGTCTTGCCTCTCCTGTTCTCCCCCGCCTTTTCCCTTCCCCTTCAGATCCCCCCCCCTTTCTGCCCCCTTTGGCATCATGGGACTACCTACCAACAGATTCCCCCTTCCTGGTAGATACAACCAGGCCTGCCCCGGGTCCTTTCCTCCCCCCACCCCTTTTCCCTTCGGCATTCACGGAAGTTCATGAATTCATACAAATGGGTTTTGCATCCAGTTGACATCTCTATACATGTTACTGATATGCACATAGTTGTGATTTTTATTAACAGTATCATACGCGGTCTTTACCGCCACTTCGATCTTTATTGTTATCATTGTATAAGTTAATATGTGCCATGAACACTCCATTGCTATTTTGAACTCCCCTGACAGACACTGCTGTACATGCCTTTGATATGCGTACAATCGTAAATGTGAGTACTAGCATTATGCGTGCACCTCGCCACAAATCAGATTAGTAATGTTATTACTGTATAAGATACCATGTGCCACGCTCATTTTCCTTTGCTTCTCTTAGCATTTTTGCCTTCCCCTTGACACTGCTGACTCGTCCCCGCATCTGACACCAGTACCTGTCCATGGGTTGGACAGCTTCCCTCCCGGGGCGTGCCTTACTACATGACTCCCGCCCCCTTCACCCTCGGCACCTATCAGGATAGCCGTATTACTCCGTACAGGTCCCACGTCATCGGGCCGATTCCTCAACCTATGTCTTTTTAGCTTGGTTACTGAGGATCCTGTTCGCCCTAGCAACCCCGGGAAGCGCTTCACTCGCTTGTCAGGTCCACCCAGGAAGGTAATCTTTCACGTCGCCCTCCATTATTCATTTGAACACGATTACCCTCCGCTTCCTCATGAAAGTTTTTCCTTCTTGACAGATTGATTAACTCCGTCCCCATTACCACGCTAAGATTTATTTCGGCGTTCCCACGGACAACTCAGCCCACTTCCATACCTCCGGTAAGTTTCCGGTTTGCCACGCATGCCCTGCTTTGAGTATAATTACAGCTCGAGCTCTCTACCCTGAATTGGTTCTATATCCGCAATCTGATTTAGCTCTTATCCCCCAGTCCTCAGGCATTGATGGAACACTAGATGTAATCTGGGACCCTACTATCCCCCAGCACCTGATTGCCCCCGATACACACCACAGAGCCTTGAACCGTGGATGTATTCCAGCTGCCAGACGGTAAGCCCTCCACCATCACCCTCACACACTCGTGATGGACCCACGTCCCTGCATATCCTTCATTCTTTCCCCCTCTCTTTCCATACAGCGCTGCTTCCAGCCCCACAGTCCTGATGATGATCCCAATTTCTACGGATCGAAACGCCGTCGACTCCCCAGCGATAATTTAGGCGCCCTCTATTCAGTGGCTGTCAGAAAACGGAAATTGGAAAACTGAATCGTTTTTATGCACTGTATATAATTCTTCACATTACACTTTGCGCCGTCCACGCTGTCTTCACTGTCACTTGCGTCGCCGTAGTGCCACTCACCTTTGCACTCGTGCGCCTAGTACAATTTTGGGCTGCTACCTGTTATTGATTAATTGCAGTGCTGATACCAACTGTAATTGTGTTTGTCCCACACCAAAATGTTTTGATATGCTGATATAAATGATGCCTTGAGCACATATGATAATCAAATTGAGTCTTCTTGTTCTCTCTTTGGATTATGCTGTATAGATATCCTATCTGATCGTCTATAAATAATACCGGTTGGGATACTGTCATTTGTACATATCTTCTCACCCCAATCCCAACAAGGTTGATGGGTTTTCACTCCTGTTTCCTTTACACAAGATTGTGAGCAGCTGCTGAGCTGCGAGAGTTCGCCCTTCTTAGGGCCTTCATTTTCGGATTAATTTGGTAATCCCTTACTCTGTTTGACACTTTGCTGATCATTCAGAATGTCCAAGGAGTCTCTGACCTACTCAGAGGAATATATCCAGACCCTTATGGGCGGCCCCTCCCTCCTGACAGGTCCATCCATCTCATCCTCTACCGCCAACCCACCCAACAATTCCCGTGTTCTCCTGGAGAAACTAGAGAAATTAAAGAAAAAGCAGATTAGAACCGATTTACATGCCTGCATGCTCACTGACTACCTTCGCTCTGGTGTCATTCGAGTAGGACTCCAGATTCGAAACACTCCTGCCATTTTTACACAGCACCCAAATTCCGTACCAGTTTTAGTCACCTTTCAACCACCTGTTCCCGCCATTGGATGGTGTTAGGTATTGACACCGCCATCGAGCATAGCCGTAAGGAACTCCAAGAAATCGAAGAGTTGGAACAACTCATCTTAGCCGACTCGACAATCCCCGACGCTAAGAGCCTATTAGAGAAAGTGAATACTACTATTTCCACCTTCAGTACTTTTGAACAAAATAAAAAAGTCACTAAAATTGAGAGATATTACATTTTACAAGGTAGAAAATACTTACCCCTACCTCAACGAGGAATTCTACAATACACTCTACATTCCTCCAAGAACTGGGGTAGATACAGGAACAACCAACGTATCACTTTTTCTGATTCCTCAAACACCTCTGCCGAAGACTCGGACCCTGGAGAAGGCTCTAGCTCCAGCCGACCTTCCAGCCGACCTCCACCTCTACTTCCCCAAGGTTTTTTAGACCGCGGACGCGGCCAACCTCCTCCACAACAAACAAGAAGTCGTCAATATCAACCACAGCTACCAGGAGAGAAACAAACATGCAACCGGTACTACCAATGGTGACTCCCACAATAACCAACTCCTCAACTGAACCTGAGTTGCCTACCATTGCCAACAATGAAGTCATACCTATTTTTAACCTTTCCAACTATGTATTGACCAATGAGGAAACATGTATTCTGTCTAGAGGCTTAAGTTTTGTTCCGACTGAAAGAACACATTTTCTAGAACTACAATCAAGCCTTCTTAAATTCTTCCGGAGAATACGCCTTTGACAGTTCTTCATTAATGAAGCCGAACCCAATAAACCAATATTACAACGGTTCCACCCACCATCATCATTCAATCCGCCTTCGGCTATGATGCCTCCAGAAATCTTGGCTTTTGAACGGCTTGTGCTCCGCGACATTGCTGAACTACAGTCACAACCACAATTTGTTCGATACAACATCACTCTAGCTGAAAGACAGGCACTCACGGCCTTGAAGAACAATACAGATATCATTGTAAGCCCGCGGATAAGGGTGGAGGAATTGTCGTCATACAAGCGGACAAATACGAATTGGAAATTAAACGGCAACCTAACAATGCCGAACACTACCGTCGACTCACTAGAGATCCATTACCAGAGATCAGAAAGAAGATCACGGCGGTGACTGAACAAGCTAAATTGATGGACATTATAAGCCACAAGGAATTCCTTTTTCTGAACAACCCCCACCCACGTACACCTGTCGTATGCGTCTTACCCAAGATCCACAAAGACCTTAGCAATCCACCCGACAGGCCCATCGTGTCCAGATGTGGATCCATTCTAGAACCGATAGGGAAGTACATTGATGCCATTCTCAAAGAATTTGTCCCCCTAACGGATACGTTCATCAGGGACACCACAGACCTTATAAATACCATTGAGGAACTGGACTACAATGAAGAACAAAATCTCATGGCAGGATTTGACATTGAGTCGTTATACACGAACATCCCCCACCAGGAAGGCTTACAAGTCATCGAATTACTTCTTCACTCCAGACCACAACCGGCCAGAATACCAACCCAATTCATCATGGATCTTCTACGTATTGCGCTCCAAAACAACTATTTTTTATATAAAGACACCTTTTTCTTACAGATTAAAGGAGTCTCTATGGGCACCTGCTTTGCTCCGAATTTTGCAATTTTGTATGTCCATCATTTGGAAAAGACCCTTATTCTACAACCATCCAAGCCCTTTCACGGAAACATAAGTTTGTGGCGTCGATATATCAACGACGTCCTGCTACTTTGGAAAGGCAGCAATGAAACCCTCATGCCTTTTATTGACTAGCTGAACCGCTCCCAGGAACATCTCCGCTTTACAGGCGAAGGCAAACAGAACGACCTACCCTTCTTAGATGTCACTATCCATGCAGAGGATGGTAAATTGGGAACTCGCCTTTTTCGAAAACCGACTGAGAGAAATACTTTGCTCCAATACGCCAGCTACCACCCGAGAGGACTCAGACGGTTTGCCTTTTGAATAATTTCTCCGAATTAGGCGTAACTGCAAGTGGCGTCACGACTACTTCAGGGAAGCTGATGTTCTAACTAAAAAACGTATCTCTAGGGGATACCCTAAACGACTGGTTTCAAGAGCGTGGTACAGCCACAGAGAGCATTTCCTCTCCACCCAAACCAAACAATCCTCTAGGAGAATTCCTTTTGTCTCCAAATTCAATCCAAACAGCAACAAAGTGGCCAAAATAATCAAGAAGAATTGGTCAATCCTCCGTCCCTTTGAAACCTCCCAGGATGAACCTCTCTTCTCATACCAAAGAGGAGACAACTTGGCCAACCACCTGGTGCGGGCCATCACCTGGCCGGAAAAAACTCCAGATCACCACAGCATTACTGCAGCATGGGGCATGCCACCAGTCTTGGGCCACTTCAAATGCCAGAGCTGTTCAGTGTGCGAACTTACGACCAACACCAAAGTATTCCAATACAAGAATAAAACCCAGACCCTCACAAGCCACACCAATTGTAGATTTACCAATGTTGTATATGCCATTGAATGTCCATTCAAACTTTTGTACATTAGCCAAACAACACAAACCATCAAAAACAGGATCATGCAAAACAAGAGTCGCATCAATTGCAAAGTGACCTCAGCACCCTTGGTGAACCACTACCTCGAGAAAAATCACAGAGACACAGACATTAAATGGCAAGTTATTGAACAGTTGACATTGCCCACAAGGGGTGGCGATATCCGTTCCCTCTTGAATAAGAGTGAATGCAAGTGGATGACCCTGTGTGACTTTCAATAATGGACTAAATACCATTGATGAGTGGAACAGCACCATTATTGATTGATTGATAGGCTTTATTTCGGTATACCAATACCATAAAAGCAATACAAAAATACAATTCGTAATAATATCAAATACACTCTGTTACACATAATCGTTAAAAATAAGTACAAGAATTGATTTAAAAGGTTAATACAAGGATTAAATTGATACAGAAAGCCTTCTATTACGAATCAACCAAGACCATTTCAAAAATGTTGCGACAGCACATACAATCACAGGGGATGTGTCAGTCATTAAAATACGCATCACCACTAGACACTGACGAATGCCCAAAAGTCTACAGAGTGGTTTAAGCCAACGAGAGCGCGGGGCACGATAATCCGGGCATTCAAAGAAGATGTGGGCCACAGACTCTATGCGAGTAGGACAAGATGCACAATAGGGGGAAAGTTGGTAAGGGCGCTTCCAGCGTGCAACCACCTCCCCTACGGGTAGGGTCCCCACACGGAACTTAAAGTACAGGGTGCGGTCAAAAGGGATGGAGATGATGTCTAAATAGGATTCGTATGCCACCACATCCTTAATTCTCACAAAAGCTACTGTTGCGTTACAATGGCGTGAGTCTAAATGTAGTTTCGCAGAGACCCAGTTCCAGTACAGTTTTTTAACTGTAGCCTTTGGTGGGGCAGATTTCGTGGCCCAAGCATCGGGTAACCCTATTTCCATTAATAGTCTTTTGACATCCCTCAGCCACTTGATCCTAGACCACCCTGCCATATCCATGACCTCAGACAGAGGTACAGCATAGGAGATCAATTCGGGCACTCGCCACAACCTCGCCCAAAGGAGCAGTGGGCGAAGCTGCGCTTGGTCCCCGATAGGTCAACAACCTAAATCCAGTAATACTGGCACGGTTGGAGTACTCCGTGGCAAAGCCATCAGATCTTTCAGAAACTTGATCTCCGATTTGACTATTGGGTCCAAGTTGCAGGTGCCCCACAGCTCCGCCCCATATAGGGCGGCACTGACCCCTCTCGCTTTATATATTTCCACTATTGGGGCTAGGGGTTTGCTGGATGAGGAGCGTTGTTTCTTAAGTAATGCTCCTCCTACCCTTTTGTGGCCCAGTAGCATTTTGTAAATATGTGGATTCCAGGAAAGGGAATCATTGAGGCGGATACCCAGATAGTCAAATTCGGAAACTCTTTCTAATGGCTCGGAGTTCAAAGACGGAAGCCTGCCAAGTTTCCTAGGGGGGTTAATAACCAAAAACTTAGTTTTGTCTGTGTTGATTACCAGGCCTCTCAACAGACAGAACTCATGGAAACTATTTAAGAGGCTCTGTAGACCCATGGGGGATTTAGAAATAAGGAGAGTGTCGTCTGCAAAGAGCAGTGTAGGGATCCATTTGCCCGCCAATGAAGGAGCGTCCGAGGGAGTTCCAAGTAGATGGTCAACCACTCCGTTTACATAAAGCGAGAACAGAGTGGGCGCTAAGACACATCCCTGACGGACGCCCCTTCCCACAGGGATTCTTTCTGTTTTTTCGCCCTTCGTGCCCCATCGCACTTGAGCAAAGTTACCATCGTGAAATTTTAACAATAAGAAAAGGATATACAGGGGTAACCCTAGATCTAGCAGAACCTTCCATAACTTCTCCCTGGGAACCAGCACCATTATCATCTGATCCACCCCTTCTTGCCTCTCCTGTTCTTCCTCCCCTCCTCTTTTCCCTTCCCTTTCAGACCCCCCCCCCCCCCTTTCTGCCCCCTTTGACATCATGGGACTACCTACCAACAGACTCCACCTTCCTGGTAGATACAACCAGGCCTGCCCCAGGTCCTTTCCTTCCCCCCCCTTTTCCCTTCGCCACTCACGGAAGTTCATGAATTCATACAAATGGATTTTGCATCCCGTTGACATCTCTATACATGTTACTGATATGCACATAGTTGTGATTTTTATTAACAGTATCATACGCGGTCTTTACCGCCACTTTGATCTTTATTGTTATCATTGTATAAGTTAATATGTGCCATGAACACTCCATTGCTATTTTGAACTCCCCTGACAGATACTGCTGTGCATGCCTTTGATATGCTTACAATCGTAAATGTGAATACTAGCATTATGCGTGCACCTCGCCACAAATCAGATTAGTAATGTTATTACTGTATAAGATACTGAAACAATAGTCCGCTCCATGCTGGGCATAAACGAGTTGCACAGCTGTATACACTTAGTGTTCCAAATGATTCACTTTCACCATAGTTTTAATATTTGTAATCCATTTTATTTCCAAATTTTATCCAAACTACATTGTCACGCCAGGGATACGAAATTCATGGATACTTCTGCATTTAAATACTTCATGATTGCCAATCCAGGCTTAAACATGAGCATGTACTGAATTTCGAGTCCTCCAAATTATGTAAGCATTACATCAAACCCAATGCATTTCGCTTTACGCTTCATCAGGGGTATCTACGATAAAAAATTCACATGTTTCCATTACTGTTAATGTTACACTTTCAACATGTATTAACATTGTAGTTTGAATCTCCTCCCCATACCATAATTACAAGACAGTTATTCACTACGCAAACGCTTTCTAACTCACACTATGTTCTGTGTTTGTTTTCTAAAACCCTATTAGCATAACAAAACTACCCTTTTAACGTGCATCCTCTAAAATGATCTTTGACTGCAACCTAAGTTGTGAAAAAAACGCTATCTCAAACCTCCCCCTAATTAAAACCAATACTTTGCTGTAATCCCAATGCCGCATGAAATCACACAAACTTTAACTCTCTCCCGCTCACATTCCTACCCGACAAGCTCTTTTGTGTGATCTGTTTACACTCGTACCTGATGTCGACCTGCTCCATACCTCGTGCCGTAACCTCCCTTTTGTCCGTCCACCTTCCAACTGCCCTTTTTAAAGCTAACTTTTTGAAGTTATTTGACAATGTCTCCTTAAAATGTCCTTAAAATGGGTAGTTTTGTTATGCTAATAGGGTTTTAGAAAACAAACACAGAACATGGTGTGAGTTAGAAAGCGTTTGCGTAGTGAATAACTGTCTTGTAATTATGGTATGGGGAGGAGATTCAAACTACAATGGGTTTGATGTAATGCTTACATAATTTGGAGGACTCGAAATTCAGTACATGCTCATGTTTAAGCCTGGATTGGCAATCATGAAGTATTTAAATGCAGAAGTATCCATGAATTTCGTATCCCTGGCGTGACAATGAAGTTTGGATAAAATTTGGAAATAAAATGGATTACAAATATAAAAACTATGGTGAAAGTGAATCATTTGGAACACTAAGTGTATACAGCTGTGCAGCTCGTTTATGCCCAGCACGGGGCGGGCTATTGTTTCAGTATGGACAGTATAAGTGTGCAAAAGGAGCAGAGCACACTCGAGTGCATGCCTGCTAAACCAGATAAACAGCAACCAAAAAACTAACATAAACCAAGAGAGGGAGTGCTTCAGATTTATGTTTGATGATTACTGTATAAGATACCATGTGCCACGCTCGTTTTCCTTTGCTTCTCTTAGCATTTTTGCCTTCCCCTTGACACTGCTGACTCGCCTCGCATCTGACACCAGTACCTGTCCATGGGTTTGACAGCTTCCCTCCCCGGGCGTGCCTTACTACATGACTCCTGCCCCCTTCACCCTCTGCACCTATCAGGATAGTCGTATTACTCCGTACAGGTCCCACGTCATCGGGCCGATTCCTCAACCTATGTCTTTTTAGCTTGGTTACTGAGGATCCTGTTCGCCCTAGCAACCCCGGGACAGCGCTTCACTCGCTTGTCAGGTCCACCCAGGAAGGTAATCTTTCACGTCGCCCTCCATTATTCATTTAGACACGATTACCCTCCGCTTCCTCGTGAACGTTTTTCCTTCTTGACAGATTGATTAACTCCGTCCTCATTACCACGCTAAGATTTATTTCGGCGTTCCCACGGACAACTCAGCCCACTTCCATACCTCCGGTAAGTTTCCGGTTTACCACGCATGCCCTGCTTTGAGTATAATTACAGCTCAAGCTCTCTACCCTGAATTGGTTCTATATCCGCAATCTGATTTAGCTCTTATCCCCCAGGCCTCAGGCATTGATGGAACACTAGATGTAATCTGGGACCCTACTATCCCCCAGCACCTGATTGCCCCCGATACACACCACAGAGCCTTGAACCGTGGATGTATTCCAGCTGCCAGACGGTAAGCCCTCCACCATCATCACCCTCACACACTCGTGATGGACCCACGTCCCTGCATGCCCTTGATTCTTTCCCCCTCTCTTTCCCATACAGCACTGCTTCCAGCCCCACAGTCCTGATGATGATCCCAATTTCTATGGATCGAAACGCTGTCGACTCCCCAGCGATAATTTAGGCGCCCTCTATTCAGTGGCTGTCAGAAAACGGAAATTGGAAAACTGAATTGTTTTTATGCACTGTATATAATTCTTCACATTACACTTTGCACCGTCCACGCTGTCTTCACTGTCACTTGCATCGCCGTAGTGCCACTCACCTTTGCACTCGTGCACCTAGTACAATTTTGGGCTGCTACCTGTTATTGATTAATTGCAGTGCTGATACCAACTGTAATTGTGTTTGTCCCACACCAAAATGTTTTGAATGCTGATATAAATGCCTTGAGCACATATGATAATCAAATTGAGTCTCCTTGTTCTCTCTTTGGATAATGCTGTATAGATATCCTATCTAATCGTCTATAAATAATACCGGTTGGGATACTGTCATTTGTATATATCTCCTTTGAGCAGGACACAGCAAGCACAGTCCCTTCTTTCGCTAGCTAACAGGCTTAGCTGTGCAGTCCTCTTCAGTGCAGCCTCTCTTGGCAAGTTCCTCAGTGGTCCTTCTTCCAGTCCGTAAAGATCAGAGTTCAGGGTGCCAGGGGTGCCCCCTTTATACTTAGGAAATGTTTCCAGGGTAGGTTGGGATTGGTAGCAAACGGGCTACTAGGTTACTTCCCACCTAGTGCCCACTTCCTGTGGAGTGTAGCATCTGCCTATCCCAGAATGCACAATTCTGCCCTCTCACAAGAAAGCCCCCAGGGTGCAGCCTCCTTCGGGCTACACATCCCTGGGGTAACTGGCTTGGCAAATGATTTACCCTCTCTGCCTCCTGTGGTACTGCAAATCTGGACCCCGCTGTTTTACAGATATCGAGGTCCAACACTCGTGTCATAAAATATCGTCGTACCGTGACGAATTTGGTATCTACGAACCGGTAATGATCAGGACATTATCCCTATGTATTTGCGTCACGATCGAGTGATGCTAACACCCTTAAATCGTAGTTTCTGTCCCGAACCCTCGGACTCCATTTTGTAAACGGCATCCATCTTATGGCTTGCCCTCATATGAGTCAATTGATTAAAGTCAAGCTTGATCTAAAAGGACACGTCCTCTGTAGCTGACTTCCCCATGACCTGGCCGAAGCTGCCTTCACTGCCTCCAGCCAAGCCTGTTTGGGCAGCTCCTCGCCCAGTGGCCGAGCAAGATATCATCAAGGCACAACATGTCATAAACCATCCACTACATACAGACCCTGTTTCCCATACACATACACCTGTCCATGATTCTTGTTTACAACCCGTTTTATGATGGGAGGGTGCTCGACTTTATTGGTGTTTCATCGATATCTGATGAGAGTTCTGGATCTGGCGGGGTAATCCATCACCAACTGGACATCTAAAATATGTGCTGACCAGCATGACTTCGCTCTTTGTATTATTGTGGAAATATTTGTATAGCCATATCATAAACTCAAGAATTCTTGCCTACAGCCATTATTTGTGTATATAAGGAGAAAGCTGGTTCTGTAAAAAAGAACAGTCTCCTGAGAACTTACGGCCCCTGTGGTCGTACTTCTAGGACGCATGTTACTTGGTTGCAGCCAATAAAACTCGATCACTGACTTCAACTAGAAGACTCTGTGTTTCTGTAAGTCCAGAACAGGGAGAACTCAGAGGTCTTCGGGTGTGATCCCCTGGCACCACCGGGTCTCTAAAAACCCAGCACCTCAGTTGGCGCCCAACGTAGGGCGATATCAAGCGGTGACGGTCCAAGCCAGATGTTCGTGAGGAGCTTCGTGTGAAAATTCCGGAGGACGGCCAGCCACTTCAGCGACCCCTGCATGTCGACGTGGTTCCGAAGGTCTTTGCTGCGAGGTTCCCCGCGTCCCGACGGCTACGAAGGACTGCTGCCCTGACTATCGCCCTGTTTTGGACCCAGTGATCCTTGGTAGAGCGAAACGATAGACGAGTCTTCTAGTGACGTCACCGATCTTCAATATTCAGTTAAGTATAAGTGGAGCGTCTCCCAGTTCTTAGTTTGGTTCTTAGTTTGGTTCTTAGTCTTGGTATCCCAGAGATACGGTTTGTATTATTGGTACTTGCAAGCACCAAAACCGAGGGGTTCGTGTAATCACGACAATATCATAATTAGATAATCCCTTGAAGTTTGAAGCTAGACTAGTGAGCGAAGATGCCTGGTCTCAGCAGACTTGGAAACTTGTTTTGTCTTGGTTGTAGTAAGGACTCCCGATTAGAGGATTTGTGTCCGGTTCCTCCGATTGGAACTCCAACATATGAGTTATATATAAAGCATGGAGTAGGTCCTATCACGTATAACGAAGTGTGGATGAAATACACCCGCAAGGATGGTGTTTTAAAATGGCCCCAACATGGTAGTTTTGACTCAGAAATATTAGACAACCTCGAGGTCAAATTGTTCAAGAAGAAAGCCCGGCCGGCGAGGTTTGACTCTTTTCGCTTATGGCGCAAGGAAGCCAAACAGAAAGAAATGAAATTAGCAAAGAAAAACAAAAGAGGTATGTCGATGGTACAAGCTGCCATCGCATACAGGGATAATGAGGAAGAGCAGGAAAGTGAGCAAATGCTCAGAAGCAAGAAACTAGCAATAGATAAATGCTACCCAATGTTACCACATGGGGGACAAGACTCAAAGGGAACACCTGAGAAAGATCCATTAATGTCCCATTTATTAAACTCACCACCCCCATATACATTGAGTATTGTTGGACCCCCGAGACGTATTGTTATACCGCGCCCTAGCGCACGAAAAGCAGCTCTTGCACAAGCACCAGCTCCTCTTCCGCTGGTTCCTACTTCTCCGGCGCAGCCTTCTCAAGGGCCGCCGCCTTTGCTACATACTCCTTCTACTTCTACGACTTTGCCTACTGCTCCAACTATTCACTACGATACTACGTCTGCTACTTTATTTTATTTATTTATTTTTTGCAATTTTTAAAGCGCAAACAAATACCCATAAGGGTGTCTCGGCGCTAAGTTCGCAAAACTCACTTAGAGGTGACAGCGGAGTTAAATGTGGAGGATGGCTATGTGTATACAGGGGAGTTAGGAGGAGGAGAATAGCCATGTCTTGAGGCTTTTACGAAATTTTAGAAGTGTGGGGGCAGTTTTGATATGGAAAGGTATAGTGTTCCATAGTTTGGCCGTGGCAATGGTGAAGCGTCTGTCTCCCCAGTTGGCCCTTTTTGTGCGGGGGACTTTCAACAGAAAGGCTGAAGAAGACCGTAAGATCCTTTGTTGTTCAACTGGACGGAGAGCTTCTTTTAAAAACTGTGGTCCTGTATTGTTCAGGGTCTTATAAGCTATGCACATAGCTTTAAATTTGATTCGGCTCCTAATGGGGAGCCAATGGAGTTTTCTGATGTACGGGGAAATGGATGAGAATTTGGGGATAGAGAGTAATGTTCTGGCTGCAGCATTTTGTACTGTTTGTAATTTATTGAGAACTCCTTCCTGCGCATTCAGAAGAAGTGAATTGCAGTAATCGGTTCTCGAGAACACTAATGTGCTGATGAGAGTTTTTCCTGCTGATTGTGGAAGGTAAGGAAGCAGTTTTTTAATTTTTTTGAGGGTGTAGAAAGCAGATGAAACAACGGCGTTGACGTGGTGGTGAAATGTCAGCTTGTTGTCAAAGATGACTCCCAGATTGCGGACCTTTGCCACCGGCTGGGGTGGGGGCCCCAACTGAGGTGGCCACCACTGAGGAGACCATGCTGGGCGCAAGCTCCCGAATGTCATCACCTCCGTTTTATCGGAGTTAAGCTTGAGGCAATTAGATGACATCCAGGAGCCTATCGCCTTCATTCCCTCCTGAAAGTTGGCTGAGACGGATGTTCCATTATTGTGCACCGATAATACTAGTTGGGTATCATCGGCGTACGTAGTGAGGGCGATTCCATAAGATTTTATCACCCTCGCTAGGTCCGACGCATAGATATTAAACAGCGTCGGGCTTAGCAAGGAGCCCTGGGGAACACCACAAGGGAGGGAGAAGGTGTGGGAGGTGAAATTGCCCATCTTGATGGTCTGAGGGCGGTTAGCTAGGAATGAGGCAATCAGATCTTTAGCTTTGCCTCTTATTCCTAGAGCTGAGACACGGTCGATCAGAGTGACATGATCGACCGTGTCAAAAGCAGCCGAGAGGTCCAGAAGAACTAGGACTGCTGCTCCTCCCATGTCCATGGTTGCTCTGATTTCGTCTGCGGCCTTTAGTAGTGCCGTCTCCGTCCCATGTCCCTGTCTGAAACCAAACTGGGTCTCATCAAGAAGATTGTTATCATTGATGAACTTGGAAAGCTGGATGTTGATAGACTGCCTCAACTTCCTCTGCTGTTGCCTCGACTTCCTCTTTACATCAGCCTGTCTTTTCTGGCGCATCTGCTTCGCCGCAAGCTTCTCCTTCTGTCAGACAGAGAGTGACAAGTACTGTCACTGGTCTATTCTCGCCCTTCTTTGGGTCGCCTAAAACGACCCCTAAACCAGAACGTAGACAGTTGCGTAGTCAACTACCCGACTACGAGGAAAGAGAAGTACTGAATGAGTTAGCACGCAAATGGGTTACTGATACTGTAAGGTATGATCTTCAGTCTGTTATGGAAGTTTTCCGTCAGTGGGATCCATCCACTCAAAGATACGTATTTGAGGAAATGTGTGTATACCTCTGGGAAGATGTACGAGACAATGACCCAAAACGCAGAATGCAGGAACTAGCCCGCATGCGATTCAAATTTTATGAAGGCATGATTATAGGCGCAGACGTTGAGAAAGCAATGGATTTGTTGTTATCTTATAGGAGCACGGGAAACAGCCCTAGATCGTTTGATGAGGACGATGTGTCTGGTAGGAAAAGGGCGCGACAGTACCCCATGAGAGAGGTTCCCCCGGTATGGAGGGAAGGCGATGCGAACGCGCAACCGCCTGTTCCACCGCATTTCCAGCGTGTATGGGTACATGTCCCCTGGAAAAGATCCGAAGTTTTAGCACTCAAACAGACACTACCCGATCCCCGTAAAAACCCAGCAGGATATTACAAGGAGTTGTCACAGACTGCCAGCTCATGTATAATGAATTTAGCAGATATAGACATGTTGTTTGGGAACGTTGTTCCGCATCCTTTATGGAGTAAAATTCGTCATGCGGATCATGATCAAGAACTAGGTGACTCATGGGCTAATATTACGGCTACTGATGCCAGACAAGTTGGTGGTTCTAAACCCGAGCCTTTAATAGCAGATCTTCCCGGTAGGATTATTGCGTACATGAAAACATTGATGCCTGAATTACGCGTAAATTGGGACAAGCTATCTGCATGCAAGCAAAAGAAAGATGAGAATGTGTCTGACTTTTTAACGAGGTTTGAGGAGACTTTCACCGATCACAGTGGTCAGGACATGGCTACCGAGGGTGGCCAAAGATTGTTTGTAGACAAATTTGTACATAATCTGCTTCCTGAACTATGCAATAAATTGAAAGATTCGGAAAGTGCTTGGGCTGTCTCCACGTCAGCACAGATTTTAGCCACAGCCCAGTACTATGAAAATAGACGCAAAGACGAGCTAGATAAGTCAGAGAAGAAGACTAAAGAACTAAAGACTAAAGTTCTTCTCCAGCAAGCGTATCCGCCTCGCACTCCTAGAAGTGCAAGTGCGAGCCCAATTATCAGCAACCGCAGCAGTATTTGAGAAACGCGCAAGGGAACGAGTTTTCCCACCAGCGTTCTCCATATGGCCCGAATCAATGTGCATATTGCAAAGAAGAGGGTCATTTCAAAAGTAATTGCCAAGCCCTTGCACAACGTTTAAACGGTGCCTCCGGCGCAAGAGGTAGAGGTGTTCAGCCGACTCCTAGAGGTAGGGGCCGTGGAAACTTCCCCCAGAACACCAATTCTTTTCCGCCTCAGAATTCTATGAACAGCTTTGACCAACAGAATAATGCGTCCTCCAGGTCAGCTCAGTACTATGCAGATGACTATTACGCAGAAAACGAGAATGAGGGTAATAGTTGCTAGGACAGCCATGGACAAAGAGAGGGAGTTGTTTCAGTTCCAGTAGATCAGAATGGACCTTATGTTGAGGTGATTACATCCGGAGTGTCGGAGCCATTTCTGCTGGATACTGGTGCTACAAAAAGTTCGATTATGTACTCAAAACTTCCTGGCGCACCTTTGTCCGGCGAAATGAATGTTTCAGTAGGTTTTTCTGGCGCCCCTGTTAGAAACCCGATCTCCAATCCCATGCCCCTTTCTGTTGGCCCATGCGAATTAGAAGCACCCCTCATTCTTACAACAGGTTGTGGCGAAAATTTGTTAGGTTTGGATTTACTGAAGAGATTATATGCGACTTTATACTATTCTCCTTCGGGAGTACAACTCACCTTTGGTAAGAAAGTGATTTCCCCGATGTATTTGGCAAAGGAGAGCATTCCGACTGAGTTGTCATCTCTTCCAGATGTGCTTTGGGCGAATGGTTCAAATGATGTAGGTCGTTTGGAGATAGCACCATATGTCATAACATTGAAAACTAATGTCAGGTTGCCACGTATTCCCCAATATCGAATGTCAAAAGAATGTGAAAAGGCTTTGCTAGAAATAGTGCACGATCTAATTGCGAAAGATGTCATCGAAGAGACTACAGGCAACATTTGCAACAGTCTTGTTTTGCCTGTCTTAAAGCGTACCGATCCTTCACAGCCCCCTGTGTACCGATTTGTAATCGACCTAAGGGAAGTGAATAAGATCGTTATACCACAGTTTCCAGTCGTCCCCGACATTACTGCCTTATTGACAATGGTTCCAGCCTCAGCCAATTGGTTTTCAGTGATCGACCTGAAGAATGCCTTCTTCAGCATCCCGATCGCCGAAGAGAGCAGAGACATCTTCGGCTTCAATTTAGGAGGTCGAAGCTTCCGCTTCAGACGCGCTCCCCAGGGCTACTGCGAGAGTCCATCAATATTCAGTCAGGCTCTGAAAACGCAACTACATACGATTGTTCTACCTGGTGGCGCGACGCTGATTCAGTATGTAGACGATTTACTGATCGCTGCAGATACTGAAGAGATTTGCAAGCAAGCCACGTTGTCCTTGTTGCGCCATTTATGTGACATGAAGCACAAGGTCTCGCTTTCCAAATTACAATTTTGCCGACAAGAAGTAACCTACTTAGGTCACATCTTATCGAAGGAGGGAAGGAGACTGACCCCAGAAAGAATACAGGCAATTGCAGAATTGAGTATCCCAAGGACACAAAGAGAAGTGCGTGCCTTCTTGGGCATTACATCGTACTGTAGACAATGGATACCGAACTTCTCACTGTTGGCCAAACCTTTGCTGGCATTAATGCGTAAAGACACACCCAATCCTTTGCCTTGGTCTGAAGATTGTCAGGCGAGTTTCCATGAGTTGCGTGAAGCATTATGTTCGGCTCCTGTGTTAGGCAATCCCGACTACAGCAAGCCGTTTACATTATACGTCCATGAGAAGGAAGGGTGCGCATTATCGGTCTTGACACAGCACTTTGGGGACAAACAACGCCCATGTGCATACTTCTCCGCGACTCTAGATCCCGTAGCTAAGGCATTACCGAGTTGCTTGAGGGCCACTGCCGCAGTGGCTGTCTGTATTCGACAGTCGGCTGGGTTAGTCATGAATAATACTCTGACAGTTATGGTCCCACATGCAGTAGATATCCTACTGAACAGGACGAAAAGACAGCACCTAACTAGTGCTCGACTGTCCAGCTACGAATTGACCCTGTTAGCAAACCACATTCACATAAAGAGGTGTGATACACTCAACCCCGCTACGTTACTACCCATTCCACCAGCAGAGACAGATAAGGTCGACAAACATGATTGCTGCTTTAGGACAGAGGAAGAGACCAAAGGGAGAGTAGACTTGCAGGACACTCCCTTCCCTGACTGTAATGATAATTTATGGGTTGATCAAGTTGCCAAATGGGGATACGACTGCAGCATATGCCATGACAACATTACACACGATTGTAGAGACAGCTCGCATCCCCCAGAATTCTGCACAAGCAGCAGAACTAGTCGCACTCACAAGAGCGTGCGTGTTGGCGAAAGGAAAACGAGTGAATGTGTACACTGATAGTCAGTACGCCTTTGGCGTCGGCCACAGTTTCGGAAGATTGTGGCGTGAACGTGGGTTCCTGACGTCACATGGTGCAAGAATACAACATGGCCAGCTAGTACACGATCTTCTCGAGTCACTGACCTTGCCCCTACAGGTTGCGATCGTGAAGTGTAGCGCGCATAAGAAAATCCGAGATGATGTTGGCCGAGGGAATGCATTTGCCGATGAGGTCGCGAAAGAGACTGCAAGGAACACAATGAGTCGGATGTATGTTGTAGGTCCTGCTAGATGGACCCCTGATGTGGGTATGTGTGAAGACACCATTGAAAGTGTAAAGTCTATACAAGCTGATGCTACCGAGAAAGAGGTGAATGAATGGAGAGAAAGCAAGGGTAGGTTAGACGCGAATGGTTGTTGGGTCGAACTGTCAGAACATCAGCGATGGTTGTTACCTAACGCCTATGTACTCGCGGTGGTAACGATGGCCCATGGAATGGCACACATCAGCGTGAAAGGAATATGCAAGCTGTTGGCCCCGGTATGGCAGAATAGTGGTATCCCAAAATGTGCAGAGAATCTGGTCAGAAACTGTATGGTGTGTTTGAAACACAATCCCGGTAGGGGAACCCCAACCCCAGCTGGTCATTTCGCCCCTCCAACATACCCGTTCGAGGTCTTGCAACTCAATTTCATTCACATGGAGAGGTGCAATAACCTGAAATATGTCCTTGTTGTCGTTTGCGCCTTCTCCAGGTGGGTGGAAGCGTACCCCCTTAAGAACAACACTGCATTGTCAACTGCCAAAGCCCTTGTCAAGGAATTCTTCCCTAGATTCGGGATGCCTAGGATTGTCTGGAGTGATAACGGAAGTGAATTTGTGGGACGAGTGATGAAGAGAGTGTGTGAGTGTCTAGGCATCCGCCAAAAGTTCCATGCTGCAAATCATCCCCAATTGGCAGGATTAGTAGAGTGCTATAACAGCACGTTAAAATTGAAACTGGCCAAGATCCAAGCCAGCACAGGCCTCAAGTGGCCAGATGCCCTGCCCTTAGCACTCCTGTCTACCAGGATGATTGTCCATTCTAGACTGGGACTTAGCCCACACGAAATCGTGTTTGGGCGCCCAGCTAATATATGGGGAGTACCGAGGCCAAGAAAGCTCAATGAGATCGAGTACCCTGTACTGTTTGACTATTTGCACGAATTGACAACTAAACTGCATACTTTACATTAACAGGTCCACAGCTCCTCTCCACCGGCGTCTGACGATCCAGGCCACACTATCGAACCTGGCTCCTGATTCGGAATTTCAGACGTACCAAGAACGAGGAGCCTCGCTGGACCGGACCTTTCCAGGTTTTACTGTCTACCCGCTCTGCAGTACGTGTCCACGGAAAGAAACATTGGGTGCACGGCGCCCACTGCAAAAGGGTCCCGTTGCCCCTTCCATACGACCGATGGGTCCAGCAAGGAGTCGCTGACTCAGAGACTGAGGTTGTAGCACGTTTTGTCCCCTTCAGCGATGCACGATTAAAAGGAACTGGTACCAACAAAGAGAGTGATTGTATCGTGCAAGGATCTGTGCCTCCGTCGATGCAGTTGGACACTACAGAACCTGAGACATTGTTTGAAGATCACGCCGTGCCTGGAAAGGAACGATATAATCTGAGGCCAAAACCGAGGAACTGACTTAACCGAATTTGTGCGATTTTCCCCCCCTCTTCCCATGAACTATTTTTGATTCCACAGCTCTCTCGCCCAGGGAACTAGCTCATTTTTGATTTTCGAACCGCCATCCGGTTCTGCTGCTAAGGCCGCGGTTGAAGTCTGAGGAGTGCAGCCGGGGACGCCTAGGTCAACGGTTCTGGTCAGTCTGAGGGAATCACCCCGGACTGGACAGAGCGCACATCTTGGCAGAAGCAACCTCCCACCGCGGGCAGCAACCAGAGGATGGAGTTTCCAGGGGTTGAGAGACCTGCTAGACACATGACCTTTGAAAAGAAAATATGTACTATAATGGCAAGAAGACGAACTCTAGTATTAAGCATCTTAATGTTGTGTAGTATAATAATGTTTTTGACTGGCTTTGCTCTGTCCATTTTTCGAGTTCCATTCATACACAACACACAACTCGCACCTTCTCCCACTGATCCCACACACTCCTTTCACCTTCTACCTGAACACGAGTCTGCCAGAAGACTGGAATTCGCAAATAACTCCTTTGTCCAGCTCCTACACCAGCACCAGTCTATTATGAACACATCGAACTGTTGGATATGTGGACTCATGCCACACACTGCAGATAAGGGCATCCCTTACTTTGTCCTGCCATTCAGTTATTTCGGTTCCCTGTGGGCTTTCCAGACTATGTTCCTGTATTCCCTTGAACCCTACGTTCGAGGGGAGAACTCAAACAATAAGGCACTAGTGGCAGGGATCCGAAATATGAGTAGAGATATTGACACGGTTAGAGCAACCCCCAAAGATGAGTTTACCCCATACAGCAGGTGGAACATCACCAAGTATGGGATTTCCTTAAGTGAGAGCCAGAAATCAAAGAAATCCTCCCCAGTCTGGATAGTACCCCACCAAGGTCACTTATGTCTGCAAGGTATTGGCAGGGATCCCAAAGCGCAGTTGGGGAAGAGCATATGTACGGAGACGTATGTGTTTGCCTCCCGAACTTCCCCTCCATTCTTGGCGGCTAAAGGCACCTATTTCGTCTGCCATGACAAAGCCTACACATGGTTGCCCCCTGACTTCTCGGGCACATGTTTCATCTCGTTTCTGCTGCCACCCACCTACACGGCCGGGGCAGATTACCATCGGACAAGGATGGTTAGGGGTGTCGTGAGTCAAGACGACACCGCGGGTCAGGAGTTTGGAGACTTCGCAAAGGGTTTTCTGCCATTTTGGGGGCCCATGGTGAACAGCAGGAACATTCGACAACTGACAAGAATAGTTAAATCCGCCGTGACTGAAACGGCCGGTGCCCTTAGCAACTTAACAGCTGAGCTTCAGTCGGATCGACTTATGACCCTTCAGAACCGGGTTGCCCTAGATGTCATACTTGCAGACCGTGGTGGTGTATGTAGAGTGATCCAATCTAGTTGCTGCATTTTCATCCCTGATAATGCTCCGACAGTGTACCAGGCCATCTCCAAATTACACAAAATCTCCGACTCCCTTCACACAGAGAAAGGGGACTGGTCTCTGCTAGGGTGGTTCTGGGAACTGATCTCTGCCTGGGGATGGAAAACTCTGATCTTCATCGGGATGATCTTAGCCGTTCTGTTTATGTTCTGTCTGTTTGTGCAGTGCGCTCCTGCAATATGTGGCCTCTGCGCCACTTCATGTGTAAGGAAGCCTGTGTCAGGGGACGAATTAAGCAACAGAATGATGCTACAGCAGCATCTCTGTGAATTCATCAATACAGATTTGGACTCAGATTAGTGTAAGTTATTGCCTAATATGAGGGCAAAAGGAGGGTCTGTGGTACTGCAAATCTGGACCCCGCTGTTTTACAGATATCGAGGTCCAATACTCGTGTCATAAAATATCGTCGTACCGTGACGAATTTGGTATCTACGAACCGGTAATGATCAGGACATTATCCCTATGTATTTGCGTCACGATCGAGTGATGCTAACACCCTTAAATCGTAGTTTCCGTCCCGAACCCTCGGACTCCATTTTGTAAACGGCATCCATCTTATGGCTTGCCCTCATATGAGTCAATTGATTAAAGCCAAGCTTGATCTAAAAGGACACGTCCTCTGTAGCTGACTTCCCCATGACCTGGCCGAAGCTGCCTTCACTGCCTCCAGCCAAGCCTGTTTGGGCAGCTCCTCGCCCAGTGGCCGAGCAAGATATCATCAAGGCACAACATGCCATAAACCATCCACTACATACAGACCCTGTTTCCCATACACATACACCTGTCCATGATTCTTGTTTACAACCCGTTTTATGATGGGAGGGTGCTCGACTTTATTGGTGTTTCATCGATATCTGATGGGAGTTCTGGATCTGGCGGGGTAATCCATCACCAACTGGACATCTAAAATATGTGCTGACCAGCATGACTTCGCTCTTTGTATTATTGTGGAAATATTTGTATAGCCATATCATAAACTCAAGAATTCTTGCCTACAGCCATTATTTGTGTATATAAGGAGAAAGCTGGTTCTGTAAAAACGAACAGTCTCCTGAGAACTTACGGCCCGTGTGGTCGTACTTCTAGGACGCATGTTACTTGGTTGCAGCCAATAAAACTCGATCACTGACTTCAACTAGAAGACTCTGTGTTTCTGTAAGTCCAGAACAGGGAGAACTCAGAGGTCTTCGGGTGTGATCCCCTGGCACCACCGGGTCTCTAAAAACCCGGGACCTCACTCCCATGCCAGCTTGCCTGCCTAAGCAATGGGGCAGTCCTGCTCCCTGGTGTGACACATCTGCCCTTCAAAGGTGGCTTCTCCTTCAAAGCCTGCCTTTAGGGGCTAACACCCAAGTGTTTTCCTACAGGAGGATGTAACACCTCCCTGGCCTACAATTGCACATTGTTCTCCTTTCTGAGAGTCGTTGGCAGGTCTCTCCAGGAGGGCAGAAAGCGGTCTCATAGAACAGGCTCCATGTGTGCCTGAAAAGGCATAGGAGTTTTAAATGTAGCATGGTGGCAGCTTTGTAAATTTGCACACTGCAACCAGTTCCATTATTTTCGACTTGAGATCCAAGTCGCGCTTAATGTAACAAGCTGTTTGATACCTTGGAGTGCCCACTTTGGTTGCATCATTCAGGAGTTAGCACAGATGAGGAGTCAGCACGTAATCATGTACTCGCCAATTGGGGAACCAAGTCTTGCCACAGTAAAAATGGTGATTCTGCATGTTTGCAGTCCTTCAAAGTACCACGCATCAGGTGTTAGACTAGCGCATTTTAGTGTGGTGATCTGCATCACCTAACGAAGTGAATTGTCATGCATTTGCTTAGTCTCAGCCTCAGTGAAGCGCTGCCTAAAATGATAATCATAAGTGTGGCAGCTGGCCGCACGCCACCTGTGCATGCATGCGCTGCTCCTGCCTGCTTGGTGCTTGTAGCTGAGCTAAGGCTGCTACAATGTATCGTAAGTATGTCCGCAGTGCCGCTCTCTGCCAGCCTGACTTCATGGTAGTGCATGGTTACTACCGTCACAAGCCCTGTCACATTAAGCCATACATGGCGCTGCGGAGGTGACTTCACGTCTTGCTGCTGAAGGCGGGGAGTTTGTTTTGGAAGGAACTAAGCAGCGAGGGGCTGGTTACTGGTCAGCCGGTGGTGTCCCAATCAAGGCCCTCCCAGCAGTAGCTTCTGCTTTCTCCAGGCTGTCAAAAATCACTGTGTGGAATTCCGTCACTGAGCCAGTGACTGGCGTTTGCAGCAGCGGCCCAGGACAGACTTCTGTCACTGGACAGCAGACTCACCGAGGACTGGAATATGTCTCCTAGCAGCTGGAGCCTTCTTGACATGTTTTCAGTTCCAGCGATGAATTTCACTGCCAGGAGGCAGGCTGGCAGCTGGCTTAGGCCTCCCAGTCTCTGCTTCAATTGAACATGTCTCCTAAGGATAGAGAATGTTCTCAAGAGTACCTGTTACATGAGGATCCTTCCTTCCAGACGCCCACAATCAACCTCTTGTTTTCCTTTTCCCCTTCCCAAATAGACAGAGTGACTCTCTGGCCAGGAATAAGTCACCGTAGAACCGTTTTGTCTCAGTGAGGCTCGGTAGTTG